>NC_137149.1:60177002-60777002 GCF_951394435.1 Stenella coeruleoalba
TCGTTTATGTGCGAGGGCTTTCTCTAGTTGCTCCGAGCGGGGGCCACTCTCCATCACGGCGCGCGGGCCTCTCACTATTGCGGCCTCTCTTGTTGCGGAGCACAAGCTCCAGACGCACAGGCTCAGTAGTTGTGGCTCACGGGCCCAGTTGCTCCGCAGCAGGTGGGATCCTCCCACACCAGGGCTCGAACCCGTGTCCCCTGCATTAGCAGGCAGACTCTCAACCACTGTGCCACCAGGGAAGCCCAAGGGCATTTTTAAGAGAAATTTATTTTGCATCAACTTTAAGTGAGAGAGATTTGTTTGATTTCTAAATAACGTTTCTGTTCAATTCAGCTTTTAAAATTGACACATTTTAAATATCTAAATTATGCATTAGGGCTTCATTGTTAAGATTGATCAAAAAAAATTGAGCAGGCGGCTTCCCTGGTGGCGCAGTGGTTGAGAGCTGCTTATGGCTAGTTGGGCCAGAGTGGGGTATTATCAGGGAAGTCCCAGCAGCTGCTGAAACTATTCGTTCCTGGGATGCTCCCTGTCTCTCCTCTGCTCAGCACCAGCTGCCCATTTTCACTTTCAGTTGGTGGAGATGGGAACGTGCATTTGGATGAACTGACAAGCTTCAGGACCAGGTTTTCCCATTGGAGCATGCCCAGGCAGCCTCCTTCTATGGCCAGTTGATTCTGATGTGCATCTGCCATTGAGAATCATTTGTGGGCACCAGGCACCATTTGGGTAAGGGGTGCTCTTTTGGGCCAGTTGGTTCTGACGTGCATAAGCCATTGAGAGACACTTGTATTTAAGGGAGTGTCTGATTAGGGCCTCTACTGGTCAACCTGTGATGGCTGTGCATGTGTACTTTGTGTTCTGTGTTGTGACTAAGTTTTTAAAGTGAAGCTATGAGACCTCTAGCTTTGTCTGTTTATATGTCAGTGTACACATTATACATACGCCATGTCTCTACCCCTGGAAAATATTATCAAAATTGAACTTATAAAAGAGCCCTATTTAATTGACTTAAAAATAAGCACTTACAAACTAAACTCTAAAAAATATAGGGGGAACTAGACAGAATGAGTTTCAGGTTTATGTGAACTGGGAAATATTCAATATTAAGTTAATACCTGGTATTAAAGTTAGTTTCTTGATCTAATTAATACAGACATGTCTTTAGAGTCATCACTATTAAATATAATACTTTTATTGTACTTAGGTTTAGTAGAAGTCAAATGAGATCTTTTTATTTCTGTTACAAATTTGTCAGCAAGAAAAATAATTTGGTATGATGAAATTCTTATAAGTAAATTGAATGCAAATGAGATAAGAGCTTTTGGGACAAAATAATATGGATACAGAAAGTGATGGAAGCTTCGAGTTTGGTAACAAATATAATGTTGCAAAAAGAGCCAAAAAGCCTGATTGATTATTCCCCACGTGTTTTACTTTTTTTTTTTTCAAAACATTAAAAGCACAGAAACTAATATTATAGACACAAGTTGTACACAGCACTCAAAATTAATGTGTATTTTTCCCCTGCTCCAGCCCCCATCAGATATTTCCAGGAAAAAAAAAAAAAGTATGTATTGTTCCAGTGCATATTTCTATATATTGAATATATGTATAGCCATAAACTTTATGATGATACTTTTTATGAACATTTGTAATTCACATGAGTTCTGTCCTATTATCCTGCCTCATAGAAATTTGCTGTTTTCATTTAACATAATGAAAACACATCCATGTTGATACTTGTAGATCAAAGAATTTTTCTCTTTTTGCTCCACAGAATCTCATTATATGATTATGAGGAACTCTTCCTTTGATCATTGTTTTTTTTTTTTTCATAAATTGCTTGTCATAATTTTACACTGATTAATTTTATACCCATTTTTATACTCATATGTCTTTTGCTTATTTGAACATTTAGAATGTCTTTTGTTTCACAAAATATTTATTTTTAATATGGTAAAATTTATCAGATCTTTAATATACTTGCTTTTTGCTTTTTAAGATATATATCCATATACCAAGATAAGAAATTTTTCTCTAAGTTTTAACTGTTATCATGTTTATATAATTTTGAGTGATTTGATATCTAATGTGTGCTTTTCATATATTTAGTTTTTCTAACTTTTGGAAAATTTACTAAGTAATCTTTTCTTGATTACTTATAAGGCTTCCTCTCTCAAATTAGAGCAAAATATATGTATATTTTGTCCTCCGACTCTGTAGTCTTGTCCACTAATCTATTTCCATAATTTTGTATAAAACTACTAGATTTTAATTAGTATATTTTATAATATGTCTTGATTTCTAGACAATGTGAAAAACTGCCTTCCATTCTTTGTGTTTCTCATAAGAGACTTAGCTTTGAATACCATTTGTTATAACACTATTGTGTTTTCTTTTGCTTCAAATGAAAATCTACTATGTCTTTCAATCATGGTTTTCAATTTTCTTTCAATTGTGTTTTGTGTAATTTTTGTTAGATTCATTCTTAAATATATTTTAATTTTGTTGCTATTTTAAGTGATGTCTCTACAGTCTTACTTTATTTTGGAATAAGTTAATATTGTTTTTCTTGTATAACTACTTCCTTCTCCCATCCTTTTCTTCCTTCTTATCCTTGCACTATCTCTCTCCCCCTCTGTCTTTCTCTCATCTTATTGCCTCTGAGATTCAATAGTGTAGTGATGGTGGGCAAATTGTCTTGGTGGCAATATTCTTGTGATTGGGATCTCTCTTTTTTTCTTCCTACTTCACCTCACTCGACTCCACACCAAGAGAGTTTACTGTGTTTTAAGAGCTCATGTAATTATATTGGACTCATCTTGATAATCTATGCTCTTCTACCTATTTTAAGAGCCTTAACCTTAATCTCAACTGCAAATTTTTTTTTGCCATGTAAGGTAACATACTCACAGCTTCCAGTGATTAGGGCATTGACAGTTCTAAGGGGAATTCTGCCCACTGCACATAGCATAAGAGAGGGAATCATAGCTCTTGACTCACAATATAAGGTACAGAAGTTTATACTTGAATGTTTCATAAGAGGTTGATAAGGATATGAAAAAATAATGTTACAACACTTAAATAACACTACTGTGAAAGACACTGTTGAAAACATTTCATTTTTAAAAATTACAATTTTGTGAAGTATGATTGGTGTCCCAGTTTTATACATGAGTAAACTGAGGCACAGAGTGTTAACATATACAGCACTAAAAAGGAAGAAAGAGAGAGAAGGAAAGAAGGAAGAAAGGAAGGGAGAAAGAAAGGAAGGGAGGGAGGATGAGGGAGGAAGGGAGAAAAAGAAAGAAAGAGAAAGAAAGAAAGAAAAAGAAGAAAGAAAGAAAAAAAGAAAAAAGAGAAAGGAAGGAAAGAAGAAAAAGTTGGTTTTGATTTTGCTGAAAGAGATGACAAAAATAAATTGTTTCATAAACTGTATGGTTCAGCTCTTTAGTATTTGTCTACCTTCAAGAGACAATATGTCTCAAATTGATATAATTTCTCTAGCAAGGTTACATTTATAATCTCCAGTACTATTCATTTTCATCTATACTGGGTTGCAGACAATTCCCTTTCACCAATGACGCTTATCAATAAAACAGGCAGATGTGGAAGAAATTGCTGTCTTAAATTATAGGAAACTGTCATGAAGGATTATTTTTCACATGCATGAGTCCTCAAAAGGCTGTGCAAGATCATTCTGAGTGACAGGAGACATCCTATCAGACATCCTGTCAGTATGAAATATCACAAAAGCTATGATAAAAACTTTATGCTACAGCAGACTACTGCACTTGAATTAGGTATACAGTGTATCAGAGGGGGGAAATATTATTTAAATATTATATAATTCTTGACTAAATACATTATTTTTAAAACATAAATTCATTACAAAAGTGGAAAATTAGCATAGGAATTTCTAAAGCAGTATCTTTTGAGAATGCAAAGCTAGTCTTTCTTGACTTATATTTTCCGATTTTTCTATCAATGATTCATAGTTGAATTTATTCCTTACAAAGGAATAAATATTAGATAGGAAATTCTCACCACATTTCTTGGTATATTGTATCTAATTTTTCCTTTAATGCTTTTTGGGTCAAAATTAAATTTAACCCTCTAGGTGTTTATACGTTATTTAGAATGACTTCCTCTCTATGTTTGAATTCATTATATATCTGTCTTCCCATCCAAATAGTAAGTTCTTCGGGAATAAGTGTTTTATTATCATTTGCAAAGTGCTGGCACACAGGAGCCATTTAATACATGCTTGTTGGCTGACTGAATAAATCAATGGAAATTTATTACCTTCTGTATTATGAAGAGAAAATGAGACAGAATGAGCAGTTGAGTAGAACAATATTTGGATAAGAAGGTGTCCAAAAGGAAATGGTCAACATTGCTAAATCCTACAAAAATGATTAAGGAGAACAAAGACCAAGAGGATATAGCTGCCAGATTATAATGAGAAAGAGTGTGAAAGCAAGGTAAAGAGAGAGCAGTAGTAGGTGTAAAAAGCAAAATAATATATCTTGTCGAAAAAAGAAGTAAAAAACTGGTTATAGATACAGTGCACAGCAAGGGCAAATAAGTTTGTTTGTGAGAGAGGGACTTAGGTTAATGCAAAAGGAAGGAAATAGTATATATGCAGTCAGCATGGAAATAAATAGAAAGAACTTGTTAAATTTACTTTTATGGCAATTCTGTGAAGTATTCTTATACTTTAATTATATTCTTTATAAAGTGGCATTCTCCTAATTGAATCAATAATTTTATAAAAATTGGCACTGCATATGTTTAAAAAGGAAGGAAAAAACATTTATAAATTAAATTTAGTGATCAATTTTTTGTTTGTTTATTATGCGTCATTTCACAAAGCAATTCAGATGGTCAGCCACAGCTAATAAGGACACATCATATTTCTCTTTATAAAATATTTTACATGAATGATATTTTGATCTAGTGAAAGGTTATCAATGTTAGAAGCAAGTAAAAGAAAACTATTTTGCAAACTGGAAGTCAGTTCAGGGCAGAAAATACATATGGAACATATACTTTTTGATTGCAGACTCTGTGCTAGGTAATATACTACAGAGGTGCCTAAGAATTACTGTCCGGGATAAGCATATACTTTCATGCGAGAGACAAATGAATAAATGGGTCCACTCTAATATAGGCATTAAAATAAAAGCATGTATGGTGTAATATGATGACAAAGAGGGGAAGGGCATTTTAGAGAAATTTTCTCGAGGTGTCGATAATTGATTGGAAGTGGGAGGAGATGAAGAATTACAGGATAGACCCTAGGTTACAGATTCATGTACCTGGGATAAATTTTTGCCATTAAATTAACAGATATATGCCATTAAATATATATATGAAGTTTAAGTGACATCATAATAAGTATTCAGTTATAATTTGAACTGTATAAGCTTAAGACATCTTTGAGACATACAGACCTGACTTATAAGCAGGTAAATAGATGAGTTAGAAATGCAGGTTGAGGGCTAAAGAGAGGCATTGGAAATCATTAGCATATTGATGGAATATTCAGTCAGGAGAGTAAATTAAAACAAAGAGAAAGAAAAAGAAGTACAGTGGACTAGTTTACAACTCCTTCGGAGATTCAGTGTTTAAGGATCAAGTATAAAAGTGGATACAAAGGACTGGGGATGAAAAATCAGACAAAATAGTGTCATTAAACTAGAAGGAACAAAGAGTTTAAAAACTGACCATTAAACAGTATTAGAGAGTCTCAGTAAAATATGCATGCAGGGATCCATGTTAGAAAAACAGCTTTAATAGAGTGGAAGAAATAGAAGCTGTGTTAATATATCTGAGGGTGGGAAATGTATAGTAAAGCAATGAGTGACTGGATAATTTTTACAATACTTGGCTGAGAGAGAAGTCAAAAATCCCAGAAAACCTAAAATAAAAATGTAGGGAGGCTATAAAGAGACAATTTAGACAAGAACCCCAAATGACTCATGTATATAATGGATGCACTGAATGAGTTGACTTTAATGGGGCACAAATAAGCAATGGCTTTATTTTTATTCTACTCCTGTGTTCAGTTAGGCTCTGCCAGTTCTCTCACATCTACTCTTTGATGATCTCAGTGAATCCCAGAGATTTCCTTTTATTTTTGTTTTGCAATTGGTCTAATTTTGGTGGTTGCTATTTATCTTAAGATATTATAAAGTCCTGTCCAATGCTCTGTCAAACTTTAATCTAACAGCAAATACAACAACTTATTTTATTCTGGGCTCACAGTAGAACTGTGGCTTAGCATCCTTCCCAAGAGAAAGTATGGGAGCATGATTTATTCTTCTTTATACGCTTTCAGTCATCTTCCCTTCCCTACCCTGAAGCTTGTGTTTCTTACAGAGTTGTATGATGGGTGTAGTTAATAGAAAATGGGAAAAAGCATTTCATTTATGTGGTGTAAGTAGTAGTTCTTTCTGTGGATATTGATGCTCTTTGTGAACAGGAAATACAATTTCCTGTGTGATACAATTTGAGGGCTCATTCAGATAAGCCTATAAGGTTCAGCAGATAATCAGCTAAGTCTCCTCTCTTCATAGTCATGGCAGACTTCACCAAGGAGCTGTCTCGCAGACCCTGTGCGAGGCTTGCTTGAGTTGCCAGTAGCAAGAACCCTGAGGGGTAGGATCACAAGAAGTCAACTTTCATGAAAATGCACTTCCCACATAAGGTATCTGTCTTTCTATGCCTTAATAAGGCCTCCCAAAAATGTAAATTGAAGAAGGGGATCCTAGAAACAGCAACATTCAAATGCCTGTGATAGAGCTCTCATTGAAGTCTAAATTAAAGTAGTGGCAGTCTTATAAGGATTTTACCTGTTTACATCATCCCTTAACCTTTCATCCCAACTTATAGAAGAGCCACTAGTGCGGGAATGGATGGAGGCGGTGAGAGAGAAGGAATAACGAGAAAGCAGCTTGTGCCTCTCTTCTGCTGCAGGTTCTTGAGCTTAAGATCAAGTTTCAAACTGGATTTGGAAGCTTTGAATTGGATGTGAGATTGATATCTTAAATTGAACTAGACTGAAAGTTTTAATGCTTGAGAATGTACTTAAATTATCAAATGAGACATTTAATAACAGAAAGTGACTAATGGGCTAAATACAGGATCAGACTGTTCAGTCAGTTAAAATCAGAGATCTCACTGGGTGTCAAGCTTTACTAAATAAATTCAAGGACATAGGCAAGCAAGAAGGTGCAGTGAAGCAGAAAGATGTCAGGGAAACTGAGGCAGTTCCCCAGGCCCTCACCTTTCTGTGTCAGATATGCATCTCTGGCACAGGAGAGATGAGGTTCCTAATGAGTTTATAGAGTGCTTGCTTGCTTCACACAGCAAGAATTGCAATTATGACACACCTCCATTTTATATCAGAGATTGCATAGCTTACACAGAATTCTCCAGGGTATCAAGTCTCAGAGAACCTAAGTTCTACTTAGTACAGGTTATTCTTAGGCAGAGTCATCCTATGAAGCGCATTTTAATGATAAGTTCTCTTCCCCTCAGCAGATATCTTTTTTTTTTTTCCTATTTACTTGAGAATACATTTACAAGGAAACTAGTCTGGTTGACCTGTTTTATGTATTTTTTCCTCTGGAGGTGCTCCCCCTGTTTAACAGAATGAATGACATTCAGATAAGCTATTTTAGTTTCTCAACTGGAAAGCTCTGGAATCTTCCCAAGATGTCATTAAAAGGAAAAAAAAAAAAAAACACATTAACAACATAGTGTTGAATGAATAACAAGGGCAGAATAGCAAAATGCCATTCACATATACTTAACATGTGTAGTATACACATAAAACAGCAGTATGCATTTTGCAAGGGCACATCGTTTTTCAAATATATACATATGTGTTTAAGTAAATGCCAATGGGGATCAGAGTATCCATGGATATAAAAGGAATACAATTAGTATTAAATATTATAACAAGAGGGACATTCTACTGATGGTGATAAAGTGCTTTACACTAATGAAAATGGTTACTCAATCTTTTATACCTGTGGTCTAAAAATAAATTTAGGGAGGAAGAGGAAGAGAATAGGATAGTCTATTCCAAAGTGTAGATGGTGAATCTGAGGACGGTTTTATTTTTGGAGTGTAGATATAATTGTTACTGTTTTGTTTTGTTTTCCTAAGGATGGGAAATATAATGACATGTTTAGAATGAGAGAAATGGACCAGTAGGGAAAGCAGTCACAGCATAGAAAGTTTCTCAGAGAGCTAAAGTAGGTAAAAAGCTAATGATTGGACATATGAAAATGGAAACCCCAAAATTCTGATTTCAAGTTCAGTATTTTTTGTAGCATATTTGTAATTTTGTCCATGAAAATGTAAAATCATTCAATCTATTAGATACATGGAATTATCTCATGTTCAATCCTGATCTGTTTATAAAGTATCAATTTTTGTGTTTATTTTGACTTATTGTACAAGTTGAAATGTTTACTCAAATATGCTTTTAACATGTACATCAGGCTAATGTTATGACTATGCTGTGAAAACTCTGGAAAAGAGTATAGGTATATTGAAAAGTTGTATCAGATTTAAGGCTAGACATCTTCAGCAAAAGTTTATGTTCGAGTCACCATATTTCAAATTATTTTTATGATATGTACTGACTTTTACTCAATTACGGCACATATTTTTATTTTTATAGTTAACTCACTGTATACATTAGACATTTTACAAACAGTTAAACAGAATTATAAAACCAGTATTAATTATTGCATGTGCTTTAATTTCTTTTATATTACTTAGCAACTTAGAAATATTATGTTTTCTTAATTCAGTAAAGGCTTATTCTTGGTAGCATTTACTATTATGAAAGTGCATAGTTTGATATTCTATGGTATGAGTAAGCCTATCTCCAGTGTCTAAACTCTCAGATATGAAATTTTATTTTTAAATGAAGACTATCCCATAAAATGTTCATATTTTTCCATAACTACACTATAATAATCCCTATAATTTCACATTCAATCTGTAGTCATTTTTCATAAATATACAATAATTATAATAGAAAATTCATCTATAATCTCAAATATCTATATTGACTTAAATATAAATTCTAAATCCCTTCTTACAATAAAAATTGAGTGATTAATCTTCATATAGGCATAGTTCAACTCTGTATATGAATATACAGGTAAGACTATCATCATTCCTAGAAAAACCTACAAGTAATCTTATTGGTGACATCCAAACATGTTTTAAGAAATTCTCCTTTCTTAGTATGACAAACGTGGTATAAAGATGATGAGTTTACTACAGTGTATATCTTTCCTTCCTTTCTTCCATCTTCTCTAGTTTTAGTTTTCTTTTTTTTTTAATCATTAAAACTGCTAACTGCTTAATGAATGATCAGAAGCAATGATATAAGAAATGAAGAAAGCAATAATGGTCAGAGAAGAAAATTATTTAAAGAAAAGTAGCATCATGTAAAGTTACTTTATCACTGAAGTGGACTTCTACTAAAAAAAAAAAAAAAGTGGGGGAAACAAGAGAGGTTTGATAAATGGATGCAATCAACTACAGATAAATGACCACAATGATCTGACTTGTTCACTTATGAGCTTCTGAGAAACAGTTAATCTCAATGAAGCCTGCTGGGTTTTTCTTTGCTTTTGGTCAAATCTTCATATAATTTATTCTTTCCTTGAACACAACTAGTAAAAGTGAACAAGAATACAAATTAACCATTTAATAGTTTCCAGAAACACACACACAGGTAACCACTTCTTTTTTTCCTCATTTTAATACAAGTATGTCATCATTATACTGTTTTCTATATTAATGATTTTATATTTCTGATGTAGCTGTTTCCCTATCTATCTACCTACCTATCTATCTAATAGAATTGCTGTCCATGTTATGAATATCTACTTTTAATCAAGTTTCTTTTCTTATACTGCAGATAAATATTGCCATTTAAAATTACTTTCTCAAACTAGTTACTATTTCATCCACATTAGTTCATCTGCTACTTTCCTTTATTATTCACTCTTCCTGACTTTGTGCGAGTTTTACCATTTAAAAAGCCTTTCCCTACTTTTTCTCCTCTTCACCTTTGTATTCATTACATTATTGAGCCTTCTCAAAAAACTTCTAGATTAAATGTACCTTACCATGATTATGCCTTTATTTTCTTTCTGTTTAGAATGTATGACCCATATAATTTATTACTTAGAATTATAGTATTTTAAATGTACTAATGCCAATCAAATGTGCTTATGTTGTTTAAAATATAGGTTTTAGGATTTTTGAAATCAAGGATCAACATTTCTGCCTTTTTCTATTAATTTTCTTTCTTCCCCCCGAATGCCTAGCCGACACCAAGAACACATTAAGGACATTCAATAATTGCTTGTTAAATGAAAGAGAGAATGAATATTTGAGAATTGCCTAGAAAACTGTGAGAGTATCCTTTTGACCTAAAAACATTATACTAGCATCTTCCAGGAATGCCAGAGTTAAGAATATAATTACTAATATCAACAAAAATTTATTTTTTCTGGATAATGTTTTGTTTTCTGAGCAAAATCCTGATGTACTTTGAAAGTTAGGCCTGATGTTAACCTCAAGGGTATATGATAGATAGAGAACCAAGTTCATGGAACCAAGTTTGAACCCAGGAACCCAAACTACCCATTCTTATGTCAGACCATCCTTTTTTATTTTTGAGTTCTTGACTCCCTTAGCTTTATCCCCCTTTTCTGTGAAATTAAGGGTTTGAGTAGACAATCTTTAAGGCTGCTTCTAGTTCTAAACTCTTATACTTTATTAACCACAACTTGTTGCCTCAGTTGGCTCAGAGGTTCAGCTTAAACATCTACTGGGGACATTCTAGCTTTTAACACGGAGCAGAGATAAAGGAAAAGGAAAAGTGGGTAGGCGTGTTAACAAAAGCAAGCTGAGAACAAGAAAAGGTAAGGGCAATTAAAACTCCCAGAATAACCACATGGTAGTTTGTTTCAGTTCAATTTCTTTTCTGTTGTATTTTGTTGGCAAATATGGCCGTTAATGAAACATAAAGACCAAGCTTTATTTTAATAGTTTTCCCTCTCTTTTCTCTCAAGTCTCTCTGTCTCTCTTTTATATACCATAGCTCAATCTAATATTCCACCCTCTTTTCTTCCCCTCTCTAAAAGGAGGCAAACTATACTGACAGAAGAAAAGATTAAAATGTTGCTAAGTGGAATGGTCAAAAAATTTACAATTACCTGGACATTTTAAGAAAGATGAAATTAGTTGTTGATACAGATGACATGAATTACAGATAATTCATTTGTCCAATACCTAAGCCCTTATATAGGCATCCTGGATCTTGGCAGGTGAAAGGGGTGTTTATATCTCAGGAAGCCATGAGAGTATCTAGTGCCTAGGAATATTAATTTTCTTCCTCTGACAATAATGTTGTGAACTTTAGTTCAAATTATTTTCCTAACATTCATATACTCACTGCATTTTTTTTGTTTTACTTCCAAAAAATATGAAAGTTGAATTGCTAAACAAAAGCAATGAGTTCCATTATACTTTTATTATCAATGAGGGTCCAGTTAAGAGACAAAAAATACACTAGTAATTTAAACAAGGAATCTTTATTATAAAGAATCATTAACTTATACAAAGCCTTTAACTACTAAAAGAGATATAAGGAACTCTGTGGAGTCCAGAATTTGCAAGTGCAAATAAACACGTTATACTATTACTAAGTTGAAGGATACTGGACAGTGAAAGAAACTGAGGACTTAGGAGAGGTTCCTCCACCCAAGGCTGAGATTTCAAACTCTTTGCAGAAGGCATGGCTAGAGAGAGACAAGCAGTCTTCCAGTGGCAACAAAGCTTTCTAGAGGATGCAGGCCAGTGCTGATCTACAGAAACGGTCTGCCATTGCCAGAGGAAGTGGGCAGATGTGAGCTGGTCTGTAGAAGTAAGTTACGTGTTGGTGAGGCAGTTGCCTGAGGTCTCACTCAGCTGGACCTTCTTTACAAGCAACCTCATAAAGGATAGTCAGTTGCTTGATGATGGATGAAGTTCATCTGTAAAAGCAGCCAGCCAGGTAGGAAGAGCATGGCTTAAAAGTAAGGGCACAGCTCCTGTGAAAGACAGTGAGGCTAGAAACTGTCTATAAAGTCTCATGAAGTGAGAGCCACCAAGCCTCACCTCCTGCACTAGATAAAATATGGAGGCAGCACCCAACCTGAGGGAAGTGGCTTCTTGTCACTATCACCTCACTATGTCGCTCCAGCACTCATTATTGAAACAAAAGCCCAACAATGTACCAGCTAGAGAAACAGAAATACGTACAGGGTCCACAAAACTGGGAAAAAGAAGGTTGGGTTTGGAGCGGAGAGACTATAAATGATAGCTGGCCCAATCTTTTATCACTGAACACCTTGCCTTAAAAAAATTGAACTTATTATCCCTAGAGCTTACCGGAGAGGGAATCTAGATCAGTGCTTTATTCTACCATTTACTTTGCCATTTATTGTACCTTTTATGTTCCTCATTTAAAGTAATCTGGAGGCATGCTAGCATCATTTCAATACCAAAACATATGATGACAGTCTATTAGGTTGAAAGAAGAAACCTGTGTTTACTTGATTTCAACCAAATATTTTAATAAAATGCTTATTTTGGCAGGTTCAGGCACTTCACTAACCAATAAAATCTGTGCACGTATGCCTTTCTAAATTTCTTCCCCAAATATATGTTTATATTAGTGGGGATATGGGATTAGAAATAGGAAAAACATATATACGTATACATATAAAACATATATACATGTATACATATAATGAAAAATCATTCCCAAATGTGATTTTAGCCTATATTTTGGTCTTATTCTCAAGAGATTAAAGTTAAAGACATTACTGATTATAGAATTTCAGATATTGTTCATTGCATGTATTCAGTTAAAAGAAGATTTATCAATGTCCAGAGACACTTGTTCACTCACTAATATTTCATAACTGGATAGTGGCAGATTGGTCTAGAACTAAAGTCTCATGCTTTAAATCTCAGTTCTTTCTTCATATTGTGTGCATTAGAAAGAGCTAATAATATGTACAGAGTTTACCATAGCATCCTTTCAGAATTAAATAATACTGCCTCTCACCGGCAGGGATACAGTGACATAATAAAACATTACTTAAAGCTCCATATTATGTACATTGTACTTCACATAAAATAGTTTATTTTAATCTAAGTAATATAAAATCTCTAGCTCAGATTTCTTTAAAAATTAGCAGAACATGTAACCTGATGAGGAAGCATTTAAAGGGGACATAATATGTCAGGCCTGTCTTCTAAAATTTAAGCCACTTCATTTTTCCTTTTTTTTTAAACTTTCTTTGCTAAATATAGGTTATTTGATCTTATTTTCACATTCACTTGAGATCTTAAGAAAATAATTTTTTCTTTGGTTCATGAAGAAATGGCAGGAGAAAATTAAGACTGATAGCACAATACATCAGAGGCTCAAGAAATTACCTGAGATATCTCTGCACAGCTGTGTGACAAATGCCACTCACCTCCCTTGCCTCCTTTAAAATGTTTCTTTGTTTGATATAAATGATATAGTAGTCACTATGTAAGGACAGACTATGACCAGAAGTCAACTGCATTAATGTAGCAGACACTTTATTCCTAGGATATATGATTTACCTCTTCTAAAGAAAAAAAAATTGCCATATTCTGGCATACTTTAATCTGTCAGATTTGTGGGTCAGATGACTTCCTTAAAGCGGATGGGAACAATTTATTCATAGGAAGCCAGTGTACTGGACTTTAAGGTAGGGTGATCCATTCATATTTTTAAAAGTTTTAAAGTTACATTCAGATAGGAAAACGGCCAGCGTAGAGTATAGGAAAGACATTTCAGGTAAGAATGTTAGAAAAAATTTTCTTCAGAGAATGTTATACTTTCTCTCAAGAATAAGCATACTTAAATATGAATCAAATATATAACCCAACTACAGAGAAACATTATAAGATCATTGTCTGTTCCCTACCAAGGCAACACTTCCAGGCACTGTAAGTGATGTCAGGATCATATAGCACCAATAATCACACTCTTTGGTTAATGTGAATTGGAGACTTTGAAGCTGAGAAAATTAAATAGGGTATATTGATTTAGTATTTTTGAGCCTATATTCCCCAGAATTTAGAGGAAGAATGGAGCCCATAACTTTTATTTGGTGCTATTTTTGGTCAGTATTTTATACACACATGCATATATATATATATATATGTATATATATGTATATGTATATATACAACCATAGTATTCCAGGAATTGTGCCAATACCACAAACATTTATATAGAGAACTGTTCTGGTGTTAATACAATTGCCTATGAAAGGATCTTTAGGAAATGCTAGCTATAGGCAAAATACCATTTTTCCCCTTCTAATCCAAACAGGGTATTGGAACCTTCATATTTGAAGCATCGACACTTACCTAGATACAGACTCATTAAAAGTCATTCTTAGTTCTGTCAAAGCTGTCAACATAGCATCTTACTCAAGAAGTATTTTTTGATCACTCATAGTGTAACCTTAAACACTTCAACAGAAAGTTACAGAAATAAAGCCAATAAGTTTGATTCATTCAATGCAGAATGCATTTAATGAAGCACTGTGATCATAAACTCTAGCTATTATCTACCTCTTCAAGTGGGTGAAAACTAATACAACTTTCACCCAATATGTGCCAAACAAAAGGTGCAATGAAAACTGGCATTGAAGTATATGAGCTTTCAGACAACAGTATTAGTCACATCTTACACACTGACCTTTGTAGTGGCAGGCATATTCAGTAAGCTGTTACAAGGAGTTGGCATTTTCAGATGTAATGAATCTCTTTAATGTCTGTCACCTGCTTAACAGGACTACCATCTCTTGACTGATGAGTTTCCAGTGATGTAAAAATCCACTCAACTGCTTTATGGATTTTGCCACTATTCAGAAGACACAGTGGCTATCTCAAAGAGTTAATAATGATATTATTTGCAGCCCCAAGACACAATTATCTGTAAGAAGACAATGGAAAGAAGTGATGATTGACTAAGTTAAACTCTTTAGGTGTAAGTGCCAAAGGAACATGGCTATTATTCAGAACAAGTGCTTCATATGAATAAAACTTCATTCTCAGGGGGCTCCAAGAGTTCAGAGGCTAGCATGTTTAAATTAGGCTCTCTCTCAGTTCAATGTCAGCTCCTAATCCTGTTTTTGATTGAAAGGTATATGGCTTTCAGCGTTCATTTTTATTCTGATTTATCTTAATATGCTCAAATTCTTGAATTTAATGAAATGGATTAATGGTGGACAATTGTGCTCTTCATTCCTTCTCTGGCTTATCTGAGCAACTATCCACAGTTTTCATTAAAACTTTTCTAAGTTGGAAATTAGGTTATAATATCTGACTGTATTATCTAACATACCTCAATAGTAAGATGTGCTGTTTGTTAATTCATGTCCTTCTTTTGTATCAGTGCTTTAGCACAATATGGAATTAGTGAAACCTCAATGTGATACATCCTTTCGCTCACCATAATAAGTTGCTCTAGCGCATACTTACTGCATGAGAGATTGTAAAGTGATTTATTTTTAAATTTCTTTACAATCACTCTTGGAAACCCAAAGATTAGGCATGTATGCACATGTATTTGTAGATAACTATAGCTCAGAAGTAAAATTTGAAAGAAAAATACTACAGGTTCATTATATACACAAAAGAATGATTGCCAAGTCAGAACGTGGTTTTTTAACATATTTTAAATTTATCACCATGTGTAGCACTCAAGCTTTGTTCATTTCTCCCAACACTACAAAATAAATAACAGTATAGATATATTTTTAGATGGGGGTCTAGGAAGGATAATTAAAATGCAAAATTTACAATTTATTTATGATGAGAATAATCCACAGATCTTTATATACATCATAACTTTTCATGTTATTTTAACTATTCATGGTTCTTGTTACTTTGATCTATTGTTAATTTAACAAAAAAAATCTTAAGGCTTGAAGAGACCTTAAGGATTTTCATAGGGGCTAACAAGTATATTTCCTAGATGAGGACTTTGTGGTTAATAGAGGCTTCATAGCTTGTCTACAACAAAAGGAAAGCAGCATGTGCAGGCCAAAGACTAGAACCCAGACCTTCAAACTTTCCACTATTTCTTTTCCTCTGCATTACATCCTTTTCTGTGGAATGGTATGGAAGATATATTATGTTATTCTTTAGTCACTATGCTAAAGACTGAATATGTATGCCCCCTCCCCACTGCCCAAGTTCATATGTTGAAACCTGATACCCAACGTGATGATATTTAGAGATGGGACCTTTGATTAGGTCATTAGGTCCCATGTCAAAATACCATCACATTGAATGAGATCAAAAGACACTCTGAAGAGACTCTTACAAAAGAGATTCCAGAGAGTTCCCACTCCCCTGTTACCATGTGAGGACACAATGAAAAGACTGTGTATGAACCAGGAAGCTGGCTCTCACCAGGCATATCTGCTGGTACCTTGATCTTGGACTTGCCAGTCTCCAGAAGTATAAGAAATAAATTTATTTTGTTTAAAAGTTACCCAATCTATGATATTTTTGTTAGAGCAGCTGAAACAGACTAGAAATACACTATCAGACATTTAATTTTCATTTCGCTTATCTTGTTCTGTCCCATAAACCTAATATTTTTCTATTTACTGTGTACATATACAAACCTAACAAATGCTCTTAACTATTCCTCTCCTGATAAATGTGTTGACTGTGGGTCTGCATTCAGTAAGTCAAAAGAATAATTTGTGTATCAAGTAGTAATATTACCCTGGTCCCAACTTAATTCTGAGTCACAAAACCTTAACAGGAGATATAATAGGAAAATAGTTTTGTCACTATTGAAAACGTGTGTGATTTTTAGATTTTAAAATAGTATATATCTTTAAAAATATATCTTATGCTAAAGAAACTGCAGAAACTTAAAAACATAAATATGCTTAAAACGAAAAGAATTATAGGGCGATTGTCCTGGGGCACAGATGGAGGGAGTCACGGTTCGGCTGCCGTGTGGCAGCGCACTGTTAAGAAGAAACTTCCCAATTTGCCTGTCTTCCTGGAAAAATCCTCCTGATGTCTTAAAATCTTCCCAGCTTTGAGAAGCTGGACTCAAAGCAACAAATAATGGCCTACCCTATGCCACTCTGCAAACATTTACAGATGAAGAGAGGATGATAAAGAGCACAGTTAAAAAATTTGTCCAGGAACAAATTGCTCCTTTGGTTTCAAAAATGGATGAAAATTCAAAAATGGAAAAATCAGTAATATGAGGATTATTTCAACAAGGGTTGATGGATATTGAAATTGACAGAAAATATGGAGGAACAGGAGCTTCATTTTTTCCTCTATCCTAGTGATAGAGGAATTAGCCAAAGTTGATGCGTCTTTGGCTCTGGTATGTGACATCCAGAACACAGTAATTAGGAAAATATGGAACAGAAGAACAGAAGGCTATCTATTTGCCCAAGCTAGCTACGGAACAAATGGGAAGTTTCTGCCTTTCAGAGGCTGGAGCAGGTAGCGATTCATTTGCTTTGAAGACCAAACCTGATAAAAAGGGAAATTATTATGTCATCAATGGGTCAAAGATGTGGATTAGCAACTGCAAGGATGCCAAGCTCTTCATGGTGATGGAAAATGTAGACCTTACTCTTGGTTATACAGGAATTACCTGCTTCTTGGTAGATTGTCATACTGAGGGCCTTCATATAGGGAAACCAGAGAACAAAATGGGAAGCAGAGCTTCTTTTACTTGCCCATTACCATTTGAAAATGTCAAGGTTCCAGAAGCCAATATCCTGGGACAAATTGGACATGGCTATAAGTAAACCATTGGGAGTCTTAATGAAAGTAGAATAGGAATGGCTGCACAGATGCTGGGACTGGCTCAAGGATGTTTTGACTACACTATTCCATATATTAAAGAAAGGGAACAGTTTGGCAAAAGAATATTTGATTTTCAGGGATGCCAACACCAAGTGGCTCACATGGCCACCCAACTAGAAGCTGCAAGATTACTCACATACAACGCTGCAAGGCTTTTAGAAGCTGGAAGGCCATTCATTAAAGAATCATCTATGGCCAAGTACTATGCATCAGAGATTGAGGGCCTAATAACTGGCAAATGTATCAAGTGGATGGGAGGAGTAGGCCACACCAAAAATTACCCTGTGGAAAAATACTTCCGAGATGTGAAGATTGGTACAATATATGAAGGAACTTCAAACATCTAGCTGAACACCATCCCAAAGCACATTGATTTGGAATACTGACAGCCATGGGAGTGGGACCCCTCCCTGGTGTCACTGGTGTAAAATTTTAAACTATTGTGCCTTGTTGGGGGCTGTGTTGAATGATTTTATTTAGGCCCTTCACCTTGGATCTGGAGGTAGACCTTTCCTGTTTCCTCTTTCCAATCTGCTTAACTTAGACGCAGAAGATCATTTTTAAAATTTGGAAAGAAATGCATCCATATTTTCTCCAAAACTATTTTTAAAACTCTATATGCATTATCATTCTAGCTTCAGGGTATACAGAATTTCACTCTATTAGAATTTGGAAAAATAAAGACAATATAAGTATTTCTTGCAGACATGGCTATTTTATATTCTTGTCATTGTGCATCAGTCAGAGAGATGTTTGTGCTAGTTGGCAATTCTATAGAAGAAATAGATTCAATTCTAAGTTACTAAACTAGGTGAAACTGATAAAAATTTATTTAGAAAAATCTAAAAGTTTTAGTTCTGAATATCTGAAAATGAGTGGATTATGTAATCAAAGAAAACATTTCAACAAAGGAAAGCAATATAATTTGTTACTATAATTGACCAGTATGAAAGGTGCATTTCATTATGATTTCAGTAGATCATTTTAAAAACAAGTCTCTACATTAGTTTTCAAGAATGAAGTTTAAATAATTTGGTTTAATAATTAGAATATACTCAATATTATAATATTCATTTTATCAATGATACAGTATTTTTCCGTCTTTAAATTGAATACTGTTTTCTCAAACTTAGTTATTGAGCCTTATCATGAATAGTAATTCAGAAATTATATTTTGGTTCAGTGATTCTCAAGGGGGGATGCCTTTTCCCCTTAAAGGAGTGTATTAAAATCTTGTAAGGAATGAGGGATAGAAGGGAGCTGTAGAGTTCGAAAAGCATATTTGGTAATAGAAAAAATGACGTTTCTGGGAAGGCAAAAATAAATCTGTTGTTTTACAGTCAAATTATGGAAAGGCAAAGCTCAGCAAATACACGGCTGGTGATGCCATTTCTTCAGTATCAGGGATTCTCAATCAGGAGAAGAGACCTTGTAGGGTAAAAATCCTCAGTCCCCTCAGGAGGGAGGAGGACAGTGAAGGGTGTTTTATATTTTCTGGAAGGGGGCACGGGTTAGAGATGTTGGAAAATGTTTCAAGGCTCATAGAGTTGTTGCTTAAAGTAATCACTGCTGTCAAAGGGGAAGCACTTTAATGAAAGAATAATGTTTATTAAGGAAACGACATTTTCAAAGTAATTTTGCTTTGCACATTCATGTTCATTGAATTGGATTAATTTCTATAATGGATACTGTAGTTAAATATTCAGAACTGTGTAAATACAATTGAGATAGGAATTACATTAAAATAGTAGGAAGAAATACGGACAAATTTATTTCTTAGATTAAAAAAGATAAAGTTTACTTGATTTTCAGATAGGGAGCTGATGGAAGCCAGTCATTCAGTGTTTTAGAACAAAAAGACAGTAATCTGATAAGGAAAGTAGGAGATGGAGGAAATGCCCTAAAGGGGGGCTTGGACATCTTTAATTTCTGTGATTATGTGAGAGAGGTGGGCTTTTCAGATAATGGAATAGAAGCCAATGTTAGTAAAAAGAATCCCAGCTTCCTCCTGCAGAGTTACAAACACGTGAAACTACAATAAGCCTCCTTCAGATTAGCAGCATGAGAGAGGCTCCCGTGTACATCTAGACCGTGAATTTATAGTTCATATTGATACAGTTCTAATTGTGTGTATATTTTTTGTGCAGGTTCACAAATAACAGTTGAAAACTATGTATTGTAGTTAATATCTGTACCTGCCTTCTTCTATTAGTGAATTGTGTTATTGTACCATTTACCAAAGAGGATGTTGTGGGTTTCCTGCATAGTTCTTCCATTATAGCTTTTCTTAATAACCATGACTTTGGGGGTCTTGAGTTTGTGTCTAGTGGAGGACAAGCTTGTTTACCTCCTGAAGCTTGTCATTACTGTTTGTTAATTTGAGGATAGGGCTGTCCTGGGGCTCAGAAGGAAGAGACTTGAACACAAGCAACAAGTTGTATTTGTGTGGTAGAGCTGGACTCAACCCAACTGCTAAGTTAGTATTGTTAGATATTTCACTTTACAACACAAAAATGAATCAGTGTCAAAGATTTTAGAATTATGGAAAGCTAAATCTATAAAAAGTTTAGAGAACCATCCAGCCAACTCTCTCATTTTAAGAGTGAATGATTCATATAGCCCAGAATACTTGCCCAAGGTCATCCATCCAGGGCCAAAGATAAGACAAGGATCCAAATGTACTAGCTCCCAATTCAGTGCCCTTCCTACTGTTTACTACTGTCTCTGTTCAACAAATTTTGGATTTCCTCCTTGTTATGTCTCAATACTCTTATTGATTTAAGTTTAACTGATAAAGAATTAACACTTCAGAAGTGTTAAGATTGATCAGTGTCATTACTTACATATTTTAATCACCTGCCAAACACACTGGCTCTGCTAGGATATAACTGGTATGTCAAATGTAAAGATTATTGTGTGTGATCACTTGGTTTTATGATTATGATGTGTTTTAGTAAATGCACTAGTTATATCCTTGCTGATGTATTTTTGCTGATCTTTCTTTTTTTTTATTAGCAAATCTCATTTTTAATTCCAATCACACATACCCATCATTTTGGCATTCAGTGCTACATATATATTTTACATAAAAATCCCATTTCTTGAAGAGGATGAACAAATCCTTACATGCCTCTGGTAATATCATTTTCCACTAAAAGTTTGATGTCTTTTAAAGAACATTATTTTCCACTTGTTAGAAAAAATAAATATCTTTCAAAGCACTTTAAAAATACAAAAATTTTACATGTGTTAAAATGTTATAATTTATGGGGTTAAATAAATGCAGTGTACTCTTCAAAAACACACTTAAAAAAAAACTTTAAAACTATTATAAGGAGAGAGGGCATTTTATAACAGCAAAGTCAGAAATTCCCCATCACTCAGATAATTTAAATTTATCCTAGGCACATAATAATGCAGCTCAAAACAACCTTAACAAAAACAGCCAAAACTTCTACTATCCCCTCCCCTTCACTCGTATGTCCTAACAACTAAACTTTAACAAAAGGAGGGAAGGAAAAAGATCACGATCTCACAGTCCCAGAATTTTCCATTTCCCCCAAACTTAAAAGCCAACAGTAGCCATAAAAAAGTGAGAAAGTGAGGGGTTCTATATGAAGTTACAGATTAAACTGAATGACAGATGTAAAAAATAAACTGAAAAGTTTAACAATGCTTAAAATGAAATCTGCTTATTACAAAGGACAGACTTTAAAAACGTTTAACATCATTTTAGCTTCATCCTTATGAAGCAACCAAGTTAAAACAATGAAAACAATGACTCATTATATTTTTCCTTATTAAACTCCTGATCATTGTTGACTCCCATCCATTTCTAGTATTCAAATAATGATCTAAACACAGCTCAGATAGAAATAATGTACTTACATTGGCACAACAGGAGACTTCCCAATATTTTATATTTGAAATAACCATTTTTAATAAGCCTATTAAGAATTTTAAAACTAATGTTCACGTTTTCAATTCAACAAGTCTGTGGGTTAGTTTGCTTTTTGGTTTGTTTGTTGGTTTTGGGGTGGAGGCATCAATAAGCAGCTTTTTATAGAAGGACTGAAAGAATTAAATAGAAGGCACAGTAGCACTGTAAAGCTTTTTCAGATCATGGTAATCTTTTTGTGTGTATATATGGAACCCAAACTTTCTTTTTTGTTGTTAAAAATGTCTGATGAACAATCAGAAAATCCTTATTTGTCCTCTTTCCCTTTAGTTTTTCTGTATACCATCTCTCGAAAACTGGCCAGAATCTTGTTTTCTCTCTTTCGTCTCTCTTCTTGGTTAAAGGATGCAAGGGCTCTCTTCTCATCAGCACTATAGATCTGGTTCTCTTTTCGCAGTCGCACAGCCTCCATTCGGCGATGCCTGCTACCACTCATTATGTAACCCGAGCATTCAAATGATGCAATTTCTTCACTTGTCAAGCCAATTTCACCTCTTCGTGGGATACGTTTTCCAGCTTTTACATATTCAGCCATAGCTGCACCTTCACCAGGTAACAGAGCATGGCCATAGTTCAAAGGTTTATCATCTTGAGAGGCAAGTGTTTTGGGAGCCTCTGGACCAATCAAATCTGGGGGTTCTTCAGGCTTTGATCGATCCTTCCAGGGATTCTCCAGAAACTCTTCTTGGGACTCTTTAGAACATGAATCACTGGAATCTTTTCTGCTCTTCTTAGACTTATTTTTCTTATATTTCTTCGATCTGCGTTTCTTCTTCTTTTCCTTTTTCTTGGCTTTCTTTGCTCTCCTTTTTGTATCTTCATCACTGGAGTCTGTTTCAGAATCAGAGTCACTGTCACTATCATTAGAATACTTCTTGTGTTTTCTTTTAGATGACTTTTTCTTCCTCCTTTTCTTGGACCTTTCTTTTAAATGACTAGACTTCTTCTTTTCTTCTTCTGAAGTAGAAGCTGAAGTGGTGCTTTTCTTTGGCTCTTCGTCCTCTACTGGTGTATGTTCATCAGAGTCTGGTTCTGGATTCTTTGGAGAAAGTCCCCATACTTCAGGAGCTCCTAATTCTCCAATCCTCTCTCTCTCACTTAATCTCTTCTGCCGCAGGCTCTCTTCCCTCTCCTTGTCCAGGAGGCTAGGCCATGGCTTGTCGCTCCCGCAGGGGCGTGAGTAGCCGCCATAATAGGCGGAGGAGGAGGCAGAAGCGAAAGCGGCTCCCCGCGGCGCGGAGGGCCGCTCTCGAGAGCTGGACCGCGAGCGGGAGCGGTAGGACTGGTTTTGGGAGCCTTGGCTGGGGCCACTCAGTTGATGGCTAAGGCCATTCCGGTCCCCGGACCGAGAGCAAGAGTGCGAGCGAGAGCGGCGGCCCCGCGGGGAGCGAGAGGTTTTGCTGGGCTTAGGGCTCTTCGACAAACTGCGACGCTTCCCCCCGGAGCCCGAGACCTCCCACTCCGGGCTGCGGGAGCCAGACACCGGATCCATAGCTGTTGCTGGGTCCCCGAAGCCGTGGGAGAAGGGGGCGCTCTCGCGAGCTGGGAGAATCTCCGTTGCCTTGGCTCCCAGGACCAGCAGCCGCGACACAAACCCGAGCCCGAGAAAACCTTGGAAACAGTTCCGAGTACGTCGGCAAATTCCTTCCCCGGACCTAGGCGGTCCTGCCAATGGGACGGGATGTGTGTATCCGTATCTGATCTTTCATAAAGTGAAACTTTTGTTGTAATGGTACATATCAATCAGACTGTAATCAATGTTACAAAATCAGCATTCTATGGAGAATGAAAAAATAAAGCACTAACTGGAAAAAAAAAGAATTATAGAGCACTCCTGCTGCAGTATTTTATGACATATTTTGGAAAACCAGAAGCAGAGTCAGAATCAACTTTGAAGACTAAGAGAGAGAAAGCTTAGATTTTCAGAAGAACATATAGCCTACATCCTCCAATCCCCTCATTTTAATGCTAAAAATAAGGAAATGATCCTGATCCTAAATTGCTATGGTCATGATGCTGGACCCTGACATACATGCCAATCTTCCAAGAGTCAACAAAGTCAATAAAACTTCTTAAAGTGTTAAAAGTGTTCAAATATTTTAGACTTGGTCTGACATTGGTATACTTATTTTGAATTTGGCTTTGATAAATTCATATTAAGTTTAAAAGACAATTATTTAGTTAAGTGGTACAAAAGAAATCAACAGTTTTTAAAAAGAAGGAAGGAAAACTGTTCTTTTGTTATTACATCTGAAATATATGGCAAATACGTAAGTCTGGTACTTTAATAACTTTCTACCCTGATGTGAATTTCTTCACTTTCAATGGCACTTTACTACGTCATCTTTAAAATGAACATAAAATAGCAAGTTTTACAGGATATCACAACATATTCCCATGAGACTCCAAATCCACATAGGCTACTGAAACACCTAAAACAAGTACTAAGAAAATAGAGAAAAACAAAAGGCACTCCACAAGTAGGCGATGATCTTGAACCAAACTGAAGCCCTCTGGGAGGTCTATACTAAAAATTAAATATTAAGCAATAATTTAAAATAAAGTTTGGCTTCATTTGATTCTGATGTATTATTTCAAGTTTATTCCTCTTTTTCTAAATTGAATGTTCTTGATTCTATCATTACAGCTAATTCAATTAGTAAACCTAAAGTCAGGTAGTAAAGAGATACATGTAAGGGATGTTAAGTAGAAAAAAAAAATTTGGTTGAATTGTTCGTGGAACAGCAGTATTAGTTGAAAGCCTTTTATTCTATGATGAAATTTGGTGGGCTTAAAATTAATCCTAGCAGAAATCTGTTTCCTACAGAGATCTCCTCAGAACCATGTACCCAGTATATAAATCCTCAAGAGCAACATCTAATAATTCAATTTTTAAAAAAACAAAAAACGGAACAAAGCAAAGCACAACACTGTAATATCTACTTTCAATCCAGCCATTACGGCCAAAAGAGGATGGGCCAGTTTTCCATCCTAAAATCAGCGAAATAGAAGGAAAGAAATATGAGTGTGTCTGTGTGTGAGTGTGTGATACGAACTTTGCACTGCAAAGATTGAAAGTTAAGCAACTCTAAACATAATTAAGAATTATATCTGCTATGATTCAAGTCATTTACACACCAACGGATATTCAGAAATCAATATTGGCAGTGCACAGACTTGAAACACATGAACAGACATGAGAAAAAAAGGAGCAAAACACCAACGTCATCCCAAACAGTCCACAGTAACCTCTGTCTAGGAGGAGTAAAAAAGAGACTGATAATCAACGCTAAAAAACAATTGTAGTTATAATGGCTATATATGTAGCAATTTGATTAAATGTAGGTCTATATTATTCTTTATGAATGTACAGAAAATTTTGAATTTTGTTGATTCAGAGGTCCTTTATTTTGGTATACTTTTCCATGATGTAAATATTTATAATAATCCAAATATTTAATTCTACACTTATCATATGAGTGAACAGATACATATTTATTTATATGATTTAGGTTTACCTTTCCTATCAAAAAGTAATCATCTTAAGGGAAAAAAACTCTCCTATTCATCTTGTTTTAGTACTTAGTAAAATGTCTGACATATATAGTATGTGTTAAGTGAATGTGAAATATTAATGGAATCCATTATATAATACAAGATTGTATAACATACTTATATCCATTTTATATAAATCATTACCTAATATGGAATCTGTTCTTTTCACCTAATCAATTTTTTTCGTAAATAAAAAGTAAGCATCATCATTTTTGCAGGTTGTTGCCTGTACATTATCTATCCATTTAAAGCATTGCATTTACTCGCTTAATCAGGCCGTCCTCTGCACTAATAATCATAATAATCATTGTTGCATATTTATCATATTTTAATTTTCACACTGGTTTTAACAACTTCTAGTAAATCTATTCTAAATATCCCTTCTTGGGGAAAAAACATTCTTTAGAGTACTACATTAGTGCTGGTACATTCACTTTCAAAATCTTGACATTTTAATAATGTTTTAAATACAACATCAGCATAGCAAACTTCCTAGCAAGAACAAATACGGCTGTTTCTACAAAGCAATTAAAATCAGTACTCAAAAATATGTTGCCACAAATATTTCTTTCACAGAATAAAAAAATAAATTATATTTTTGAAAGAAACATTTAGAAAATTATTTCTGTCCAAATTTGAACTTACATTTTAGTAATGCCCTAATTAGATACAGTTGCCTAATGTTACGTTTAAACTGCTCCTTCAACTCTTCCTGCTACATTTCAAATTTTGAGCACACACCTGAGTTAAAAGCTCTATCATAGTCATCTTTGCTTCTACTTTCAACAGTTCTGTAAAATAATTTAGCTTTTTGTCAATATGGTTATTAAATCAGGGTCATACTAAAGGCTGATCTAGCCCCAGGAAACACTCAAATGTACTAGATTCAAAGCTGCGTAATTCATGTGTCCTCGTGGAATTTTTAATTGATAAGAAAAAAATCCAGTCTCAGGTATTAGTTTCAATATTATTTAATGTATTTATATATCACATTATCATTAACTGTCAATTGGGGTCATATACAATTTGACATGAATTATTACTATATTAAATATCATGTAACAAATGATTAAAGATAGGTTTTTGATAATCATTGCTTATAGGCTGCCTTTCTTAAAATAATTTATCCTCCCTGAGAAACTGTTGAAATCAAAAGCATGTACTAAACATGATACACTGTGTGATTAAATCTTTACATTTATCTATGTCTGAAAGTTAATAAAACTCTAGAGAAATAATAAGATTGCTTTCATTAAAAGTAGAGACTTCAGCCATTTCCGCAGAAGCCAATAATCTGTCATACTGCAAATAAGAGGAGCACAGTTAGCAGCAGAGGAGTCCTATAGGCTTTATGCAGAGTGTGCTTTGTTCAATGACAGAAAGGAAAAACTACAGCTTCTCCTAGACAGACGCTCCATATTCATTCCTATAGGGCATGCCAATTGAGAAACACATTTCTGAACTTTCTCACTCTTAACTCTGCCTTGCCATCTCTGGAACCTACTTTATTCGGGGTATATATCACATATAAATTATAAATACTCTATGCACATAATCATTCACTAGTGTTTTTTTTTATTACTATTTTTATCATGGCCTGGGTCTCTAAGAAAACTTCATTGCTTGACAACTAAAGTTTAACTGTTTAAACGCCACTTCTTAAATATAAACATTTTAAGGGAAGTATATTTAAATTATTAGATTTCTCTGGTTCTTTTCTTTTTGGATTCTGTGTTCATTTTAATTTTTTTTAATATCTTTATTGGAGTATAATTGCTTTACAATTATGCTTTACAATGGTGTGTTAGTTTCTGCTTTATAACAAAGTGAATAAGCTGTACATATACATATATCCCCATATCTCCTCCTTCTTGCATCTCCCTCCCACCCTCCCTACCCCACCCCTCTAGGTGGTCACAGAGCACCGAGCTGATCTCCCTGTGTTAGGCGGATGCTTCCCACTAGCTATCTATTTTACATTTGGTCGTGTATATATGTCCATGCCACTCTCTCACTTTGTCCCAGCTTACCCTTCCCCATCCCCGTATCCTCAAGTCCATTCTCTATGTCTGCGTCTTTATTCCTGTTCTGCCCCTAGGTTCTTCAGAACCTTTTTTTTCTTTCCGTTTTAGATTCCATATATATGTGTTAGTATACGATATTTGTTTTTCTCTTTCTGACTTACTTTATTCTGTATGACAGACTCTAGGTCCATCCACCTCATTACAAATAGCTCAATTTCGTTTCTTTTTATGGCTGAGTAATATTCCATTGTATATATGTGCCACATCTTCTTTATCCATTCATCTGTCAGTGGACATTTAGGTTGCTTCCATGTTCTGGCTATTGTAAATAGAGCTGAAATGAACATTGTGGTACAAGACTCTTTTTGAATGATGGTTTTCTCAGGGTATATGCACAGTAGTGGGATTGCTGGGTCATATGGTAGTTCTAATTTTAGTTTTTTAAGGAACCTCCATGCTGTTCTCCATAGTGGCTGTATCAATTTACATTCCCACCAACAGTGCAAGAGGGTTCCCTTTTCCCCACACACTCTACAGCATTTATTGTTTCTAGATTTTTTGATGATGGCTATTCTGACCGGTGTGAGATGATACCTCATTGTAGTTTTGATTTGCATGTCTCTAAGGATTAGTGATGTTGAGCATCCTTTCATGTGTTTGTTGGCGATCTGTATATCTTCTTTGGAGAAATGTCTATTTAGGTCTTCTGACCATTTTTGGATTGGGTTGTTTGTTTTTTGATATTGAGCTGCATGAGCTGCTTGTAAGTTTTGGAGATTAATCCTTTGTCAGTTGCTTCATTTGCAAATATTTTCTCCCATCTGAGGGTTGTCTATTCGTCTTGTTTATGGTTTCTTTTGCTGTGCAAAAGTTTTTAAGTTTCATTAGGTCCCATTTGGTTATTTTTGTTCTTTTTTCCATTCCTTTAGGAGGTGGGTCAAAAAGGATCTTGCTGTGATTAATGTCATAGAGTGTTCTGCCTATGTTTTCCTCTAAGAGTTTTATAGTGTCTGGCCTTACATTTAGGTCTTTAATCCATTTAGAGTTTATTTTTGTGTATGGCATTAGGGGTGTTCTAATTTCATTCTTTTATATGTAACTGTCCAGTTTTCCCAGCACCCCTTATTGAAGAGGCTGTCTTTTCTCCATTTATATTCTTGCCTCCTTTATCAAAGATAAGGTGACCATATGTGCATGGGTTTATCTCTGGGCTTTCTATCCTGTTCCATTAATCTATATTTCTGTTTTTGTGCCAGTACCATACTCTCTTGATTACTGTAGCTTTAGAGTATAGTCTGAAGTCAAGGAGCCTGATTCCTCCAGCTCCATTTTTCTTTCTTAAGATTGCTTTGGCTATTTGGGGTCTTTTGTGTTTCCATACAAATTGTGAAAAAATTTTTTCTAGTTCTGTGAAAAGTGCCATTGGTAGTTTGACAGGGATTGCACTGAATTTGTAGATTGCTTTGGGTAGTCTAGTCATTTTCACAATGCTGATTCTTCCAATCCAAGGACATGGTATATCTCTCCATCTGTTTCTATCATCTTTAATTTCTTTCATCAGTGTCTTATAATTTTCTGCATACAGGTCTTTTGTCTCCTTAGGTAGGTTTTTTCCTAGGTATTTTATTCTTTTTCTTGTAATCGTAAATGGGATTGTTTCCTTAATTTCACTTTCAGATTTTTCATCAGTAGTGTATAGGAATGCAAGAGATTTCTGTGTATTAATTTTGTATCCTGCTACTTTACCAAATTCATTCATTAGCTCTAGTAGTTTTCTGGTAGCATCTTTATGATTCTCTATGTATAGTATCATGTCATCTGCAAACAGTGACAGCTTTACTTCTTCTTTTCTGATTTGGATTACTTTTATTTCTTTTTCTTCTCTGATTGCTGTGGTTAAAACTTCCAAAACTATGTTGAATAACTTCTCTGTTTCTTAAACAGAGTGTGTGGAACTTAATTTAGTCTTTCCTTATTACTCCACTACTATGTAAGAAAATCACTGCAGATTTAATAATCTCTTGTGATACGTATTTAGTGGGGTCATACTATGAATCTTGGATTCCTGAAAAATCCTCTAATGATGGCTTATCTGTTTTTCTTGCTTCCAGTTCACAAAGGTGAATTTCACTTCTTGGTGATAGAACATAGAACTTCTCCTAGATCCATGACTAAATCAAATACCATATCAATGTCTTACCCTTCAGGAAATCTTTTTCACTATTTCTATTACTTCTAAAACTTGAGACTAGCATTTAAAACTTCACATATTTTTCATGAAGAATTAATGAAATACAAACACCCCTTCAACTTACTTTAACTAGAATTGTTCCAAGTTTTGTTTTGTTTTTGTTATTATCAGAGCAAAAACATCTGGACCTAAATTTAACTGAAAGCCCAACATTGAAAGCTTTGGAGTTAATGGTATCCAAGATGCAATCTGATATCAGTATTTTGATTATTGCACTATTTCTATTGTCTTGATTTCTATTTTCTTGATCAAAAGAGGTCAAATTTTGATATGGTGAGGCCTAGAATCCACCTCAGTTACTGTGGAGTATAAGAAGCCAAGGTTTTCACCATGTAGTGACTGATAAAGAAGCAAGCAGATGCAGTCCATAATTGATAACTATGTCTGTTGATAGCAAATAAAGTGGACTAAAACCACAGTGCTTTTAATCAGACCAAAGGCTTACACTGATCTCAGCAGAAATTTCATTTACAATATCTAGACTGCTGGGTTTCAATTTTGGCAAATCTGTATAGTTTAAAAGGATTGGAGAGCAAATTATTCTGAACAGTACTTGAGACATAGGAGATCAGTTAAATGGCTGCTTTCCTATTGTTTTCTTTTTGGTATTACTTAAAGGAAATCATAAAATCCTTTGCTTTGATCAATAAATCTGTGTGGAAAACAGATGTTTATGTGGACAAGGTAAACCATCTGGCCAAGAGTTTTCATTGTGGGAAAGATTTAATTAGGAATTAAATTATATTAGGGCCATAATGGTAATCAGACTTCCTATTTCTTCTTGAGTCACTTTGGGTAATTTCTTTCTTTCAAGGAAGTTGTCCATTTGTAATAGAGAGGCTAACACTAATTTGGTCTAATAGCTTATAAAACTCAACCCTCTCACTTTGCTTTCTGCCCCATATCTATGCAAGTTGATATGAAAGCTCAGATGAAAGCTGGATTTTGTTGACATTATCTACTATTTCTGTTTCATTGATTTCCATTATTATCTGTACTATTTCCTTTTTTTTCCTTAATTAAGGGTTAATTTGTCTCCTTCTTCTGACATATTAAGATGGGTGTTTACACAATGTATTTAATAATTTTATCTCTCTAATTTGAAAGCATTTGAATAAGAGTAATAATTGGTGGCATTTGAAGTAACTAATCTTCCCTGAAAACCACTTTAGCTGCATCCCTAAATTTGAATAGGTTATGTGTTCATTTTCATTCAGTTTCAAAATACTTTCTAATTTCCCTGTGATTTTGCAATTAAAAGTTATGGTTGTGGTGGTGGTAAAGGTTTATTTATTTTAAAATGTCTCGGGTTTTTCTAGAGATTTTGTAATTAAATAACATTATGGAGAGAAACATCCTTTATATGATTTTTTAAATGTTTAAAATTTGTTGATACATGTTTTATGACTCATTTTATGGTTTAATTTGTTGAATGCTCTATTAATATTTGAAAATAATATGTTAGCTTTTTTAATGGAGTGTTCTATAAATCATTTTAATTAATTTTTTCAATTATTTTATATTTATTAACATACTCAACATGTCCAATCATCATTTGTTTGTGTCAATCTCTATTTCTATCTGGTATCATTTCCCTTTGGCCTGAGAATCTTTTTTTTTTTTTCAACATTTATTATTTAAAAAATCTTAAAATCCTACTTTTCCTTAACATATATTGAATTGCAGAACTATTGGTGACAAATTCTCTTTGCTTTTATTTTTGGAAATATTTTTCTTTGCTTTAAAGGATATTCTCACTGGATATAATATTCTCTGTTGACAGTATTTTTTTTTTTCTTTCATCACTCTAAGAAACTTGTTGTATTGTCTTCTGGTTTGCATAGTCTGGAGTCATCCCTATATGTGTTCCTCTGTACAAAAAAAAATCTATTTTTCATTTCTTTAAAGACTTTATCACTTGTTTTTAAAGCAATCTTATTGTGATATGTTTTGTTGCAGAATTTTTTAATTTCTTTTTTGAATGAGTTCCTTGATATTTATGTATTTGTAGACATATTTTTCAATGAATTTGGGAAAGTATCACTCAGTATTTTTTTTTTTTTTGCGGTACGCATGCCTCTCACTGTTGTGGCCTCTCCCATTGTGGAGCACAGGCTCCGGATGCGCAGGCTTAGCAGCCATGGCTCATGGGCCTAGCCACTCTGCGGCATGTGAGATCTTCCCAGACCGGGGCACAAACCCATGTCCCCTGCATCGGCAGGCGGACTCTCAACCACTGCGCCACCAGGGAAGCCCTCACTCAGTATTTTTATAAGCACCTACACTCATGTGTTAGATCACTCAAAATCAATCTACAGATCACTGAGGCTCTTTTTTTTAAAGCTTTTTTTTTCAGTCATTTTTCTTTCTCTGTTTCAATCTGAATACATTTCATTGCTATGTTTTTAAATTCCCCAATACTTTCTTTATGCAGTGTTTAATCCACTGTCATATGCAGTAAGATTTTAAATTCAGATATCATATGTTTTACCTCTAGGAGTTTTACTTGAGTCTTGTTTTATATTTTCCATTTGTTTGCTCATTATGTTCATTTTTTCCTTTAAGTACTTGTAAATAGTTTTTAACAGCAGTTTTAACATCTGTGCTAATTTCTTATTCCTAGTTTTCTAAGGACTGAATTTTATCTCGATGATTTTGCTTTTTGTTATATCTATTGATATTTGATTAGATGCTAGAGTCTGTAATTTTGATTTTCTGAATGTCTTTATCAATGTATTGATAAAGTTTTTTTTTAATCTGTATTATTTGTTAGGTTAAATAAGAATAACCCATTTAAAAAATATTTCCACTACTTCCTATTAATACAAAGATGAGAATAAAAACAAATTCATCATATCAAAATATTCCTCACAGTGTGAGATTTTTCTACCAAGTAAACAAGTTGTGCCATTTTCTAGGAGTTTACTATTACAAGTTTATTTAATTGCTAAGAAGTGAAGTTTCATTTCTCAGTAAGAAGCAGTTCAGGGCCACCTGGACATCCAAATCAGTTTATTATTGTTTTCTGTAAAGCTCAATTTCTCTAACAAGTTGCAGGGAGTCATTGCCCAAAAATTGTCAGAACCACCACTGCAACTTCTAGGCCAGGAAATTAGGTAATTCTCTCCTAGAGGAATTTTTTTTTTTTTTTAATGCAAGTCAATACATGAAGACTTATAGGGATTTCTCACAAAACACATTAGAAAGTTTGAGTCTTGTACAGGAGATACCTTCTCAGGGAGTGTTGGAGAAAGGAATACTCTCAGTTTTTGAACATGCAAGTGGGAGACTTATCCCTCTAGTGAAGTTGGTGGAATAAGAAAAAGGGAGGCCTAGAATATAGCTCTTATCCAAACTCTGTGAACCCAATTGGATATATGGATTGAGATCTGTGTATCACTTATTAGGAGACATTAGTAACTGGAGTACACCAAAGTGAGAATTCCTAGCATTGTAACATCTTGAAAATTTTTACTACATTTATTCTGCATAACATTTGTGGGTAAAATTTGATCAAAAACCTCACATTTTTTCTTCTGGAGCCCTTCATCTACTATGTATACTGCCTCACAACCTATCCTAAACGCCTACTCTTTGCCGTTTCAGAGGAGAAAAACCTCATTCTCTCCCTGACTTTGATGACATGTTAGCTACTGTATAAAGCAGAAAAGGGGCATGGGGCATGCCATATATTAATGGACTTAATTTAGTTGGAGTGAAGGCAATATTAAGGCAGGAGAGAAGGACGTTAAGATGGGTACAAGCATAGGTAAATATCCCTCATCTCACTGCTTCTTTAAATTAGGTCTTACATAAATAATGTTTTTTGTAAATTCAGAGGTTCGATTATCTATTGGGAATAAGGAGGAGAAAAGGGGAAATTTAGTAAATAAAATTTGAAATAAATGTTATGGAAAATGGGAGATTAAACTAAATGAGAAATATAGTAGGATTGCCAAACATTTTTGATAGTCTATTGGAGTCGTTAATCATTAATTTAGAGTAGAACCAATTTTCCTCGTATATTACTTTCTCTCAGTGTTCTCTCATCTTCTCAGGTAAACTGTCCAATACAGTGACACAAAGACACAGCAAATGAATATTAAAATATGGGTTAAAATTGACTTCTTTTCATTCTAGCCCATATGTTTAACAACTTTGTACTAAAATATATGTGTATATAACATATATGTGTATATACTTAGAAGTTACAGCCCTTATAGTGAAGAGTATTATTCAAGTATGTTAATCTTATATCAATTAATAAAAAAAACCTAGACACATTTAGAAACTCTCACCATCCATCAAGTTTTCTTTAGTACACCTTCCTTTATATACATTAAATACTAAAAAGGCTTTTTACAAAAACAAAATATTTTATAATTCTTCTTACCTTTAAGGTTTAATGTTTACTATTGGAGTTACAGAAAAATTATGAAAATGCTTGAAACTTTGCACCAAAGGCAATGGCTGCAAAAGCTTGTTATTGAAATGGAGCAATGGGTTGCAAAAAAAAAAAAAAAAAAAAAAAAAACGAATTGAAACTCAATCAGCATCTCTTTCTCTCCACCTTCCCCCAGACTTGTAGAAGATAGAGTTTGAGAATTACCTACCCTTTCTTTAACATGTTTTGTATAGCATGTATGAAAAGAAATCATCTGAATATCATTATGAATTATTTATTCTCTCTAATCCAAATTTAAACTGAGACCAACTATAATTTACCTAAAAATACTAAGAACTCGTGAGTAATAAATTACACAAAAATCCCATGTAAATGTGAATACTTTTAAAAAAGAAACCTATGGAGGGGGCACTGTGGAAAAGACTTCTAAACAAATGCCAGCAAATTTTTGACTAGAGGAGGGATTGATAAAAATGGAATACTCAAAAGCAGTTTCCAAAAGCAGATGGAGATTCAAATTAATAAAAACCAAAACTATTAATTTGAACTCTACAATAGAAAATAAATTGCTTTGCAGAATTCATACTCCCAGCTAGCCAAAATATTCATGCAGAAGCCAGAGAAACTGGCTGGAACCTTTAAAGTAGATACCTGCTTTAGATAAGAGTTGAGAAGAGAAAATTAACCCTAATACTTCATGCCTTTCTAAATTGACTTTTCAGTAATGAAAAATGATTCTGGAATATCAATGTCTGTGTAGGGTATAGAAAAAAACTTTAAGAGGAAAAGACTTACAGCAGGAAAACCAACAAAAGTGCTCATTGTTACTTAAATTAATTATTAAGTCATTAAAAATAATCATGTCCCCTGATTTGGAAATCTGAATTGTGATCACAGCTTTGTGAAAATCAGTCACGTTAGTGTATTATTGATGGTTCGAACTCCCAATTATGAAAGACTCAGAAGACAGCTAATGGCTCCTATCACATGAATTTGTAGAGAAAATTAAATATAATATATTACTTAATGAAGCATAGAGGCTATTAGTGCTATTACCTGTAAACACTTGCAGAAAATGAAAAAGAGGATTAGTTTTGTGTTGCTCCAAACCCTCAAGTGACATATAGCAAGGTCAACTGGAAAGGATGAGGAATATTAGAATGTTGTGAACAGACAGTAATAGAGTTGAATTGTAAACAGAAACAACCCTTAAAAAGAAGGAAATATAATTCTACTTAGGACATTCTTTTTAAAGAGAGTACATATTCAAAGATTACCATGAATATTTCCATGATTTCAGACATAAGAAAAAAATAGCATCATGACTTTAATTTTATCTTGGGTCATTCTAAACTTTATATTACTTAAAGAAGGTAAAATGGATAGTATATTAGTCAAGATTCTCCTGAGAAACAGAACCAATAGGAGATATACAGATCTTCCTTGACTTATGAGAGGGTTACATTCTAATAAGGCCATCATAAATTGAAAATATTGTAAGTCAAAAATGCATTTAATACACCTAACCTACTGAACATTATAGCTTAGCCTAACCTACCTTAAACATGCTCAGAACATTTCCATTAGCCTACCGTCAGGCAAAATTATCTAGCACAAAGCCTATTTCAAAGAAAAGAATATCTCACATAATTTATTGGATACTGTACTGAAAGTGAAAAACAGAATGGTTATATGGGTACAGAATGGGTTTGAGTGTATCATTTGTTTACTATTGCGATCACATTGCTGACTGGTAGCTGCAGCTCACTGCCAGTGCCCAGCATCATGAGAGTAGCATAATGCATATTGCTAGCCCAGGAAAACATCAAATTCAAAGTACAGTTTCTACTAAATGCATATCATTTTTGCATCTTCATAAAGTTGAAAGATCATTAAGTCAGGGATCATCTGTCTAGATATCTCCAAGTATTAATAAATATATTTATTTATAATTGGCTCACACAATTATGAAGACCAAGAAGTTTCATGATCTGCAGTCTTCGAGCTGGAGAACCAGGAAAGCCAGTGGTGTAATTAAATCCGAGACCATAGTCTTGAGAACCAAGATGCCTATGTCTGAAGGCAGGGGAAGATGGATGTCTCTACTCAAAGAAAGATCGAATTTGCCCTTCTATCACCTTTTGTTCTATTCAGACCCTGAATGGATTGTTTGATGCCCATCCACATTGGTCAGAGTGATCTCTTTACTTAGTTTACCAATTCAAATGCTAATCTATTCCAGAAACCCCCTCACAGACACATTCAGAAATGTTTTACCAGCTATCTGGGTGCCTCTCAGTCCAGTCAGGTTGACGCATAAAATCACATCTAGGTAGTTAAGTCAGAACATAGACTTTTAATCTGGATCAACCTGAATCGAACTCATGTCCTGGTACTGGGGTGCTGGCCAGTTGAATACATCTCAATAGATCACTTTTAAACAATAATGATGGTAGCTTCTATAAAATGAGAATAATAAAGTGTTTGAACTGACACCTTTATTGAAGAGACAATAAAGAGACTATAAAAGTCATCTCAGCAATAAACAACAAGTTTCATCTTTATTGGGAACTCTAAATAATTGATACTGATGGCCCAGAGCATTGTATGGAAAGTTTGAGTCACTATTGAAACTTAACAATGAAAAATATAATCATCAATTAACAGTGTCTGTCCTGGACACAGGATAGGAAGGTGTGTGTACTATGGATTTACCAATCCCAATCTCTTGTAAGGGTCTCTCTCCTTTGAAACTTCTCACCTCTGTCTTAGAAAACAAAAAACTGAAACCTAGAGAGATCATATGTCTGATAAGAAGGAATGTGGGACTAGCTGTTAATCTTTCTATTATTATCATAGTTTATTCCATTTTTGTTGCTACTTCTTGGATTCTTAAAGTAATAAAATAAATTTATTTTTGTATGTATTCCTCTAGAATTCAATCTTATCACTCAATTTCTCTCTATTCCAGTATTATCAATTTAAATTTAGTAAGCACATTTTATTTATTATTATGCTATTGTAAAAAAAAGAAATATAACTACTAAGGGTTGAATGTTTAAGTTAAAACGCTTATGTTTAGTAATAATGTCAATAAGGCACTATGATTATAAGAACACTTAAAAATCAAATGGAGAGATGAGACATAATCAAGAGACTTGAACTTATCTTTTTAAAAATATTTGATATTTACAACAAGCTAACAAGAAACAATTTCATTTTGACAAAATCACATTATTTCAACCTATATTTAATTTGAGTAACTCCTTTGAGTTAGCTACCATTCCAACAAATTTAAATTCATGATATGGTGTCCCACAGATAGAGCATAACTATAACACATTGGTTATTTCACCTTTTCCTAGGATCAGTCTATGGGTGCCTTCTGCTCTTGCTTTATTGGCAAGTACACTATCCCTTGAAATCCAATAGGAACCATATCTCCTTATGGGCCAAATGGCTGATTTTTAAAGTGTTAAGTGGCAACTTCTTTCATCATATCCTGAATGACAACCTGTGTTTCCCTTCTCTTATTCCATAATATTCCCTCTGTTCTTAAACACGTATATTTTCTTGTGTTATCCCAGTCTTTTCTGTGGATCTTCTACCATGTATATTGTGAAGTCATAAGGAACCCTCCCTTTTGCCAAACAGTTAAAGCAATGATCTCTGGGGGGAGATTGGAAAAAAATAATAATTTTTAATTTTGACTTTGTTTTATACAATTTATATACTTATATTATTTTAAAATAATATAGTATATTTACTTTGAGAAAAATGGAATATTTTTATAAAGTTTGCCTTTGTACTTTAAATTTCTTTGCAGTTTTTCTTGGCTCTTTATGGAAATATTAATGAAACATCACAATGAATGGTACATAATATTATTCATGAGATTCTAATGAGAAGCATGATATATCTATTACTTATTTGATATTAAAAAGATATTTTATAGACTTATATTCAGAGCTTAACATAATTTTGTTATTTCATTTTCATATCTCTTAGCTTTATACTTAGGCAATTTCTTTTAGATTTTGCTCTCAGAATCATAATATGCATCTTTAATTTATCATAATATATTTAACGTTAGTACTGTACTATTTCATGTAAAATGTAAGAAACTTGCAAAAGCAGTTTTAATATGCTCTATTCATAGTACTTTGTCATACATATTACATCAACATATGTTACAAACCTAATACAATATTATAATTCTTTCTGAAAGCAGTACTATATTTTTAAGAATAGAGAAAAAATCTACATTATGCATATCACTATGTAATATTTACCATTTTGGGTGTTCTTTACTCTTTCTTATAGATCTGAGTTTTCATCTGGCTATTTTCTTTTAGCCGAAATCCCTTCATTTAGTACTTCTTATGTGCAGATTTGCCAGCAAAGAATTATCTCACTTTTCCTTTATAGGAAAATGCCTTTATTTTACCTTCATTTCCAAAGGATACGTTTGTAGGATATAGAATTTTTCAATGACAGGACTCTGATCCCTTTCAACACATTAAAGTTGTGATTCTACCATTTTCTGTTATACATGTTGTCTAGTGAAAATTCAGCCATTATCTTTACGTCCTCTATGTAATGTCTTTTTGTCTCTGGTTGCTTTTAAGACATTTACTTTTTAATCTTCAGTTTTATATTACTTGACTATGATGTGCCCAGGTATGGTTTTCTTTGTTTTTATTCTGTAATGGTGCCTTGAAAATCTCAGATCGCAAGTTGTAGTCTTTGAATAATTTATGTAGAACTTTTTCTTTAGGTTTAGAGGTTACTTGTCTTCTGTACATGGAAGACAAAATAATACCCTAACTCCATACCTACCATTCACACTCTGTTTTCTAAGGTAACCACCACCTGGTGAATATATTTTCTAACTTTTTTTTTAATGCTCATAAACACACATATGTTTGTTTTAAAAAATTAATATTACACTTATTGCTCTGTACTTGGTGCTCATCATTTAATGAAATATTATAACTATCATTCCAGGTAAATAGTTAATAAGTAATGTCTAGACCATTTTATTAAATAGTGGCATGCTGTTCCACATTAGATAATTAGCATAATTAATTAAACCATTCCTTTATGAATATTCAAGTGGTTTCCAGTTTGTTACCACTTTGTTTAATTATAAGTAAAGTATGACTATACTTGTGTTTTAAAAAGACCACTCCATATCCAGAAGACAGGAAATCTTAAACAAGGAAAAGTCAGCTGTATAAAAATTATTTACAAAGTGGCTTAAAGATTTGAAGAAATCATTTGGAAGGAAATAATATGTACAGTAAGACTAGCTGGGACAGAAAGGCAAGGAACATTCTAGAAAAATACTTCTGTATGGGCACATTTGTGTGGGTGAGTACAGACAGTTCGTTATTGAAAACTTGAAATTGGAGACAAGAAACGATAGAAGATGACATCTAACTAATATTCATGGTCCAGACAGTAAAAGTCCCACAAGTGAGTTTGTTCCAAGGACTACAGTTTTTTGTTGACTTTTTCTGTTTCAAATATATCAAAATAATACTGTTATTTAAACTTGTATGTTTTCATTTTTTTCCTTAGTCTGTGAAAGGAGCATAATTCAACTCAGTTTTACTTTTCTTCAGATTCCTAAGGGTATTCTCATTTATAAAGCAGAAAAGAAAATGAATGTGGGTTAAATAATAATCATTTAATGTGAAATACAACTATCAATTACAGAAATTCATTAATTAAAGTAAATATTTGCCAACAGTTCTATATCCTTGCATTATTTTCAAGATTTTCTATCAAACACACTCATTAAATTTTATATATTAATCAGAATGTTTACTGTTTAATTTTGCCCATCATTGCTTTATATTTAGATTTTGAAATCTTTTTCCACTATAATTTTGAAGCAATTAGCTCACAAGAAAAAAAAAATAATTTGCAGGTTTGTGTAACTGCACAGATGTTAGTCTGCTACACTAGGAAGAAAACAATAGCAGGATTCTAAGATTTTCCTTCAAAGAGAAAATAAAGAGACAAGAACATGCACACATTAAGTTGTTCTTCACTTGATAATTCCTATAAATCTATTTAAAAGTTGCATACAGTAGACTGAGCTTAATAAAAGTGTGGTACTGAAAATTGTTTCTGAGCTCCTGAGATTAGTCTACGCAACTTTTAGAAAACTAATTAGTATATGGGAAAAAATGTAATTAAAAGAGACATACTAAGCCATTGTGGATGGTTTACTCTTTTTATTTCTTACTCTTACATGAACTTAAAGGCAGAAAATCAAAAATAAAGAAATTATTTTTCATTCAGCTGTACCAAAGTTTAAGAACTTAAATTTGAAACAGCTTTATCAGTTGACTTTTCTCTGTTGAGAGGGTTTTAAATAAGTTCAGTTGTGAAGACCATTACAAAGGTGGACATAAACCTCAAATTTTATACAAATATTTAATTACTCCTAACCAAACTGCCCCTCAACTTGTTCTGAAACATTCTTATGCAAAGGATACTGTAAATTACATATATACATTTATATTAGAGAGAGGCTCCATTAAGTATTTTAATTTAATATTCATTGAAATTATCTGCATGTGTAAAATTAAATAATTTTTAGTGTGTATATTATTTTATTATTCTGCATATCTGCTCTTCCAAGTACTGATCTACTGACATTACTGGTCTGTACACATAAAAATATCAATTCTGTTGACAAAATTACATTTAACTAATTGGTATCATTATTACTTTATCTAATAAATAGTTTTGAAATGTACTAGATGAATTGCATGACCTTATACTACCTAGTCATTATTAAGACATCTTCCCACTTCTTTCCATCATTGATTCTTAAGGAGTTTTCCTCTCAGCCTGCTCTTATGTCATATTTTTAATAAAGTGGCGAATACATGACCTTATTCATCCTTGACTGTGAGGTACAATGGCAAACCAGGATTTCCACTGGGATGCTATGGCTGGCATCTTCACAAGTAAGGTCAGATTACCAATGACGGAGCTTTAGAAGTTTCAGAATTCAAGTTCACCCTGGATAAGTTTGGATGCTTATCTGAAGCTTATTCAAACCTTCTGAATCAGTAAAATTGAGCTGTAAATGTCACAAAGCAGACTTTCTCATGAGATTTACTATACTTTAACTTCTGTTCCAAACCAGGAAAACCAAGAGGATATTTTCTCTTGCAATGTCCTTGTGGCTCTTTTTCAATCCATAAATCAAAGGGTGAGAATGGAAATGCAAGGGAAAAAACAGACAGAATCTAAATTTACTTTCATATGTATATATATATATATATATATGTGTGTGTGTGTGTGTATGTGTGTGTGTGTGTGTGTGTGTGTGTGTGTGTGTATTTACATGTATGGAGATTTTATAAAATGCAGTTGGCAAAATTGGAAAACATTCTATTCTTATTGAATTTTTCAAACCTAAAATGTGTCTGGGTCCAGTTTTCTCATTCAATGAGTATGTAGAATTAATAGAATTTATGTCATTAATGGATTTTCAAGATCAGTCAGAGAATCAGTCTATGAAACTGCACTTCTAATCTCTAAAAAGCCATCCCACAAATGTGGATATTGAGCAAATCTAGAAGGAACATTTAATACCTAATCTCCTTCAAATCTTATGCCAAGAAGAAATAATATAAATTCAGGACCAATGTCATATGTCTATAATTTTAGTTATCTATCTACATAAACTTTACATTTTTACATATTTTTATTTCAAATACTGGTAATTAAATGGAATGCTTGGCATAGTGACTGATAGTAGTAACATAAAGGTAAGTAAATCAGCTAGTGGGCACACTTCCTGCATTTGCCTGTCAAGTTTGTCACTTTTTTGCCCTTGTATCTTGGCAGCCAACAGAATCTAAGAGCCTCTGGTTCCTAATCTGTAAATACAGATAATGATAACACTTAATTCATTAGTGTTGGTGAATTTAAGAGATAAGCGCTAATCTCCTAGCACAGTGCCAAGCGTAAAATTAGTATTAATGTCATTATTATTATTTATCTAAACTTATTTCTCTATGCTTATATTAAATATTGTACCCTATGTGTCATGAAGTGTAGAGTAGGGTTTATAATATTTTAACTTCCTACATTCAGAATATTACATTTTCTACAAAATATCTTTCTTTGAGAGTCTTGTCATCTCTCTACTACCCTCTACTATTCCACTTTTCTGTCTTTCAATATCGTTCCAGTTATTCCCTACTCATTCATCAAGGACATAAACTTGTGTACCAATTCATACATAAATTCTTACAGATACCCTGTGAAATGTGTCAAAAACAGGAACTCTCCCAATTTTGAAATCAATGCTGATTGTATATGGTGAGCAATTCCTTCTCAAACTAGATACGGAAAGATAACCTAAGAATGGGTTAAATTAGAGTAGCTTATTTCCCTCTATTGTGAAAATTAAAATGTAAGCCTCATTTGTTAAAAAAAAAATCAGGAAATGTGTTACTATTTTCCAGGAGTACTATTGCTAAGTTTTACTATTCTATGTGATATTTTGTAAATAACCCCACAGTATCTATAGGCAAAGTTCCATAACCTGAGGAGAACTGCAATATAGTAGATACCTATATGACCGGAAGAAGACTACCTAAAAACTTAGAAATGTATAACATGTGGTGTAGAACTTTCTATATTATGAGTACTTCCTGACCCAGAGCCATTCAGTTGTGTGTCCAGGGTACAATAACTTACCCTTGAAGGAATCACTAGGATGAGTCACAAAGAATTGGACTCAAAAGGCTAGAAAGACTAAGAGGACTCTTTTTATTAAAGGGCTTATTTTAGTACTATTTACTTCCTGCTGATCTTTTATAAATCTTTCTAGTCTCATAAATCTTTAGTCTCCTCTCAATCTCTTTTTCATATGTTAATATATTTTAAGAAAGGGAAACTGATGCCAATTTTCTTCTGATATTATTGCCTTAAGGAACAAAAAGAGAACACTCCAGCTTTAGGAAAATGAATGCTCATACAATGAATTGCATTAGTAAAGTAACACCACACTCTATACCTACAGTTAGAGCAACAGTTATTTCTGTATTCCTATACAAATTGATAGAGTTAGTACATTTATGAATTTACTATCCCAAATGCTTTTTTTCACAGTCATTTTTTATCATGAGAAAACATAGATAATTCCCAAAGACTCTTAAATAACATTTAATAAGTGAATAAATAGAGCCAAATGCACAGCTTCCACTTTTTAGTCATTGAACAATTTTTTTTTTTTTTGATAGTTTGAGGTTATCTGAGGGTGAACTGAAAGGAAAAATAGAGAAAAGAATTAAGAATAGAATACTCACTTCTCAGTGCCTTGACCTTCCTCCATTTGAGAGCCTCAGCACTTCTCCATTGCCTCATGTTGGGTTCCACCTGTGGGTTCCAAAATTCTAATAACTCTTACTATAAAAATTTACTCCTTCAGATCTCTCAATTCTTACTTTCATTTAACCTCCTTTCAACTCAGTAAATCTTCTAATGCATGGCCTTTCCTTTCTCTTTGAGTCTCACTTTCACAGCACTAGCTACTAGTCTCAACTTACTCTGAATAAACTACCTTATTTTGCCATCAATTCAATTCTCTCACACTGATAACTTCAAATACCTAAGCTTCTTGTTCATCCACACTAGTGGGTGGCCTTATTTCTTCAGAATCCAATCAATGCCCGTTCTTATTCTATTTAGGGGAAAAAAAAAAAAAAGTACATTAGTTTCTCATGCCTGTTTTAACAAATTACCACAAATCTTGGTACCTAAAACAGCATACTTCTCTTGAAAACAATCACACTTTTCAGGGTCATCCAAAATCAGTTTTCCTGGGCTGAAATCAAAGTGACAGGAGGGCCAGTTTCCCTCTAGGGAGTCTGGGAAGATCAATTCCTTGTCTTTTCCAGCTTTCAGCTACATTTTTTACATTTCTTGGCTCATGGCTCTTTTCTTCATCTTCAAAGACAGCAGCATAGTATCTTGCTTCAATTCCTACATTGTCTTCTGTCTCTGTAGTCAAATCACCCTCAGCTTCTCTCTTATGAAAACACTCTTGATTATATTTATGGCCCACCTCGATAATTCAGGATTATCTCACCATCTCAAGAGCCTTAATTTAATCACATCTGCAAAATTCCTTTTGCTACAAGATTCCAGGGGTTAGGACCTGGATATTTGGGGAGGCCATTAGTCATCCTACCAAAATCCAGGTAGTTTTCACTGCTGGAGAAAAATTATGATTGTGTTGGTGGGTGCTATTACAAATCCTTGGTCTTCAGTTTCATTTAAATCTCCAACCACTGCCATCATTCTACTTTATGGTAAATTAAGAGTCCCAAGGTTCACTGTACCATTTCCTACCTCAGTTGCACTGGATGACTTATCCACAGGGTTACTTTAGTAAAATCTCTGCAGCCAGTACCTCATATTCTGCTCTAATTCTTGGATTAGGATTATTTAGTCAAGCATACAAACAGAATTTTGGACCTGTCCCGATCTCTTGTATTCCCTCTACCCTACTCTTCTGTAAGATTTCAGTGTTCCATATTTCAGAAAAAATGAGAATATCTGAAACATATTATGCTCTTTCATACTTTTTCACTTGTGATTTCTTCTTTCAGCAACTTCTCTTTGCATCTCACTTAAATGATTCTACCTTGATTAGTTCCAAGTCATAATCTGATATTTCCAGTTTTTGATTAAATACTTATAAGTTAAAAATTAACATAGACTATTACCCAATAACATATGACACCTCAGCCTTTTTTATTAAACAGTAATATTACCAAAGTATGACATAAGTTTTTATGTACTCCACCATACTCAAGCAGAGTACTCGAAATCATTTCTACTTCCATGAAGCTTCATGCTGCAAGCCATACATCTCAATAAGAAAAATCTTCAGTCATATTTTTAAAGAGGTAATATGTTTAATTAATTTAAAAAGAAGAAGAAGTTGTGTATAGTTTGGGAGGATGAATTAAATCATCTATGCTCTAGATAAAGCAAAGATTTGCTTTGCTAAAAGAAAAAAAAAACAAACAAAATCTATACGTAAGGATAATGGGAAATAATGTTAAGATGACTTCTGCAGAGAGAGCCTTCACAGTAAGCTATAAAAATTTGAAACAGAAGACAGTAAGAGTCAACCTACAGCATGGGAAAATTTTCATAGTATCTATGTTGATCAGAGAGAAAATTTTATTGAATAAAAATAGGTAAATATATTAGTTTATATACTATATATAACAAATATTTTTAAGTGTTTTTAAAACTATACCTGCTATGACATTTTTTTAAGCAAAGGCAGGGGAACAAAAGAACCCATAAAAAGAAAAACTACTGGCCAGGGATATGAAAATAAGGAAGTATATTTAAGGTATTTGGAGGTAGAAGTAGGAGAATAACTTGGCAATAAAACATATTTAAAATACAACCAGACTTCACATTCTTGCATAAGATACACCAGGAAGGCTTGATGTAAATCTATATGGCGAGGAGTTCCACTTCAATATTTGGCTTCAGGAAGACTATAGATAGATATCAGGAATCTGTTTTTGTATTGTTTTGCTTTGTTATGCTTTTTTTTTTTTAACAAGTCCTTATTATGACTCTGATGCACAACAAAGTTTGGAAGACTTTTTAGTAGTTTAGTTTTGTAGGGTTTAAAAGGATGAGAAGGGGCTAGAGGGAAAGGTATTTTAGACAGTAATAAAAATAGTCAGCAATTATTTGAGCATGTATTTTTTGAATACACTTCTTCAAAATCTTTATATATACTATCCCATTTATTTGTAACAATGCAATGTAGTATGCTCTTTATCACACCCATTTTATTGATATATAAACAGAGAATCAAAAATATGAAGTAAATTGTCTTGAGTGATAATGTTGAATCAGCACTCAATTCTGGACATTAATACCAGAGTCATCACTTAGTAAATGTGGGACAATGTTTTGCTGGTGACCTCAGATAACCAGCCCCAAAGGAAGTTTTAGAAAGGAGTAATGCAAGAGACATGTATAGGAAGGTAACCTGTACATTCTTTCCAAGAACATACATCTCTAATGTGATTACATGCATGACACAAATGCATAATCATTCAAAGTCCAAATTTTCTAAAACAGTGCAATAATGTAGTTTCTCTGTTGAGATGAAGAGATATGTATAAAGGTATCCACAAGTATTCACCCCCCAATGCCATCATCCTATATTTATAGCCTACCACCTGAGTAAAAGAGCTAAAAACCAAAAATGACATGAATAAAGTACCTAAATAAGACTTCACACTTAAAATGGATTTTATCAATCTATCCAGTTTGTGCTCCTAGTCAACAGCTTCAGAACAAATGCCCTTTAATTTTCTAATTTTTGATATGGGATTTAAACAACAGATTTAACAGTTGAGACTACTGATAGATTGGAGTAAAGAAAATTAACTTTGCAGTCGCAGATTTTAGAAATATATGTATATGTATGTGTTTATCTCTCTCTCTCTTTCTCCCCCTAGGATGCAATGAGCACTGAAATCTAGAGAAAGAAAATACTGTAAAAGTTTACAGGATCCATTGAGACCCCACACATGAAAGCATTCATTTTTCAATCCCCGTGGCTATTTGTTTGCTCTCATAGATGTTTTTGAAGCTTTAAGAGATTATGATTAAATAAGATTTTACCAAGCGAAATCTCAGCTCTTAGCTTCAAAAGTCATCATGAAAATACTATCCTAGCTGCCAAATTCAGCTGGCACTACTGAACAGTGCTTTCACTTACAAAATTTCAATTTCACTGTTAAGAAAAACAGATGACACAAATTTCCTATTTTACAGTAAAGCAAAAGATTGCCTAAAACAGTCTTTCCCAAACTGTATGCCAAAGAGCATGGTTACACAGGCTTTTAACACCAGAAAACAGATTTTTTTTTTAGGCAAATACATTTAGGAAATTCTAGGTAAAAAAAACTAAATAAATTGCTTTTCTGTATTACTTAGCAGAACCATATGAAGAGGTTTTGTTAATCACTAAAGGAGTGGGGAGTAAAACATGCAGTCTTTTCTAAACATATTTTTATACAGAATTCTTGCTATTCTACAACATCTCAAAAGAGCATTTCCTCAGAAGCCACATTTTAATTTCCTACAATTTCAATTGATACACAATATCAGGTAGAATACTTACTTTACTGCATTTGATTTCAAGATTTATAAAACTATTACAGGGATTTTTCCCCAAAATTGTGAATAGAAGATGATAACTATTCTCACAAATACATATCAATAACCATTACTAAATATTTCAGTAGGCTTCTAATGTTCCTATCTGCCCTTTTGCCTTATACTGCTTTTATCCACTCTTGAGGGAAACTACTCATTCCCTACTAAAATTATATGTAAGTACTGAGAACTTTAAGTGCAGTTCTTCTTTAAGTACCATTGTGTGGTTATACAACCTACTGATGACCTATCATAGTACCACATCAGTCATTCACACTGATGGTTGCATATGTATTGGGCAGTCATGGGGTAGAAGAAGAGAACATCAGTTGTTCTGCCCAGCATAGTATTCATCCTATCATCACTTTGTTGGTGGGAATTACTTGTCTGAATAAGAATCATGTGATATATTAGGGCTAACTCAACCCACCTGATCATATAACTGGAACCAATTCCCTATAGTCTAAGTATGATTATGTAAAAAATTGTGGGGTCAGAGTTGAGAAAGAGAGAGAGAATTAATCTTGGCTCTAAAATTTATTTGAATAAGAAACTCAAAGCCATATTGCATAAAGTTTCAATGGTGAACAGAGATAATTAATTGGGCACTGTACTGTCAGGGTCAAGAACTGGTTTATAATCTGGTCATTAGTAATTTCTTCCAACTCTCTAGTGAGCTATTTTGCAGAACACACGCGTGATTGTCATTTCGTTGTGTTCTTGATGACAATAAAATATGTATCTTCTAACTGTGTTATTTGACAACAAATATTTCCAGGAGCTCTTTGTATTTTTCACTCCAAACATAATTGTTATGATCAGTTTCATAAACTTTTCAAGAAAAATGTGACTTTTAACACCTTTCCATATCATACTTGAATGATAATACTATGGTGAAACAATTTACAACCAAGTTAAACAATTTAATATTGGAAAGCAATATATTATGTGTATTCTGGAGAAAAACTCATTTGACTTCTTAGAAAGGGCACTCTATGCCTTATATGTAAAATGACTCAACATTTTGATGACTACTAGAGATAATTTCGTAACACAAGAGATGATGTTTAAATGGGTTACATTTCTTTAAAATATTTATTTTCATCCTGTTGACATTTTTCTTTTTTATATCCTTTCCGTTTTTAGTTCCTGATAAGACTTCTTATCATTAGCATATCAAAATTCATGTTTTAGTTACAGGTTTCTGTTCAAAAATGGTTCACTTAATCTTTTTCATTCATTGAACAATTTTAACCTCAAAACTCATTTGATTTGCTTCTCCATTTTATTCAGTCTTTTCCTCAAATATTACCTTTACTTAGAGATCTTCCAATGACCACCTTACTTAAAATAATCATTCTCTATCACTCACCATCTTTTTACCTTGCTTTACATTTCTCTACAGTAAATACTATGTGAGATGTTGTTGCATATTTATTTATTTAACTAGTTATTGTGGTTTTTCCCACTAGAATATAAGGTTCTTGAATTTGGAAACTTTGTCTTGTTCACTGTTGAATATTTACCTCTGGGCACACACTAAGCTCTCCATTAACTTTACTTTCTTAATGGCTAAATTGTAGTATTCATAACTACTCAATGAAGAAATATATTTTTATTTTTAATTGAACACCTTTGGAGTGGTTTAAATATTCTGTGAATTGAGAAGCTAGAGCAACACAATAGTATACATGAAAAATGGTAATTTAAAAAGTGTAAACTCTAGCATGCAAATGCTATGAAACTGTATTGGTTAAGATGAACTGTATCTTATTGATGAAATTTCAACTGATACATTCAATTTTTGTAGCATATGTTCCACCTTTAAAAGCATAAATATCCTTAAGATAAGTCTTACATATCAAATTTGTAAAACAACTGCCTTTACTTGCCTTTCCTCTTAAACTAAGCCACCTATGAGCCACTTCAGAGACCAACAGGGACCACCTGATTTTCATTGTCCAACTTTTGGAAAATATTTCCTCAAAACCAAAAAGTGGTTCTTTCTCATCTTTGCCTCCTCAGTATCTATAATAGTTTTCAGCACATATTAAGTGTACTTTAATGTTTCTTTTCAATAAATTAAGAAAGTAATAAACTAAAGAATATATGAGGGCTTCCCTGGTGGCACAGTGGTTAAGAATCCGCCTGCCAATTCAGGGACACGGGTTCGAGCCCTGGTCTGGGAAGATCCAACATGCCGTGGAGCAACTAAGCCCATGTGCCACAACTACTGAGCCTGTGCTCTAGAGCCCGTGAGGCACAACTACTGAGCCCGTGTGCCACAACTACTGAAGCCAGCCTGCCTAGAGCCCATGCTCCACAACAAGAGAAGCCACCGCAGTGAGAAGCCTGCACACTGCAACGAAGAGTAACCCCTGCTCACCACAACTAAAGAAAGCCCCTGCTCAGCAATGAAGATCCAACGCAGCTAAAAATAAATTAATTAAATAAATTTTTAAAATATATATGTATTTGTGTGTATATATATATATATGTGTGTGTGTGTGTGTGTATACATATATACTTGTGAGGAAAATAGGTTGATTATAGAATAGATTCCCTTTTGTTAATCGTAATGGCAGAGTCACCATCTGCTTCTGATTTTTTTCCCTTATCACTGCCCAGTTCTCAACAATGGAGGGGAGTCTAGGCAGAAGTATCATGATAATAACTAGATTCTCCATTTTCTATGTATATCTCTATTGTTAGAATATAATCTCAAAGGTCGAAATCGTGATTAAAGAAACTTCCTATTTTTCATCACCTTAAATGACATATACTATATATATTCTAATGATAATCGTTTCTCTTATGTCAGTTTTCTGATTGCCAAATAATGGTGATACTCTTAGGCTATTACAATTTATAGCAGATATCACTGCTTTCAGAATGTATTTTGAGAAGAGTGACCCCAGGTAGAGAAGACTAACTTACTTTAAATGTTTGTTGGGAATATAGTACTAGCTGTAATATTTGAAGCTGATACTTTTTTGTAGGTAAATTTGCTCTGTGTAATGTCAGAAGTTAGTACTTTCCTCCTCTTTTTCTTAACCATCTTTTCTTATGGTTCCCATAAACCTTTTCTTCTATCTGTCAATATATCAAGAAAAATTATGATAGTATTTATTAACTTCTCATAGGAAGTTTACATAAATTTGATAATTTTCCTAGGAAAAAAATTGTTGTTGAATGTACTTATAATTTAATGAGTAGGCAAAGGCTTACCATGTGAAACTATTTTTTATTTTTAACATACAACCTACACTGGGGACCAACTATGCCTGAACCAGCCCTCAATAGAAAAAGAAAAAATCATCCTTTTCATTTCCATTAAACAGAAAAGAAAGGGAAATAACCTAAATATTTTCCTATAAAATTATAGTTTAAAAAGGATGCTGATTAACATATATGCTGTAATTTCACATTAATTCAGTTTAATATAATCGTATGCATAAGTCATTAATATGTCTTGTTCTGTTCAATAAATAGAGCAACTTCCTCTCTATCAGTTGTAAGTGTACTCAGTTTTACTTTTATTTAGAATAAATTTTATGCCTTATTCATTCCTTTAATTGCTTTTAATTGGCTATAGGTTTATGCTGACTTCTATCTTATTCACTTATTTCCATCGTTAAATTCTATTTGGATTGCAAAATATCAGTCATGAGGCAATTATCTTTGAACTAAGTGAGTTATCCCTTACAGTCTCTTAGTTAATTTATTTTCTTTCCCTCATAGCTAAATAAGCCTTCAGAAATTGAACCTTTTAATTTAATGAGGAAAGGATCATAAAGAAGTTGATGAGTAGTGAGAAGAGTTGAAGACTGACCCATGCATTTTTTCAATCTTAGTGCTTACCCATTTATATAGGAAAGACCTGGAAGAAAATACCCCTCTCAGCAACACAGGATTATCTGCCAGTAGATTGATTAGTTTAGCCTTTTCATAGAGAAATAATAACTAGCTTAACCAGCGAGTGCTTTGGAGTGAGGGACTATATATGGAAAAAAAGTGGGAGAGCAGTCAAGGAGGTACTAAGGCACTTGAATTTTTCCTGTGCAAAATTTATTATAACTCAGAATTCTCAAGAGACCCCTGGGAAATATCATGCTCTGCATGATAATCCCTCCCTGATGTATCCTCGTGGGTATCTTCAGCAGAGTAGAGTATTCCCTCTGGTTGCATTTATTTACAAACATTTTCATTTATCCATAACACATAAGAAAGTGTTATCCATATTACACAGCAAACAGTTAAGAATTTAATGACTATAATTAACCATTTTAAATTAAGGTTTTGTTACAAAGCTCTCCAAATTTTCATGCAGATATTCACTACAAAAATAATGACAGCGAATTTGCCTAAGTAGGTAGAGAAGTCATTCATTTAGTGTTCCTTCCATTATCTTAGAACTTCCTAAGAGTGGATTCTCCCCACATAGCTCTCTCCTTTTGGAGACTGACTTCATATTTCAGAAATGTAAGTAATAAATATGTATTGGTCACTTAATATATGGAACATACATGCTAGGAAGAATAGTAGTCAAAGTAAGAATAAAGCACAACTTTTGATCTCAGAGAGGCTACAAACTAGTACAAAACACACACACACACAATTAGAATTCTGTCTAATACGTGATAGGTACCATTATTTACTATGGACCATTTCACAAAGAAGGAATCATTTTGCTGTGGGATTAGTGGGTGGTTTATTTTTTTCAGAGGTCTTGAGAAAAGAGTATGTTTTCAACTGACAAAATGGAAGCAGATCTAGAATGTACAAATGAAAAATAATTTTATGTTTCAGCCATGTTTCTACTGCTTTTGAAAGTGATTTAAGTTCCCTGACTTTTTTACTTATCTTTTAGTGATTAAAATAGCTTTTTAACTTCTAAGTTATTGTCTGAATTAAAATAGGTGTATGAGATATGCAAAGGATTTTAAATAATTTAGGTTCTCTGTAAATATAAAATAATGTTGAACTATAATAAGAAAATGACTGTTAATTATTGGGTCTGACTATGTGCTAGACCCATGTTGTTTTTACATCACTGATCTGAATCCTTACAAAAATTATGAGGAAATTAATTAAATTATCCTTATTATTCTGATAAGGAAACACTTCTGAGAGGCTAACCAACTTTCCCAAGTCACTCAAATAAGAGTTAACTAATAGTTTCTCTTTGAATAAAGCAGAAATTTTTTAATTGCACTTTAAAAAGTAAAACTGGAGACATGTCTGAATTTTAGCATCTTATTTAATATAAACTCATTTTTGAATAGAAATATAAATAGTTTATAGCACAGGGAACTCTGCTCAATACTCTGTAATAACCTAAATGGGAAAAGAATTTGAAAAAGAATAGAAACATATATATGTATAACTGAATCACTTTTCTGTATACCTGAAACTAACACAACATTGTTAATAAACTATACTCCAATATAAAATAAAAATTTTTTAAAAAGAAATATAAATAGTAAAACAGCCAAAAAACTAAATGAAAAAATTATATTATGAATCAAAAATTGATTTTATACTATACTATTGAATAGAGATTCTGTGTTTTATATTTTCTATCTCATTCAAGTATATTGTGTTTGCAAGTACATTTTATAGCAAACAACAAAACACTGGTCACTGCATAAATGAAAAAAACAATCAAATGTGTAAAGCTTTCATAGAATTGTTAATTATCATCAATTATCGATATTATAATATAATAATAGTTGATGTTATAATTATTTTAATCTCTAAATTTTAACAAAAAGCTATAGTGTTTACTTAAATACATTTTAAATATGTCATATCTCTCAATCTGGATTTCACAAAAAGTGTGTGTTTATAAACCCGAAACTTTTTGTTAGAAAAAAATGATACTAAAGAGTACTTCTTAAGAAGCAAAAAAAAAAAGATGTGTGTGTGTTAGAAAAGGCTGTCATAAAGAATACAATAAAAATGTACCCTATCTAACAAATAATGGTAATTTATGCTTTTCTTATATTATAGGAATGAAAGAGTGAGCAGTTCCTCCTCCACATAGTTTTCTTCAAGGACTTAAACTAAGGTAATCTTTTCCAAATTCTACATATGACTTCCAATGTTATGCTGGACACCAATATGCAGGTGACTCAAAGGAAGAGAAAAAAAAAAAGTGGAAGCTTATAACGATGGCTCCCAAATTATTCGATACTTCTATCAAAATATGAGGTTTATGTCCTACCCCATAAATCTGGGTGGAGGGCTTCCCTGGTGGCGCAGTGGTTGAGAGTCCGCCTGCCGATGCATGGGACACGGGTTCGTGCCCCTGTCCGGGAAGATCCCACATGCCGCGGAGCGGCTGGGCCCGCGAGCCATGGCCGCTGAGCCTGCGCGTCCGGAGCCTGTGCTCCGCAATGGGAGAGGCCACAACAGTGAGAGGCCCCTGTACCTCAAAAAAAAAAAAAAAAAAAAAAAATCTGGGTGGAATTCAGTTAATCCAGTGTGTTATGTGTAATGCTATGTGACTTCCGAGGCTGGTTCAGAAAAGGAGATGATAATTTTGCCTGGTGTTCTCAAGGTGTTTACTCTCAGAGAAGGCAGATACCATTTAAAAATTCCCACTACCCTGAGTCCATCTTACTGGAATGTCCCATGTAGATGCTCCAGTCACAATTCTTGGCTGAACAGAAAGTCTAATTGACAGCCGGCATCAACATCTAGCCACGTAAATGACTTAAGATCTCCATGAAGTCAAGGGGATCGTTCAGGTGATTGCAATTTCATGAAAGACTCTACCCAAGAACAGCCAAACCAATCCTTTCTCAAATTTCTGACCCCCACCCCCCCGCAGAATTTGAGAAAAATAGTGGTTATTTTAAACTGCTAAGTTTTGCAGCAATAGTGTCCATTAGAAAAACACAAGAGGTTTGTATGACCTGTGTCTGAAAAAGGCACATTTAACATCTGTTAACATATTGTTTTAGTCTGTTGGGACCAGTATAACAGATTAATACAGAATAATGCAGATTGGGTGGTTCATAAACAACAAACACTTATTTCTCATAATTCTGGGAGAATTGGAAAGTCTAAGATCAGGACACCCGCAGATTCAGTGCCTAGTGAGAGCCCACTTCCTGATTCATAGACAACTGTCTTTTTTCTGTGTCCGTACATGGTGGAAGAGGTGAAGGAAATCTCTAGGGTCTCTTGTATAAGGGCATTAATCTGACTAATGAGGGCTCCACACTCATGACCTAGTCGCCTCTCAAAGGCCCCATTCCAAATATCATCACATTGGGGATAAGGTTTTAATATGTGAATTTTGGAGGATACATTCATCCTACAGCAGATATCATTGGCTAGAACTCAGGAACATAGCCACACATGACTGCAAGGGGAGACTGGACAATGCAATCTAGATGCTCAAGAATGTTAAAGAGGAATGTGAATTTGGCAAGCATCTCTTAATGGACATGTGATAGAATATTTGTGTTGGGAATGAGAAAGGAGAAATAAGCAAGAGAGTATACACCGCCCATCATTTATTGGTTTCAATTCTTCTTCTTTAATGCTTTGAGGAAGGGGATAAGGCACAGAAATGCAAGTCAAACTTTATGAAGTATTTTTCATAGCAAATTTTTATAACCACCTCAAATACTTTTCTGTAGTCTAGTTTGAATGTCCTGGAATTAAGCTTTTGGTAGAAATTCCAAATTGCCACTAGTTTAGTTATTTTATTCCCTGTCTCTTTACTTTTCTAATAATTTAATTTCCATTTGTCAATCTATTCAATAGTCTTTGGGCTACCTTCCTGATTTTCATATAGCACCACATATACAGCAGTTACTCAATAAGTGGAAATAGAAGAAAAGTAATAGTTATTGAAAACTCACAAAATGTCATGCACAGTGTTAGTTACTATACTGGGGTTATTTCTTTTAAATGTAAAACAATCCTTCAGGAAATTTATTATCATACTCTGTTTCACAGATGAATGTATTATTTCACTGAGTTTCACTGAACAACTTTACCGTTGTTATCTATTTCTGCGTAAAGTCATGTCTTTGAATTTTGTCAGTATTGTGAAGATTATCATAAATATATAATCTTAAGAGTTTTAATTATTATTTATATTGTATAAGCAGCATTAGGGGAGTAACCAAAGAGATATTTCAAACTCATTTCACTTTTGCCAAAATGAATATATCGCAAAAGCTTTTTTATATTGTAACATTTTTCAAATACCTCGCACAAAATAATGCTCAAAATCATACACAGCTAGGTTAAAAATTTACTTTTGATTCATAAAAGGTAAAGAAAACACTGAAATTAGAAACTGACTATAGAAGTCTAGGAGGAAATCAACTATGTCTCCAGCCAATAAAATTATCCAGATTAAATCAATATGATTTTTAAATGCCATTCTTGTCAACTTGATTGTAGACTCTGCAATGGCAGGGTTTTCCTAGTCTCATTCCTTATATCTCAAATGGTTAGTGTGTTGACTAGTCCATACTACCTGCTCAGTAGACAAATAGACCAAAATGTTAGGCCTGACCAGACATCAAATGCAGCACTACCCTTCGGCACAGAGTAGACTTCACCTAATCAAATTAGTCTCTGAACAGTAACACTCACTCCAGATATTTTTAAGCTTCTCATATTTTAAGCACCTTACACACTTTAAAGATCTAGTTAGTGAATAAAATCCAACCATGTCTGACACCAAATTCCATTTCCTTTCTACTACATCTTTCTGCCACAATGTAATATTTGAAATTTTACTGTATATGTGAATTAGATATTTTTATTCAGTGGACTCTATTCAGAATTATTTTGTGTACTTTTGTTTCATACATTAAATAAGGGAAGGTTTTGTCCCCAGGTACCAAGTGCTACAATTTAACAAATTGATTTTAAGTTATATTTTATGTATATAATTGCTAATGAGATTGCTTTTTCCATGTCATACATTCCCTAAAATTTAAAGTTTCAGCTAACTAATTTTATTGATTCTAGAGGAAAACAAACCAAAACAAAATTCCATTTTAAATAGATGACCCTCTGTATAGCTTAAGTAACTACTATTAGAATGAGTGGAAACACATTTTTTTATACAACTCTCACTAGCTAACAATGTTGGGAAGATGGCAGATTCAACATATCCCTGTGGCTATCCTCTCCCAGTGCCTATCAAAATATTTACTGTTTCTGTTGAAGCAAACAGACCAAACATGAAGTTTGAAGGTTGTGAGTAAGGCCTAGGACCCAGATAAGCAGAATATTTCCCTCTTGAGAGCCTGTGAACAAGCATTGGAAAGTATCAAACAGCATGAATTCTGGGGAAACCTTGGCCTTGTGGTCTCTCCAGAGTACTCCAAGACAAATTATTCAATAAAGAAAATGACCAATTTTCCCAAAATGGAAGTTCCCCAAATCAAAGAATCTCAACTGTAGATTGTTCTTCAACAATCCATCTTTCTTTCAGATACACAGACTAACAAGTAAATCACATCAGTCAAATAGGTCTGTTCCTGACTTCTAAGAATTTTCAGAAAAGGGGATCCATGCAGATAATTTTGTGAACAAAGACACAAGTCTTCAGAATCTATCATAAATTTTAGTGAAGTAAACAGTAGACATAATAGAAAGTTTTAGAGAAACATCAGGAATTAGTACTTGATTAATGTCATGGGGATGATACACTTTCAGTGTTTTGTGGGATGACCAAAAATAATCCATTTCTCTATTCATGAAGTTAAAAAAATATTTAGTATATACCCAAAGCCATGTTTAGCCCCTCTAGTAAGTTTCACTACATGCATTTTTCAGAACTTTTAACAGAGTTAAATCCATGGAAAGTCTGTGAATTTCAATTATTCATGACCCATGGATAATAGAGACTTGATTTAAATTGACCATAGAAAATATTTATACTAATGATACTAAAATGGACTGGTTTGAGGACAAAATTACATCCTGTAGTTTATCATGTTTTGCATGTACACGCCTCCTTACTTAGAGGAAAAAGGAAAAAGGACATTATCATATTTAAAAGTCATTATAAAAAACTTACATACTAAAGGGGAAATACAGAAGCTGTCTTTTTTTGAATTAAGTTAAACTCTATCCCTTCTGGTCTACAAACTTTATTGCCACTTTTACTTTATAAGTTCTCTTTATACAGAGTCTTTTGGGTATTAAACTGCTTTTTCTGCAAGTCTAGTTGCTTCTTATAAAACCTTTTTCTCTTGGTTCATTGATAGCTCATCAACCAACAAATCTCAGTAGTGACAAACTCTAATGACTGGAACACATATCTTGATTTCTCTCAGAATCTCAATATATTTCTGATTCAATACTGACTTTACCATTATTAGCTCATCCCCTCTCTTACTGTCTTCTTTCATCCATCAAGGATAAACTACATGTCAGGCCCATAATCATTTGAACCAAGAGAAGAGAAAGGAATAAAATAACATTAGTTCACTGTAACCTTGCTATCATTCAATTTAGCTTACTCTAAAATTTATTTCTCAATAATTATGTCCAATAAGAAACTACACTTTTCCACTTTACTAATAAATGCCTGAAAATTGAAATTATTTCTCATTTGATAACAACGAAAGATATGTTCAGTTTTTCTTTGGTATGCCTCAAACTACCGAGTTCAGAAGAAATCTCTATAATAAAATGTCATATTATGGGTATCATCTGGTGATGATTCCAATTAGCATATCAAGCTAAGCTTGTATTTCAAAGTATTGTGATGCTTCAATTGACTTAATAGTACACAGTGTGTATGTGTCATGAGCCATGTCTATTAAGGAAAATTTGAATTTCATTACAAAATTATTCCCTTTTTTCATCATCTAACAGTTTATGCTTAGCAATCAGAGCAACAATTTCTATAGTCTAAATAAATTCAGTGCTGAATTTAGGCTCTAGGAATATATAATAATATTTTCATTAATTTAAAATAATAAAACAAAGTTATAAAACATTACATAGATCATGATAAAATTATTTTATATCCATATATATGAATTACATTTACATATATCCTACATTTATATATATAATATATAAATATATATTCACAGATATATTCACAGATGGGATTTTGTTCCACTGTAAAATAAACCTAGCAAGGAAAATAATTGTGGACTAAATATTTCCCATTTTATACAGTATCATGTGTGTGTTTGTAGTAGGCAGAATAATGACACTCCTCCCCACCAAAAATGTCTACCTCATATCTGTAATCTGTGAATAGATTACTTTAGGTAAGCAAAGGAGGTTAAGGTTGCAGATGGAATTAAGTTTGCTAATAACCTGATATAAAAGAGCCTAGAACATAAAAGTAGCTTAGATTTTCCAGGTGATTACATTAGGTTACACTCACTTTTACATTAGATAACCTAATGTACAATAGGTTACACTCACTTTTACTTTATATAAACTAATGTAATCACAAGGGTCCTTAAAAGTGAGTGTCAAAAGATTCAGTGGGAGAGTGATGCAATATGAGAAGGACTCTCCCTGCTCTAGTTTGCTTGAATATGGAGGAAGAGGTCCATGAGCTAGGAATACAAGTGGCCTCTAGAAGCTGAAAAAGGCAAGGAAACAGATTCTGCCCTAGAGACTCCAGAAGAAATGCAGCCCTACCAACACCTTGATTTTAGCATAGTAAAACTTGTATTGAATTATAACATAAAGAAATGTAAGATATTCAGTTAGAATTTTCTCAAGTAACTAAGTTTGTGATATTTTATTTTAGCAGCAATAGAAACTAATGTTATGCAATAGGAAATTAGTATGCTAAATTTCAAAATATTTTAATTTAAATTATATCAGTAACTTATTCAATTTACACAATTTAAGAATAATTATACTATTTATTGTTTACCTTAAGATTAAATCTTTTTACCTATTTATAGTTAAAACTTTTTCAGATATCATTTACTTAAGGAAAACAAATTACTACCAAATAATACATAAAGCAGAATAATTTTTTCCTAATTATAAAAGTATATGGTATCTATGCCTGTGAGTGTTAAAGGAGAAGTAAAATTATTTGTTCGCTTTAATATAGCAAGTGAATGTATAGTTCTTTCATAGTCCTGCCCAAAGAGACATATGGCCCAAAAGGACTAACTCATACTGGGGAGATAGAAATACCCAGATCTTTGGGAGCTTTGGATAGAAAGTCTTATTTGAGACAAAGCAACTAACATCAAGTGACTGAGAAACCAAAGCTTCCCATTATTAGCTCAGTTTGGGCAGAGACACTAAGTCAAATAAGTAATTGGGCAGCCTCAGAAGATTATATCACTGGAAATGGTATATTCAGAATTACCCTCTAGGAAAACCAAAGAACACAAATAAGTTGCATAAATAGGTCGTCTCTACCTACAAATCACCTATCACTATTGCATCAATGCCTCTCCCTCAACTTATACCTATGGTCTCATGAGTGGTTCCCTATAAAGAGCTAGAAGAGGAGAAAAATGCTGAGCCTAGTTCCCAGATGGGTTGACTCAGTTGGAGTAAGGCACAGATAGAATGCTGGTACACTAGAGATCTACTCAAAGATATCCCTAAAAGACGGAATATTATGAGAAAAGAACAGTTGAAGAGCTCTGGGCAGCAGATCTGGTCAGTCATTTTGTGGACAGTGAGAAGCATTCTGATGTAAAAGTACAATTGGATCCCTGGATGATGGTGGATGGATTGACTTTTATCAAGGTTTGGAAGAAACAAGGTGCCGGGTAAAAGGAATGTTGATAGAACTGAAGAAGTGAACAGGAAGTGTGAGGACTGGTTCATCACACATTAATGCTCGTCAGGGAGCATCCCCTGCTGTTATGTGTGTAATTTGTATTAGAATTTGTAAAGGATTATGCTTCACTTGCCCGCAAAGTGAATTTGTTTTACTAGCATTTTCACCCCTACTTTGTTAAATTGTAAAAATTTTGTCATTAAAAATTGCATGATCATATTTCTTTAAAACTTATTTTGGACCTGTTATTTTTGAGAAAGCATTTTGATAAAAATTTTACCTAGGGCTTCCCTGGTGGTGCAGTGGTTGAGAGTCCGCCTGCCGATGCAGGGGACACGGGTTCGTGCCCCGGTCCGGGGAGATCCCACATGCCACGGAGCTGCTGGGCCCGTGAGCCATGGCCGCTGAGCCTGCGCGTCCGGAGCCTGTGCTCTGCAACGGGAAAAGCCACAACAGTGAGAGGCCCGCGTAATGCAAAAAAAAAAAAAATTTTACCTAAAAAGAAATTATCTTAGATCAGGCTGTGTATTAGTCAGGGTTCTCCAGAGAAATAGAACAAACAGGAGATGATAGATAGATAGACAGATAGATTGATGATACATAGACACATAGATAGATACATAGTATAGAGATAAAGAGATTTATTATGAGAAATTGGCTCACATGATTACAGAGGCTGAGAATTCCCATGATCTGCCACCTGCAAGCCGAGATCCAGAAAACTTGGTGATATGATTCAGTCCAAGTCCAAAGACCTGAGAAGCAGGGGAGCAAATGATGTAAATCTTAGATTAAGGGCTGGGGAAGACCAATGTCTTGCTCAAGTCGGCAAGCAGGAAGAAAAAGAGATGCATTCCTCCATTCTCTGCCTTTTGTTCTATTCAAGTTCTCGAAAGAGTGGATGATTCCCACCCACATTGGGGAAGGCAATTTATTTTATTGAGTCCACCAATTCAAATGCTAATCTCATCCAGAAACACCTTCATAGACACACCCAGAACTAACATCTAACCTGGACATCCCATGGTGCACTTAAGTAGACACAAAAAAGTAACCATCACAGGCTGCTATAACAAACTACCACAGACTCAATGGCAGAAACAACAGATATTTATTTCTCACAGTTATGGAGGCTAGAAAGCCCAAGTTCAAGGTGCTGGAAAATTTGGTTCATGGTGAGTGCCTCATTCCTGGCTTGTAGACAACCACCTTCTATGTGCTCCGCCATTCTTCAGTGCACGCCTTGGAGGGAGAGGACACACTTGTGTCTCTTTCTCTTCTCATAAGGACACTAATCCCAGCATGATGGCGCCACCCTCATGACCTCATCTAAACCTAATTAATTCCCAAAGGCCTTACCTCCAAATATCACCACACTGAGGGTTAATACTTCAACATATGAATTTTGGGGGGACACAGACAGTCCATAACACAAAGTAATGTAAGCCAGTTGTTTGTGTTTGAAAGAAAGCCTGTGGAAGCCCTGATAGAGATCTCTGCTAATACTCCAAGCTACCAGAACCTCTGATCCCCCAGGAAAAAAATGTGGCACAGAAACTCAGCCAGCCCTACAATGAGTAAGCATTAAGCATCAATCTCCCTGGGACTTTCATGGATTGTGCTGAACTGGGTTTTCTGTTGGATGCACACACTGTGAGAAAACTCCAACCTTCTTATGCAGACTGTAAGAAAAAATTTTCCTAACAGAGGTCACTGACCTGCCAGCAGGAGAGTCAGAGCATCTGAGTCAATGGCAGACTGACCATTGTTAATACAACAGTGTCCTTATTGTCCTTCTCACCCTCATTAACTCACTGGTTGCCTAGCTTATAGGAGGAACTAAATGTAAATGTTTCATAACCAAGTGTGTGTATCATTAGTAATTTCTACCAATGTTCTCTACCCTTGGACATCTTGAACTGAAGATTTTTACTTTTAACTTTCAGCTAATAGCCACAATAAAACAACTGCAAAATAACCAACAAACACCCAGGTGGAAAACGTAACTAATTCAGAGATATGAACTACTTTCTGGTCCTGACAACACATGTGATTGTCCAAAACGCCATGCAAGGAGCAGTCATGGAAGCCTTGTACAGGCCTAACAGCATGTGTTTGCCAAGACTGATCTAGTTACTGACCATTCTGTTTGCATGGACAGTTAGGAGACAAGGGAAACACAGCTCTCAACATGGCACCATGTCTCAAGGAGAATGTATTGATACTATTGTTCTGTTCCTGCATAACAAATTACCACAGACTGAGTGACTTAAAAGAGTATTTATTACCTCACAATTCTGTAGGTCAGAAGCATGAGACAAGTGTGAGACCCTATATAGGCCGTATAGGATCTCACAAGGCAAAAATCAAGATGTCCACCAAGCTTAGGTCCTATCTGGGGGCTCTGGGGAAGATCCACATCTAAACTCATGCAAATTGTTAGCAGAATTCAGTTCCATGTGTTTGTAGGAGTCTAACCTTTTCTTGGCTAGCTGTCAGTCAAGCTTCTCAATTCCTAGAGGCCGTTCTCAAGGCCTGGCACTTGACCCCTCCAACTTCAAAGACAGCTAAAATATGTGAGTTGTTTTCCTGTTTCAAGTCTCTCTGACTCCACCTTCTGCAACCTGCAGGAGAAAGGTCTGCTTTTAAAGGGCTCATGTGATTCAGTTAGGCCTACCTGGATCACTTCCATTGTGATTAACTCAAAGTCAACTGATGGATGTAAATAACTGATATCCACATGAATTAACTACACATGGGTACTTAAGATTTAGCAACTTCACTACCTCTGCAAAATTCCTTTTTCCATGCAATGGAACAATCACAGGCATGATATCTCATCATTTTCACAGTCATGGGGATTAGGAGTAGACATCTTGGGGAGACATCTTTGAATTCTTGTCATCAAAGAGAATAACCAGCCACTTGTGAAAAAAATAGTTTGTATCACACTCTTCCCTTCTGGAAAAGGCAGCAGTTCTTTCTGACCACCACTGACAGTTATTCTGGATATGGTTAGCTTTTCATGTCTACAGCAGTTCAGCCAGACTAACTATCCAAGAACTCACCAAGTATGTGTTTTATTGACATGGGATCCCAGATAAGACCACCATGGACTAAGGAACAATTATATGGCTAAGGAAGTGTGGCCAAAGGTATATGATTATGGATCCACTGTTCTTACCATATACCACATTCCTGAGAAGAATGGTAGCCTGATGAAACACTGGAATAGCCTCTTGAAGGTACAGCTAAGGAGCTAAATAAAGATGACATACTATGAGGTTAAGAAAGTGTCAGGATCTGGTATATGGTTTAACCATCTGGCATTATATTGTACTGTGTCACCAATGGTTAGACTCCATGCATCTAGTTTCCCATTAGTCCTAGAGATACCCTTGAGGAATTTCTACTTCTGATCTCACAATTTCATACCTTGTAGGTCTAGATATCCTGCTTTCCAGAGAAAGGAATCTTTCATTACAAGACACAATAAGATCCCCACTAAACATGAATCTGCAGCTGGCACCTGATCACTTTGGTCTCCTCATACTGATAACTCAGTAAGCAAACAAAGGAGTTACCATACTTGTAGGGTTATCACCTTATTTTAGATATACATATATATGCATTTGTATATATTTATATGTATATACACATACATATCTATATGCATATGTATACATACATAGCAATATATAACTGTATGTGCTTATATATACATATATATACTTATTTAACTTTTCAAAGGAAACATTTCTTCTAAAATGTGGTCCATATTTTTTACCAACATCATATTACTAATGATATATACTTGTTACAAACACCAGTAAGTCCTTTTGCTTCATGGAACACTCATAATAATCATTTAAAATCAATAATTTACTCTGTACAATGATCCAGGAAATATATTAATAATCACCTAGATATATTAGAATCAATATATATAATATATACATAATATATAATAAATATATAATAAATCATTGTCATAAAATGTTTTATACCTTTGAGGTTAACAAAGGAATAAAACATGCTTAACAGCTCCAAAATGAAGAGTGAGAAAGAGAGATTTTAGATTATAGTAAAATGAAAGATGGGGACAAATTTACTTGTTTGAATATATAACTGAAAAAGAAAATGTAATATTCTAAATTTACATAATCATCATTAAAAAATATACAAACAGTAAATGCTGGAGAGGGTGTGGAGAAAAGGGAACCCTCTTGCACTGTTGGTGGGAATGTAAATTGATAAAGCCACGATGGAGAACAGTATGGACGTTCCTTAAAAAACTAAAAATAGAACTACCATATGACCCTGCAATCTCACTACCTGACATATACCCACAGAAAACCAAAATTCAAAAAGACACAGGCACCCCAATGTTCATTGCAGCACTATTTACAATAGCTAGGACATGGAAGCAACCTAAATGTCCATCATCAGAGGAATGGATAAAGAAGATGTGGTACATATATGCAATGGAATAGTACTCAGCCATAGAAAGGAATGAAATTGGGTCATTTGTAGAGACGTGGATGGACCTAGAGACTATCATACAGAGTGAAGTAATCTGTGAGAACTATAGAAAAGTATGAATAAATAGATGTTGAGTTGGCATTTGGGATAAGTGCAAATATTTTCATTCACTGCATCTAGTTTTCACTTAGAAATCTGTCCTTATGACTTTCCGGTTTTGGTTTGCATTAACACAATTTTTTTTCCAGAAGTGCCATCTAGGCACATTATAGGAATTGAAAAGAAAAGAGTTTCGGAGTCAGGCTGACTCCAAAGTAGAGGTTTGAATCTCAACTCAAAACACCAAATTTGCTGAGATATGTTAGACAAACTGATCAAATTTTTCAAGTCTTCATTTTCTTATCTATAAAATGTGAAAAATAAGAACTCTACTTTCTAAAGGATGCTTAGACAGGTGTCTGACACATAGCAAGTATTCCACAGATGTTCCTTATCATTGTTCTATTATTGTTATTAAATGAAAAAATAATGAAGTATAAGATCAATTGAAGAAACATTAAAAAATAATGTCTCTTAACTATCAGTTTTGTGGGCCATTGGTTTTGAAAATAAAGATTAAATCAGCCATACTCAACCCAAAATAAAAGTTATGTCTTTCTAGCTATGGTACAATTTTCAGTACCTGGATTCTACTTTATGACTTAAAGTGATTTTTAAAAATAATGTGTCCTGTGATATTACACATAGGGGAACGCTTTTCTTTTTTAATTAAAATAAAATTTTTTTGGCCATGCCACACAGCATGTGGGATCTTAGTTCCCTGACCAGGGATCGAACCAGCGCCCCCTGAATTGGAAGGACAGAGTCTTAACTACTGGACCACCATGGAAGTCCCAAATAGGGGAATTCTTGAGGTTTCCAGTGTATGCTTTTACTTATCAGTTATTTTTGAGGTAACAGAATAATTTTATGACTTCAAATATGAAGATTTAAGTATATATCCTCCAAGAATTCAAGAGAAATTAATATTTCCAAGCATTCAGCAATTAATTCATATTGAAAGTACACTGTTCCAATAGATTTGGTTTATTTTCAAATTTTCTACATATGCATATTTGAGAGCAAAATCGGTTTATGTACATACATTAGTTTTATTGCATTGTACTGTGGTACACACACACAAAAAAAGCATTTCAAATATTTCATTTAAAAAAAGTCAGTGCAACAAAGTTTGGCTTCTTCAGATGTATTTTGCCTAGAGGTTCCTGAAATATTTATATAAAGCCCTTAACAAGATAACAAGAGGTAAGAGAAACAGTAGTTGTTATTGTTAATACTGGATTTCCAAGAAATAAATGTCCTCCAATTCAGAAAATTTTCAGTTCCTTATAAATATTCATATTACTCCTTCCTATGTATATTTATGGATGCATATTTCTAACAACGTTCATTAAAACAGCCAAGGAGACATTCAGTTGAAAATCTCCAACTTAAAACACAGAGGAAATTTATCTCCATGAGATAAATACTCTGCTCATGCATATGATAGAGTGTGTGTATGCATTTGTGTGTGTGATTAAAATTAAATTTAATTTTATCCCAGAAAGCTGTAAACTAAAGAACATGTAACTGATCTTGTTGAAAATTCAGGAAAATTTAGAATTTCTACTTACACTTTTGTTCTTCACTTACTAGTGTTAAACATTGTGCTAGGCTCTAGGAATATAGAAGTGAGATATGTACATTACATACATACATATATGTGTAACGAACATACATGTAAATGTGTATACACACACATATATATCTAGTATATATATCTTCTTTTAAGGCACTAGTGAGAGATATATATGTAATGAGGATGACAGTGCCAGTGAATATTTTTTTATATATACTGATGTGCAGGCATTGAGAGAGAGGAGAGAGGAAGAGAAGGAGACAGCATGGCAACTCTACAGCTATGAACTCTTCAGCAGGGAAATTCACACATGCATAAATTCATTTCTTATATATAATTTTTGGTAACCGTGAGAATCTTGAAGTCACTCTATTGTCTTACTAATTCTCTTAAGGTAGTGGTTAATCTTATGTTCACTGACTTCTACTATTCTGACTTTTGTGATATTTTCCACCGTTCCATTCTTGCTGACTCTCTAGGCCATGGCGAATGCAGTGAGATGCTATTTGTGTCATCTTATATTGGGCATGAAGTGATTTAATAAGAGCTGCTGTTATCGATGTTATGAAAGTGTAGATGGACATACTATTTCCAGTTTTGACAGAGGTAATTCTTCCACAGCCAAATGTGTTCAAAATGGCCACCCCATCTCTGGTCACACTGAGTGCTAGGAGCAGCAGAAAGAAGGTAACTGGCTGCCATGCTTTCAGATCAGCATGGCACAGCTATGGCATCAGCAGACCAAGAAGGCAATGTTTTCTAGAAGTTGATGAAGAAAATCAAAGCCCTCCTCGAAAAGCAGTAGCTTACTATTTGCATCACTAAACAACAATATTTGTGTACCTACTCTGTGCCAGGCATTGTTCTAGGAGCAAATGCATCTCTGAACAAAACAAACCAATTTGTGTTTTGCCCTGATGTTCATACTCTAACTTATTCATAGACTTTATCTTGAGAAATCACTAAGAAAAGTCTAAATATAAAACTAGACAAAATACAAATGATTTCTTCCAAGGGTATAATGAGGTACAGAAGACTCTCAAAAAGATCATTTGGCATATATGCATTCTTCAAAAGAGGAAACACATTCAGAAAGCCTAAATCCTTATTCTCAAATATAGTCCAATAAGATGTCATATGTCACGATAAAATCATCTTAGAAAATGCTCCAAACATCTCTCCTTCTTATCAATTAAAAACACATATTAGGGGATTAAAGTCTTTGAAATTTGCTGTAGTGCAAAAACTACTACACATGATTGAATCCCATGTTTTTCAAACTTGAATTTCCTATAAATTTGCTTTTCACTCATAATCTGTCTTACAGAATTAATATTTCATGGAATTGTTTTTGAGGCACGTTGGTTTAGTTAACACATCTACATAGAGTCACATAAACCTTCAGAATAAGATTATACACTCTTGCCAAGGTAAAGATATTTATACTGTAGGAAGAAATTGGGCAGAATGGTTTTATTTCTTAATTATAATCTATATTCATATGTTATGTCCCTTACCAGTAATCATTCTCATTTATATCATGAATGAAATATGGTCATCAAAAGCACAAGTCACAAAGGAATCAAAGATATATTAAACTGCACGGTAAATTATATTACAAATGTTACTTAAAATGTCATTAAAATTATCCTTTGCATAGGGATTTTTTTTATTGTTTTAGCTTAGGAATAAAAATAAAAGTAAATCTTTGACCTCAACCATGTCTATCCCATATGGTATTTACACTGAGACAAAGATATTGTGAGTTTTCAGGCAACTATATCCACTAGGGAGTCTCACTTTAAAATACTCAGCTCTTCTTATTTCTAACACTGGAAGCCAGTTCTGTAGAACCATAAACCTACTTTAAGGGCTACTACTAAACTCTGAGCCTGCATTTGGGAAGAAAAAAAAGAAATCCAGGTCTAGCTACTTAACCCATCTTAGTTTATTTATGGTGAATAAAAATTATATTTTCAGAAAGGACCTGAGGTCTTCAGATTGATTCTATGAAGTGTGATTGTCATTGTAAATTATGACATTAGGCTTTTCATAGATTACAGAAGGTTTTAATAGTCAGGAATAATAAATAACCCCAGACTGTCCACTTAGAACGGCCTTCACCATCTTACTCTGCAGGTCACTTGAATAACTGTCAGGAAAGCAAGCTATTAGAGGAGAATTATCTTTGATTAAGCTTAATGCTTTCTCTTAACTATTTTTCTTAACTTCAGAGAAGATATTAATTTATATCAATTGACTAGGGTGTTCTGTAACAAGGTCATCCATACTCAAAAATAGATTAATTTTTAACCTGTTTCAGGCATGAGACAACTTAAAGATTCCAAACCACTTTTTAAAAAATGTATTTTATTTATTTATTTTTATACAGCAGGCTCTTACCTAGTTATCTATTTTATACCTATTAGTGTATATATGTCAATCCCAATCTCCCAATTCATCCCACCACCAGCACCCCCCTCCATTTTCTCCCCTTGGTGTCCATATGTTTGTTCTCTACTGTCATTCAGAGTGAAGTAAGTCATAAAGAGAAAAACAAATATCGTATATTAATGCATATACGTGGAATCTAGAAAAATGGTAGAGATGAACCGGTTTGCAAGGCAGAAATAGAGACACAGGTGGAGAAAACAAATGTATGGACACCAAGCCACTTTTTGTACTAGCAGGATTTTAAAAATGAGTCAGAATAAAGCAAAGCAGATGATGAGATATGGAGAATAGGTACAATTCCTATATCTTAATAAACAGTAAAATACATTTAGAAAATGCAAAAAACTGAGAAAATTGTTTCACCCAATAAAGCTCCTTATTTCTTGAATGACAAAGAATAAAACAATAAAATATGTGTCCTTATGTAGCTTATACCCACAAATATAATAACTTAGTAATATTTGTTGATGTTAATTGTTATAAAATAAAAAATATGAAAGAGAGCTAAGAAGTAAGTACAAGGTAAATTTTGTTAACAATGTTATTTATTTATTTAAAGTCTTTATTGAATTTGTTACAATGTTGCTTCTGTTTTATGTTTTGGTTTTTTGGTCACAAGGCATGTGGGACCTTAGCTCCCCAACCTGGGATTGAACCCCCACCCCCTGCATTGGAAGGCAAAGTCTTAACCACTGGATTGCCAGGGAAGTCCCCAACAATGTTATTTTTATTTATTGTTGTTATTTATTATTCAAATAATCATTTGAAGAAACATCTATAGGCATTTTAGACAAGACGTTAGAATGAACACAGTAGTTATATCCCTCACTGGGCACTCCCACTGATAGAAATAACTGAAACAAATAAAAGAGAGAAAACCTGTATCAAAATGGAAAAAGAAACCTTTAGGATAGGTGCTATTGGTGTAATTGATACAATTTCAATGACAAGAGCTTGATAGAAGCACTGAGAATCTGTCTAACCCCATCTCCAGTATTTCACTACATCTGATGCCCTCTCCCTCTACCATCTAAAAAACAGAACAGCTTTTCACGAAATAAAGACTGAGGATATTTTTGAAAATGCTCTCTGATCTGCCCAACTAAAAGGATGATGGAGGTAAGGAGTCTGGGCTCTCATCTCTTCTGACTGGTTAAAGAAGGTTCTCAGCGGTCGAAGATTTCCCCCTACTGTAGGAAGTCATGCCAGTTGAATTTAGCTATGGCAACTTGGTATTGTGAAGAGCAAAGAAAAACCTCAATAAAAAAAGCCTCAGGATTTATAACAGAAGTCAAGTATCAGGTTCTGTGTATTTCACAAAGATATTTTCAGTTTTAAAAGAGGGCCCCCAAGGCATTCATGGTTGCCTATAAATTCAGCTCTTTTTGTTTATTGCTCCCATACTCCCTCTTTGAACTAGAAATTTACCGTCAAATTTTTACTTTTTCATCCCCATCGCTCGAGGTCCTCTAGATAAAATGTGTCAGGAATGTCACCCAGTAGTGAAAAACCCTTTCGACCCCTAGATACATATATAAACCAGTTCAGTGCAGGTATTGACCACACTGTACAAACGGATAACATCAAAGCTTAGTCGTTTCCACCCATTAAACAATCTTACTGAAGACCCAAAGAAAATGGAAGATGCCATGATCTGCAATGGATTTACTCCTGGCAAATATGAAGTAAAACATACACCTAATCTAAACAAAATTCCAAAGAAAATTCTATCTATAAAATCTACACAGTAAAAGGAAGATTTCTAAAAGTAGGAAACACTGTATAGGTAAATAACGTAATTATTGAGTTAAAACTATAATGGTGTCTGTGAAGAGCAGGCCAGATACTGATAAAATTTTAAGAAAGAGATTACTAAGTTACCCATAAAGAAAGTTGGAAAAATTTCCCAAATCTGACAAAAAAATAATAGAGAAGTCTTTTGATTTTTCAATGAGAGAAAAATAAATATGAAGTTTTGAAACTAAATTTAAACTATAATTATACCATGTGTATGGTTGGTTTTAATACTGTCAGTTAATAGCCAACAAATTTATTAAAGAAAGTTACGTAGTTGATGTATTTTCTTAGATTACACAAATGATCAATAAAATCTCAGTATAGAAGTTTTAGAGCAAAGGAAATAAACTGCAGCTGAAGCAATACAAATGAAGCCAAAGGAAGGAAGTAAAACACTGTCCTAACATATTGCCCAAAACTTGACAGTAAGTTGTGCATTCAAAATTAATTTTAAGAGAAACACTCCTGAAAATGGATACTCTTGTATATTTCTATATTGTCTCTGCCATCAGGGAGGAAATTCAGTCATACATACAAATATTTTAAATGTGCTTTTTAACCTATTATTTATATTTCTATGAAATTAATCTAAGAACAGAATCATAAGTATGGAAAAAGACAGGTTCATCTTTGTTCACTGAAGCTTAGTGCAATCACCTTAAGTATTAAACAATAAAATTATATCTGAAAAATATTTATTCAATAATTTTAAAAGAATTTTTCAAACTATTATTTGATCTATAAAAAAGATCAAATACAAGCTGGATGATAGTATCAACCAGTATTTGTTATAGCTATTTTATAGCAGTGTATCTAAATAAATCATAGGATATACTATTGACCAAGTGTTCTCTTGGTTTGAAATTATGGTAGATTTTGATTTTCACGTTATACTTTCTATATTTTCATAGTTTCTGCAAAGTGCATAAGCAGTCTTATGTAATCATCAAAAACTATATTATTTAGATAGATGTAAATAATATAGTTGTATTATATGATGTATCATTTTGAAGTTTTCAAGGATAATTTATCAAATAAAATGAAAGAATCTATAAAAATCAGGAAAGAAAATATTGTTACCCATAAAGGAACAAAAATCTAAGGAATATTGTTGATTTTTCTGCAATGCCAAACTGTAAGAAAAAAATTTATAAATAACTGCAAAGTGCTGGAAATAAGTTTGTGATTCCAAAGCAATGTGAGCATAGCCATAGAAATTCTCAGACTTATGTGATATCAGAAAATGCATCAATTATGTAACCTTCTTTAATAAACTTTTTGGCTTTTAACTGACAATATTAAAACCAGTCATACATGTAGTCTAATTATAGTTTAAGTTTGGATACAAAACCAATTAGAATCTGCAATGTAAGAAAAAATTCAAATAGCATAATTTATGACTCCACATAAAATTAACAAAGTCAAGTAGATATATGAAAACCTGGAAACATATCTCGAAAAAGCATTAAAGTTACCTTTTAAAATATCGTCTTTGATAGGCGCTTAGTTTGACAAATATAAGAGAATCTCTGAAAGGAACTCCAAAGTCGTCAACAGAATTAAAAGAAATGTGCCATTTCTTCAAGATCTTTGCAGAGGGTAGTAGTAGAGCAAGGCCATATAATAGAATTATAATATAAAAGAAAAAAATGTAACCTTATAGAGTGGAATAAAAAATTTTTAAATAATATATGTTTGAAAAGTGAAATAGGTCCATAATAGAAAAGTAAACATGAATGTTAATAATAAGTATAAAAACAATAAACTCATCTATTAAAAGTGAAAGACTCACAGATTGGACTGTAAAGATAATTATATGGCATCTTTCATAATAACACTTTCTTAATAACACTCCTAAATCATCTACTAAACACTCAGACATATGATAGAGCTACTGGAAAAATAATAATTACCCCATAACCATTGGCTATATTTTTTATATACGAGTAGAAACATTCATAAAATATACCAGAGAAAAGGCCAATTAACAATAGTAACAAAAGATATGAAGTACCTAGATAAATTTGACAAATGCCAAAAGACTATGTTAAAACTACTATGATGTCAGAAAAAAAGACTTGCAAAAAATCGACATAGATAGGAAAATATTATATATAGTAAAGAGGTAAAGTCCTCCAAATTCACTTATAAACCTAAGGTAATTAATCAAACACTACTAGGAATTTGATTTACTTTAAAATATGACTAGACACTTGGGTGATGGTCAGCAAAAGAGGAATTGCTAGCACTCACCCCAAACCCAGAAACCTCAAGCTGAACAACTCTCTGTGCAGGAGAAGACCTTCACAATAGCCAAGGATTCCAGGTGAGAGTTGATAGCACCTGAGTGAAACAGAGAAATAAGAAAAGACACATTGAGAGAGTAGAAGAGGAATTCACCCTACCCCCATCACTGGTCCCCAAAGGGCTGGCAGCCTAGCACGGAGACACCCTTCCTGTGGTGAGCACCCAGCTTGGACTCCAGAGCTGACCTGTCCCAGCACCAAGCTGACTCACACAGTCTTAGGCAGCTCCCAGTGACTTCAGACCACTGGCTCACTGTGCCTGCTGGGTCCAGTGGCCCCAGTAGCTCCCAAACGGCTCCCGTCTCACACCAGTGTGCCACTCCAGCGGCTCCAGGAAGCTCGTGCAGCTTCATGGGGCTTCCTTGGTTCCAGGCTCCTAGAGGACACAGTGACTGGAAGCCCTCAGGCCACTGGGAACAGTCCAGCTCCAGGGGTCACAGGTAGTTCCCATGGCTCCAGGCAGCTTTGAGAGGACTCCTGTGAAACCACACTTCTGTTTCACCTGCACCAGCAGGCTCCCATGGCCACCGGTAGCTCCCATGGCAACAGGCTCTCAGTGGGCCATGCTACATGGCATGCAGGATCCTAGTTTATTGACCAGGGATTGAACCCGTGCCCCCCCTGCAGTGGAAGTGCAGAGTCCCAACCACTGGACTGCCAGGGAAGTCCCAGTGGGCTCTTTTCTTTATCCTCCCACTAAATAGACACTTGATGATATATATGAAACAAACATATGAAGACTCTGAAAGCTGGATAAGTAGAAAGACCAACTAGGGACCTCAAAACCAAAGGAAGAACACAGTGATGAGTTAAAGAGAAAACTTTTAGATAACAACCAGTTTATTCTATGCAAAAGTCACAAGAAAAACATATGGCTTGATCCCCATGCATGCCAACAAAGGCCAAGAGAAGAGCCTAGACTTCTACCCTGGCTCAGCTGAAAGTAGGCAGCCAACACCCTCTCCACTCCCTGCCAGAGTGGTAGCAGAGACGACTACAAAGAGAGCCAAGACTTTTATCCCCATCAGGCATTAATGAGCCCTCTCCCTTGTGGAATCAGTGAAGACCGTGTGAGATGTCTGGACTTCAACCTTCATCCAACAGTAATGAATTCCCCTCCCTTTCCCCAGTGGTATCAGAGGGAGCCCAGTGGATAGTCAGAACTTTCACCACCATCCAGCAATAATGAAGCCTCACCTCCCATGTGTCATTGAAGGCCACATGAGAAGCAGTAAGTAGGCATACATGCCTTTCCCAACCAGGGCAGTATAATGGAGGACAAGTGGACAGCAAAATGACTAAATGTCCCAGGAGTAATGAGGATCTCCCTTGTGTATTAGATGTGGCCAAGTGGGGAACGTGGACTTCCATCTCCAACTGGCAGTAAAGAGGTGGTAACTCCCTTTTCCTACCAAAGTGGTGTCAGAAGAAGCCAGATAAAATAGAAGGTTTAAGTAAAAGCCAGAGTCTGTAACGTAATACTCAAAATGTCCAGGTTTCATTTGAAAGTCACTCATCATACCAAGAACCAGAAAGATATCAAACTGAATGAAAAAAAAGGCAATCAAGATACCAACACTAAGATGACAGAAATGTTAGGACTAGCTAAGGGAGCTTTTAAAGCAGCCATTTAAAAAATATTTCAACAAGCAACTAGGAGCCTGCTTGAAACAAATGGAAAATAGTCTTAGCAAAAAATACACTATCAGTAAATAAATTGATGATACAAAGCAAAACCAAAGGGAAATCTTATAACTGAAAAATACACAAATTCTAGTAATTAGAATGTCTACCACAACTATGTTCATGAATCTGAAGACTCAACATAGATAAGATGTCAATCCTCCCAAATGGATATATGAATTTAATAGAGTTCCTATGAAAATCCAAGCATGATATTTTCATAGATACAAAAAATATAATTTGAAAATCTATATAGAAAACAAAGGAATTAGAATTGCTAAAGCAATTTTCAAAAAGAAGATTGAAGGGGGAGGAATCAGTCTATATGGTTTCAAGACATTTATATAGCTACAGTAATCATGATGATATGGTACTGACAGAGGGGTAAACATAAATTAATGGAAGAGAACCCAGAAATAAACCCAAACAAATATGCCCAACAAGGATATAAAGATGGAAAATAAGCACAATGAAATAACAACATCATTAGCCACTAGGGAATTGCAAGTTTAAACTATAATCTACAGAGCGTATCTGAATAACTAAAATTAAAAAATAGTGACAACACCAAATGCTGATAAGGATGCAGAGAAACTGAATCACTCATACACTGCTAGTAGGAATGTAAAATCACACAGTCACTTTGAATAACAATTTAATGATTTCTTAAAAACCAAATATGCTATTATTATACCACTCAGCCATGTGCTTCTGGGGATTTATCTCATAGAAATGAAAACTTATGAACTCATGTTCACTGTACATGAATGTGTAAAGCAGCTTTATTTGTAGTAGCCCAAACCTGGAAACAATCCAGATGCAGGTTAATGGTTAAACAAACTATTTCAGCAGGTTAATGATTAAACCAACGATGATATATTCATACCACGGAATACTAGTTATCAAAAAAAGGAACTAACTAACTATTGATGCACACATAACCTGAATAAATCTCCAGAGAATCATGCAGAGTGAAAAAAAAAAAAACCAGTCAACTGCAAAAGGTTACATACTTTGGTACTCTATTTATATAATATTTCTGAAATGAAGAAATTATAGAAGTTAAGAATAAAGCAGTGGTTTTTCAGGGGTTACAGAAGGGAGGAGTTGGGAGGGAGGTGGGCATGGTTATAAAAGGGTAACATGAGGATCCTCATGGTGATAGAAATATGCATCATGTCAATATTCTGGATGTAATGTTGTACTATAAGTTTGTAAGATGTTGCCACTGGAGGGAAACTGGGAAAAAGGTACATTGGATCTCTCTGTATTACTTCTTCAAACTGCAAGTAATCTACAATTATTACAAAATAAAAATTTCAATTAAAAAATATAAATTAAAAAATGTATGGTAGAAATGCCAAAATAAAAGTCTGAAATAATAAGTAGAAATATAAACCACTTTACATAAAATTATACCATAAAAAATTACAAAAACAACTGTAAATTATAAAAAATTTTGCTGCAAATAGGTAATAATAAACTGATAATAGAAAAAGGTAAACCAAAGAAGAGAATTAAAGAAGAAATGTATAATTTAAATAAACCTAGAGAAATATTTCATCTCAATGGTAATTGATGGCTTTTGACAAAATGCCTTTCTGTCTCCCAAATTAACACATTTTAAAGTTAATCGTCAGTGATAGGGAGTGTTTGGCAAATTCTTTGGGGTCAGATATATTCATTTCTAGATGCTTTTTCTTTGAAAGCAATTTCTCAATTTGTATCAAGAGTTTTCAAAATAGTTGTTACCATTGCTCCAGTAATTCTGTACATAAGAATCTATCCTTAGATAGCATTAAAAATCATTATCAAGCTACTGGAATTTTTACTGAATGCTTTGACTTTGGTTTTATAATCCATAAAGTGAAAATGATAATCTATCAGTGTTTTTGCAAGGACAGAATAACTTAAAAGCTCTTGATTAAATTCAGAGTACCATATGACAGGGAGATAGAAGTAAGAAAAAGACAGCAATGTCTACTGAGTTAAGAGAAATATACAAGAAGAATGGTTCAGGTGAAGCTGCATTATCCATCATCCATCAACAGGGTAAAATGCAAAGGGTCATTAAAAAAAAATGGTCATAGTAGGTCTCAGACTAAATTTTCTCTTCTACAACAAAGGATCAAAATCTCTACAAAGAATTCTGGTCCAAAGTATTGACAACCTTTTCTGAGGTTTTGCTGAGTAGATATTTTCTAAATAGAGGCCTCAGAGAAAACTGACATCAATTACAATACAACACCACTTCCATTAAAAGAACTGTAGAGGCAATGACAGCAGTGAGGTACAGTAGTTGCATATGATGTGTTTATTTCAAATTCCCTATAGAAAGCATGGCCCAAACTGAACCTTTATGGGAATGAAATGACTACCTTACACTTTCATAACACTTTATGCATTTAGAATTCTTCCCTATGCATTACCTACATTTCTTAACTGTCTTATACATTCTATAACCCAGGTGCAAGTCTTACTTCTCACATCTATTTTATTAATAAAATAATTATGGAAAGGAAGACTCAGAGAAACTGCATGCTTTGATGTTAAACATATGGCTAATAAGAGACTGAACCAAGATTTTAATCTAGGTCTTCAAACTTGAAAAATGTTTCTCTTATCTCCTCTTATATTTACATAAACATGCTGATATTCTTCTCTTTCCTGAAACTTTCTAGAAGCACTATATTTGAGAAAGGATTTGCATTTGGGAATGGAGACTTGGAATAAATCATTTGGGAGGAAAATCCATGGCATTATTTTAAATAAAAGGTGGTTTAAAAATTAATAGTGTTGTAGATTAAATATGCCCACAAATTTTTCTCCCATAATGAAACAGAGTCTCTTTGTCCAGCCTTTCAATGTGGGCTGCTCTTATGACTTGTTGTGACCAACAGACTGTGTCTGAAGAAATATTGTATAACTTCAGAATCCAAGATTTCAGAGATCTTGTAGCTTCTGCTCTTGCCACTTCAGAGCATCACTACCTGTGCAGAGGCTCAGGATAGAATCTATCAGGATGACAGATCTAACTGAGGGAGACTGTGCAGAGAGAGGCTCAGCTGTCACAGCCTTGCCAATAGAGCTTAGGCTCCACACATGTGAGTGAGGCCACCAGAGACTACACAGCCCCCACCATCACACCCAAGACTACAAAACCTGAGTGAGCCCAGCTGACAGGCTGTGAAGCAGAAACTCCGTGTCCATACTGAGTGGTGCCCACATCACAAACCTCTAGAATCATGAACTAATAGTTATCGTTTTAAGCCACTGAGTTTTGGGATGATTTGTTATTCAGCATTAGGTAACTATGGCTGATGGTAAAAGCATTTAGATCATCATAACAGACCATCATCATCATAGGCTTTACATTAGAAGGATTTATATGAAAAGCATAAGTAAAATCTGTTCTCTGAAGAATTTTTGGAAGACAATTGGATAATTTAGTGATGATGAAGCTTCATTATTCTTGAATGAATTCGAATTGTGATAAAAGCTCAGCTAAGTAATAAATTATAAATAATGCTAATGCACATCATTTATACATATACTATCTTATAGCCATTAAATAATACTCATGAAAATAATTTGCAGTGAGTTATTCTGTTATCTAAGGAGAGAATGGGAAAAAGGAATTGACTTTTTACAAAAAACATAAACGAAATGAAAAGCCACTATTAGTACTTCTAGTCTTATGCTTTGGATTATTGTCCATAAACATGCACTTAATCCAATAACTCATATAACCACATATTTTTGTAAATCAATAGATCAAGAAGCCTGCAGTTACCATCTTCATCTTCCACTATTAAGCTATTTCATTATTTCTCAAAATAGAAATTACATCTTCAGTTAAAATACTATAATGTGAAAGATTTATTTATAAACAATTACAGCTTTCATGTTATCCCTTTATGTCCACATGTCAAAGTAAACTTGAATCAATAATTTGCTAAAAAATATATAGTTGCTCTAATATCATGGCTTTTCTCTACATGAAAGGTTCAGGGCTGGAAACCAAAAGTGTTAGCCCTGAAACAAATACAGGGTCAATATAACCCTGAAGAATCAAATTGCTTGAACTTCTTTCTCTCCATTTCCAATTAATCTGTCCTTTATTAGTTAGCAGAAAAAAAATATAATAAGGAGAATATCAAATAATATGAGGAGAAATAATAAGTAACAAATAAAGAGGAAGTATCAACAAGTCTAGAAAAGAAAATTATAATCAAATGCAATTTATGTAACATAAAGATCAATTAAACAAAAAACTAATAAGGTAGGAAATGTACTATTTTTATGTGTCTGTTCTGTATTCTGGCCCCTAAATTTCACCTGGGACTTTACAGAGGCACAGAGCACTGGAGAGAGATAAAAGGAGGAAAGTGAAAGGGAGAGAGGGGAGAAGGGTGAATAGAGTTGAGAAAGAAAATTTCTGTTTACTGATGATAGCCAAAGCAAGGAATAAATTAGTTCCCTTGGGAAATTCATTCCATTGTGGAAATGGGACAAATGAGTAAAGAAAAAAGACTGAAAAAAGCTTAGACTCAGAAGGCACTAGAGAGTCTCACCTGTAAGATGGGGAATTTCCAGAGATCAGAGTGCCAAGGGCTGATTAACTTTCCACTCATCAAAGACTTCATTTAGTATACGAGACTTTCAATAGTGACATCAGATAGGCCATAACTTCAAGTGCAGCTAAATTAGCCCTAGAGTACACACTTTTCTATAAACTTAAAAGAGTTTAAAACTAAACCTTGAAAATATCAACTTGATCTGTAAGTTATTTCACTACCAACCAGAGAAATTGTCCAGTACTCCTTAGAAGACTGCAATATAGACTAACACTCAAGAATGAAAAATTCATAACATCTGACATGCAATAAAAAATTACTGGACCAAAGAAGAAGCAGGAAAATGTAACTCATAAGAATATCAGTCAATAGAGAACCAGAAATGACAAAAGTGAAATAATTATCAGACATGGATATTAAAATAATTATTATAATTATGCTCCATAAGTTCCAGGATATAAAAGAAAATATTAACACAATCAGGGAAGTATGAGAAGATAATTTTTTTAATCAAATAAAAATTTCATAGGTTAGACACTGCAGAAGCAAAGATCCGTGAACCTGAAGATATAACAACTGAATCCCATAAGAAAAAAAATGAGAAAAATATAAGGCAAAAAAATTCTCAGTGTTATATGGAACAATATTAGACACAGTATGAGTAATTGTAGTCCTATATGAGGAGAAAAGAAAGGGAGAACAAAAAATATATTAGAAGATATGATGACATAAACTGTCTAAATTTCTGAAAAGTATAGATTCATTGAACAGGAAGTTCAGTGAACCCAAAGCAGGAAAAATACAAAGAAAGCCACTCAAGACACATCAAATAAAGTTCCTGTGTTCAGTGATAAAGAGAAAATCTTAATAATAGCAGGAGGATAATAAAAAACATTATGTACAGAATAATAAGGGTAAGAATGATTTCAGAATCATATTAGAAACTAGCACACTGAAGGAAAATGGAATTCATCTTCAAAGTGCTGAGAAAAAAGTACTCTATCTTGGGAACCCAGAATTCCATACTCAGAAAAAAATTTTTTTAAATAGAAACAAAGGAAGGCAATTTCAGAGAAACAAATGCTGAGGTAATTGCAACTACTGTTATCAACACATTTGATGCAAATGACACTCTGCCCAGGAAAACACTGCCCAACAAGGACAGAATACCGATTCTGTTCAAATTCTATGAAGTAGTCAGCAAGATAGATGATACATTAGGATATAAAATCATACGTTAGGATATAAAATCAATCTCATTTAAAAGAAATGAAATCATACAGAGTCTGTTCTCTAATCACAACAGAATTAAATTAAAAATGAAAATCAGAAAGATATTTGGAATATTTTCATTTATGTGAAAATTAGATGACAACGTGTTTATAAGTAATCTATAGTTCAAAAATAAACATAAAATGGAATTTAGAAAGTATTTTTACATAATTAAAATATACATCAAAATGTGTACGATTCATCTAAGCTGTATTTGGAAATAAATGTATAAATTTAAATGTTTATATTAGAAAAGAAGGTAGATCTAAAATCAATTAAATATATTTTCAGTTTAAATTATAGACAGAAGAGGAAACCAGACCCAAAGTAAATAGAATGAAGGGAACTATTAAAATGTGAGCACAAATCAATGGAAAATGTGAAAAGTTATTACAATATGATAAAAAATAAAACTCAACACTTATACTATACACAAAAATTAACTCAAATGGATCATAGATATAAACTAAAATTTCAACTATAAACCTATTAAAGCAAACAACAGAGGAAAATCTTTAAAACACTGAAGTAGGCAGATTAAAACACACTGACAAAGATTATCCATACACTAATTGATAAAATGGGATTCATCAAAATTAAAGACTTCTATTCAAAACACACCATTACAAATGAAAAGACAGAAAAATATTCCTAATATACATATGGCAAGTTATACTATCCAGGATGTATAAAATACTTTTATATCCAAAAATAGAAACAGAAACAACCTAATTTTTTAAATGGAAAATTTTGACAGAACACTTCACAAAAGATAGTATGTAAATTGTCCAATAAGCCCATGGAAAGATGTTCATCATTAGTAATATGCAAATTAATACAAATAGAGTAAGCAGTATTTATCCATCAGAATGGCTAAAATAAAGAAGACTGGTTCTTAAGAAGACTGCTTAATAATAAGCATTAAAATAAGCTGAAAATGCAAAGCAACTAGAACATGCACATATTGCTTGTAAAACTCAAAATGGTACTTTGGAAAACATGTTGGCAGTTGCTTAAAAGGTTTAATGATACTTACCAATGACCCAGTGATTCCTCTCCTAAGTATTTACTCAAGAGAAATGGAAACATATAATGACACAAAAACCTACACATGAATATTCTTGGAAGTTTTATTTATTATAATAGCCAAAACCTAGAGGAAACTCAAATGTCCATCAGAATAAATAAGACAAATTTTATATATTCCTAAGTAGAATATGAATCAGCAGTAAAAGGGAACACACACATGCACATGCATACACATGCACACACACACACTACATAAATATGGATGATTCTCCAAAATGTTATACTGAGCAAAAGAAACCAGACATGAAAATATTGTATAATTCCACTTACATGAGACTCCAGAAAGGTCAAATATTTTCTGCAGTTATAGAAAGAAATCTGGTGCTGGAGATATGGGTTGACTTGGAAAGAGAAATAGGAAAATTGGGGTGATGATGGAAATGTTCTATAGTATATTGATTATGGTTATAGTCACACAGTGGTATAGATTTGTCAAGATTCATCAAACTGTACACATAAAATATATTCCTTTTATTTTATATAAATTGTATCCCTATAAATTTTGAAAAAGTAAAACTAAAATCTTTGATGCCCCTACAGCCGATGTTGAAAGATCATTTTGTTGGAATGAAGCACTCAGTGTAGTATTCAAAGGGGCTATATTTAGAAACTAGAGATGAATTGTTTCCTTTGGCATTTGTAACCACTGATAATTCATATTAATGCTTCATACATTTTTAATAATGCAGGTATTTTGTTTGGAATTTAATATAGCTATAGTTTAATGTTTATACAATTTTATAAGTTACTGAAGGTGTCTCTCATAAGAACAGATACAAAAATTGCTAGGCACAAGTTTTCCCATTTTGCTTACAGAATTAATTGCAATAGTTTCAGGTAGAAAACAATATCCAATGTACACTGTGTATACAGAGGACTATATTAGGTTACTGTGGGAACTTTAAAAAGAAAAGACATAAATTCTGCTTTCTAGAATAAGAAAATCTTCTTAGGAGAAAAGAACACATAGTAAAGGACAATTTACTAAGTAATACATCAACTAGGGAAAAATTAATGTTGTATAGTGTGTGTATTCCTCAACACAGCTTTGACCCACATTAGCAGTCTCACTTTGGGCTCTTACTTTCACTGTAACTCTTGATTTCTTGTTTAAATATGGAATATTACTCATATTATTGCCTCAGTCAGAAATCTTTCAATTGCAAATAAAAATGTATTCAAAATAGCTTAAGAAAAAAGTGAGTTTTTGAAAATAATACATGGATATTTCATGGAACTGAATACAAGGGACAGGATTAGGCATTAAAAAGCCAATAGGTTACTGAGGCCATTCTCTCCTTCTCTATGGGTCTGTGTGGCTTATTGTCTGTCTCTGACTTTGTAATGAATTACCATCTAGTCTTTTTGTCCCCATAGAGATTTATTTGCCCCAGTTTATTCTTGATATAATTTATCAGTTCAAGTGTTCAGCAAAGACCAATTAGAATCATGATACTCAAAGACAAACACTTATTAAAGAAACTGGTTGTTCCTGATGGGGCAAGTGGTCCAAGTTGGTCCAGTCCTCAGTGGCTACTGAGGACAAGCATATGTGGTCCAGGGCAGACTATAGGATAGTAGGAACAGATCATCTTTCAAGTATAGGCTTAAGAGACAGCTTGACATGAATTTTGCATTTTACATGCAAGAAGATTTCAAGTTCATGTAGGAATTAAATAAGGTAACTGTGGGAACTCAGTAGAATTTTGAGACAGATGCAATAAACACTAGTTTCTTTATCTTTTTCATTTCATTTGTTTTCTTTTTCTTTCCTCCACTTCTACCTACTCTTCTTTATTCCTACTTTCCAGTTTCTTTCTTTACTCATTTGTTTCTTTACTCATTTTCTAATTTCCTCTTTTTATTATGGTTTTCATTCCTTCCTTTCTTCCTTCTGTCTTGTCGGACTGCCTTTTCAAAAACAGTGGTGGTTGAGAGGAACCAAATAACACAGATTTTATTCAGAGAGCTAAATTTTCAACCATATATTCAGAAGTTTAACTTGAGTAGAACTAATAGCACAGCAAGAATATCACTTAACTCACATGTCTAAAGAGGGGCAAAAGGCTATAGTTCAAATTCCAGTATAGCCCCCAAGAAGACATGACCATTAGATTCCATTTTTTTCCAACTGACTTCTTATCTTTTAATGAGAAAACTGTTAATCAGTGTATGTCAGATATTCAATCAGACTTTAATGAACAGTTACCATGACTCTTGACCAGAATTCATGGCAGAATATCCACCCACTGTAAACATACACTGGAGAGAAGAACAAGGTGGGTTAACAAATTGTCAATGACATCTGTAATCTATTACTATTAGAACCAAATCCCATATCACTTTTACACATTTAATTTTTCTCCATTGGCTTATGGAGTTATATGTATAGTTTGCTATCTCTACCTTCAGCTCTCCTTCCCCAAATACTATATTCTTTTCTCTTAATTTCTACAGCTAAGATTTTTGGACATTGGATAGTGATAATAAGTTCCTAAATTTTAATATATATGTGGGCTTCCCTGGTGGTGCAGTGGTTGAGAGTCTGCCTGCCGATGCAGGGGACATGGGTTCGTGCCCCGGTCCGGGAAGATCCCACATGCCGCAGAGCGGCTGGGCCCGTGAGCCGTGGCCACTGAGCCTGCGCATCCGGAGCCTGTGCTCCGCAACGGGAGAGGCCACAACAGTGAGGCCTGCGTACCGCAAAAAAAACAAAATAAAACCAAAAAAAACACAATAATATATATGTGCACAAGATCACATTTTTATTTCTTTTTTCTTCATTATTATACCTTATATTGCAATATATGTTGTCTATTCTAAGTAAAACATCCCAAGAATGTATGCACCACAAGATAGTAACAAATAAATGAATATACTCAATACATACGCAACAACAGTAAATGTACATACTTGGTAAAAATTACCTATGAAAGAGTGCTACAGAATGAACCATCTCAAACATTCCCAAATATTCCCTGCATTCTGTTGCTTTCCTATGAAAATATGGCAAAGCATTATTACTGGGGAAAAAATCAGAGCTGGGAAACTTGCCAGTGGGATTAAAATGTCTGAAAAAGGTACGGACAAAAACGTATTTGTAAGTGTCTCTGCTCATACCCATGGAACTGATACACAACAGTAGAGGTAGTAAAAGTAAATAACAGATATGACTATTTCGAAAAGTGCTTTTAAAATATTATTTTTACCTTCTATGAAACTGAGATATATATACCTGGTAGCAGTTTCAAGTCTTCTGAAAATCTTACATGCTTTACAACTTCAAAAAGGATATACAGAGGTATAATGGAGTATATCCTGAGTTTTCCTTTTAATTCCTTATTTATGTGATAAAAGATTTAAATTTAGCAAAAAAAATTTTTTTAAGAAATATATTGATATCCAGAGATTCAGAATTTTTTCTGATCTCTTATGGCCGCCTCTGCACTTAGATGCAATACTCTACAACACTGAAGAAAAAGGATTTCTAGAGCTGGTGACTGAAAAAACTGCTATGACTTAGGTCTTCTGGCCCTGAAATGTGTTCAACTATATAATGAAAACTTTTCTAAACTCATTTCTCCTCCAGCAAATATCTCTCCTTACAGCTCTCTCCCAGCCTTCCCCCAGATTCCTCAGTTCAATGTTTCATGAAAAAAGGCTTGAGTAATTTTCCTGGATTTTCTACTTAGGAGCTCTGTACCCCTGAGTCTCAGTTCTTTAACCTACAAAGTGGTGGTAACATCACAGTCAGTTATTCTGTAGAATAAAGTAACATATGAAAGTTATTTTGAAGTGTCTATGAATCAATGTATATATTGTGAAATGTTTACCACAATAAGGTTAGTTAAGACATCAATCACCCACTGCCAGGGTCCCGTGATCCAGGGACAACTTTCCCGGGAGAACGCACGGTGCCTCAGGCTGGTGCAACGTCACGCCAGCCTCTGCCGCCGCAGGCTCGCCCCGCACTCTGTAACCCTCCCTCCCACCAGCCTGAGTGAGCCAGAGCCCCAGAATCAGCGGCTCCTTTAGCCCCGTCCTGTCTGAGCGAAGAACAGACGCCCTCTGGCGACCTAAACGCAGAGGCGGGGCCAAATCCAAAGCTGAACCCCGGGAGCTGTGCGAACAAAGAAGAGAAAGGGAAATTTCTCCCAGCAGCCTCAGGAGCAGCGGATTAAATCTTCACAATCAACTTGATGTACCCTGCATCTGTGGAATACCTGAATAGACAATGAATCATGCCAAATTGAGGGGTGGACTTTGAGAGGAAGACTTACTATTTTTTCCCCTTTTCCTCTTGTTGTGAGTGTGTATGTGTATGCTTCTGTGTGAGATTTTGTCTGTATAGCTTTGCTTCCACCATTTGTCCTAGGGTTCTATCTGTCCCTTTTTTTTTTTTTAACTTAACTTTTAAAAAAACATTTTTTCTTAATAATTATTTTTTTATTTTAATAACTTTATTTTATTTTACCTCACTTTATTTTATTTTCTTTTATCCTCTTTCTTTCTTTCTACTTTTTCTCCCTTTTATTCTAAGCCGTGTGGATGAAAGGCTCTTGGTGCTGCAGCCAGGAGTCAGTGCTGTGCCTCTGAGGTGGGAGAGCCAACTTCAGGACACTGGTCCACAAGAGACCTCCCAGCTCCACATAATATCAAATGGTCAAAATCTCCCAGAGATCTCCATCTAAACAACAACACCCAGCTTCACTCAATGACCAGAAAGCTACAGTACTTGACACCCTATGCCAAACAACTAGCAAGACAAGAACACAACCCCACCCATTAGCAGAGAGGATGCCTAAAATCATAATAAGTCCACAGACATCCCAAAACACACCACCAGACGTGGACCTGCCCACCAGAGAGACAAGATCCAGCCTCATCCACAAGAACACAGGCACTAGTACCCTCCACCAGGAAGCCTACACAACCCACTGAACCAACCTTAGCCACTGGGGACAGACACCAAAAACAACGGTAACTACGAGGCTGCAGCCTGCAAAAGGAGACCCCAAACACAGTAAGATAAGCAAAATGTGAAGACAGAAAAACACACAAAAGATGAAGGAGCAAGATAAAAACCCACCAGACCTAACAAATGAAGAGGAAATAGGCAGTGTACCTGAAAAAGAATTCAGAATAATGATAGTAAAGATGATCCAAAATCTTGGAAATAGAATAGACAAAATGCAAGAAACATTTAACGAGGAACTAGAAGAACTAAAGATGCAACAAGCAATGATGAACAGCACAATAAATGAAATTAAAAATACTCTAGAAGGGATCAATAGCAGAATAACTGAGGCAGAAGAACGGATAAGTGACCTGGAAGATAAAATAGTGGAAATAACTACTACAGAGTGGAATAAAGAAAAAAGAATGAAAAGAACTGAGGACAGTCTCAGAGACCTCTGGGACAACATTAAATGCACCAACATTCGAATTATAGGGGTTCCAGAAGAAGAAGAGAAAAAGAAAGGGACTGAGAAAATATTTAAAGAGATTATAGTTGAAAATTTCCCTAATATGGGAAAGGAAATAGTTAATCAAGTCCAGGAAGCACAGAGAGTCCCATACAGGATAAATCCAAGGAGAAAGACGCCAAGACACATATTAATCAAACTGTCAAAAATTAAATACAAAGAAAACATATTAAAAGCAGCAAGGGAAAAACAACAAATAAAACACAAGGGAATCCCCATAAGTTTAACAGCTGATCTTTTAGCAGAAACTCTGCAAGTCAGAAGGGACTGGCAAGACATATTTAAAGTGATGAAGGAGAAAAAGCTACAACCAAGATTACTCTACCCAGCAAGGATCTCATTCAGATTTGATGGAGAAATTAAAACCTTTACAGACAAGCAAAACCTGAGAGAGTTCAGCACCACCAAACCAGCTTTACAACAAATGCTAAAGGATCTTCTCTAGGCAAGAAACACAAGAGAAGGAAAAGACCTACAATAACAAACCCAAAACAATTAAGAAAATGGGAATAGGAACATACATATCGATAATTACCTTTAATGTAAATGGCTTAAAAGCTCCCACCAAAAAACACAGATTGGCTGAATGGATACAAAAACAAGACCCATATATTTGCTGTCTACAGGAGACCCACTTCAGACCTAGAGACACATACAGACCGAAAGGGAGGGGATGGAAAAAGATATTCCATGCAAATGGAAACCAAAAGAAAGCTGGAGTAGCAATTCTCATATCAGACAAAATAGACTTTAAAATAAAGACTATTAGAGAGACAAAGAAGGACACTACATAATGACCAAGGGATCGACCCAAGAAGAAGATATAACAATTGTAAATATTTATGCACCCAACATAGGAGCACCTCAATACATAAGGCAAATACTAAGAGCCATAAAAGGGGAAATCGACAGTAACACATTCCTAGTAGGGGACTTTAACACCCCACTTTCACCAATTGACAGATCATCCAAAATGAAAATAAATAAGGAAGCACAAGCTTTAAATGATACATTAAACAAGATGGACTTAATTTATATTTATAGGACATTCCATCCAAAAACAACAGAATACACATTTTTGTAAGTGCTCATGGAACATTCTGCAGGATAGATCATATCTTGGGTCACAAATCAAGCCTTGGTAAATTTAAGAAAATTGAAAGTGTATCAAGTATCTTTTCCGACCACAACACTATGAGACTAGATATCAATTACAGGAAAAGATCTGTAAAAGATACAAACACATGGAGGCTAAACAATACACTACTTAATAACGAAGTGATCACTGAAGAAATCAAAGAGGAAATCAAAAACTACCTAGAAACAAATGACAATGGAGACACGATGACCCAAAACCTATGGGATGCAGCAAAAGCAGTTCTAAGAGCGAAGTTTATAGCAATACAATCCTACCTTAAGAAACAGGAAACATCTCAAATTTAACAACCTAAAGCAATTAGAGAAAGAAGAAGAAAAACACCCCAAAGTTAGCAGAAGCAAAGAAATCATAAAAATCTGATCAGAAATAAATGAAAAAGAAATGAAGGAAATGATAGCAAAGATCAATAAAACTAAAAGCTGGTTCTTTGAGAAGGTAAACAAAATTGATAAACCATTAGCCAGACTCATCAGGAAAAAAAGGGAGAAGACTGAAATCAATAAAATTAAAAATGAAAAAGGAGAAGTAACAACTGACACTGCAGAAATACAAAAAGATCATGAGAGATTACTACAAGCAACTCTATGCCAATAAAATGGAAAACCTGGAAGAAATGGACAAATTCTTAGAAATGCACAACCTACCAAAGACTGAATCAGGAAGAAATAGAAAATATGAACAGACCAATCACAAGCACTGAAATTGAAACTGATTAAAAATCTTCCAACAAACAAAAGCCCCGGACCAGATGGCTTCACAGGCGAATTCTTTCAAACATTTAGAGAAGAGCTAACACCTGTCCTTCTCAAACTCTTCCAAAATATACCTGAGGGAGGAACACTCCCAAACTCATTCTACGAGGCCACCATCACCCTGATACCAAAACCACACAAGGATGTCACAAAGAAAACTACAGGCCAATATCACTGATGAACATAGATGCAAAAATCCTCAACAAAATACTAGCAAACGGAATCCAACAGCACATTAAAAGACTCATACACCATGATCAAGTGGGGTTTATTCCAGGAATGCAAGGATTCTTCAATATACACAAGTCAATCAATGTCATACACCATATTAACAAATTGAAGCAGAAAAACTATATGGTCATCTCAATAGATGCAGAGAAAGCTTTCGACAAAATTCAACACCCATTTATAATAAAAACGCTCCAGAAAGTAGGCATAGAGGGAACTTTCCTCAACATAATAAAGGCCATATATGACAAACCCACAGCCAACATCGTCCTCAATGGTGAAAAACTGAAAGCATTTCTACTAAGGTCAGGAACAAGACAAGGTTGCCCATTCTCAACACTCTTATTCAACATAGTTCAGGAAGTTTTCACCACAGCAATCAGAGAAGAAAAGGAAATAAAAGGAATCCAAATCAGAAAAGAAGAAGTAAAGTTGTCACTGTTTGCAGATGACATAATACTATACATAGAGAATCCTAAAGATGCTACCAGAAAACTACTAGAGCTAATCAACGAATTTGGTAAAGTAGCAGGATACAAAATTAATGCACAGAAATCTCTGGCATTCCTATACACTAATGATGAAAAATCTGAAAGTGAAATTAGAGGAAACACTCCCATTTACCATTGGAACAAAAAGAATAAAATATCTAGGAATAAACCTACCTAAGGAGACAAAAGATCTGTATGCAGAAAATTATAAGACACTGATGAAAGAAATTAAAGATGATACTAATAGATGGAGAGATATACCATTATCTTGGATTGGAAGAATCAACATTGTGAAAATGACTCTACTACGCAAAGCAATCTACAGATTCAATGCAATCCCTATCAAACTACCACTGGCATTTTTCACAGAACTAGAACAAAAAATTTCACAATTAATGTGGAAACACAAAAGACCCCGAAAAGCCAAGGCAATCTTGAGAACAAAAAATGGAGCTGGAGGAATCAGGCTCCCTAACTTCAGACTATACTACAAAGCTACAGCAATCAAGACAGTATGGTACTGGCACAAAAAATATATATAGATCAATGGAACAGGATAGAAAGCCCAGAGATAAACCCATGCACATATGGTCACTTTGGCTTTGATAAAGGAGGCAGGAATGTACAGTGGAGAAAGGACAGCCTCTTCAATAAGTGGTGCTGGGAAAACTGGACAGGTACATGTAAAAGTGTGAGATTAGATCACTCCCTAACACCATACACAAAAATAAGCTCACAATGGATTAAAGACCTAAATGTAAGGCCAGAAACTATCAAACTCTTAGAAGAAAACATAGGCAGAACACTATGACATAAATCACAGCAAGATCCTTTTTGACCCACCTCCTAGAGAAATGGAAATAAAAACAAAAATAAACAAATGGGACCTAATGAAACTGCAAAGCTTTTGCACAACAAAGGGAACCATAAACAAGACCAAAAGACAACCCTCAGAATGGGAGAAAATATTTGCAAATGAAGCAACTGACAAAGGATTAATCTCCAAAATTTATAAGCAGCCCATGCTGCTCAATAACAAAAAAACAAACAATCCAATCCGAAAATGGGCAGAAGACCTAAATAGACATTTCTCCAAAGAAGATATACAGACTGCCAACAAACACATGAAAGAATGCTCAACATCATTAATCATTAGAGAAATGCAACTCAAAACTACAATGAGATATCATCTCACACCAGTCAGAATGGCCATCATCAAAATATCTAGAAACAATAAATGCTGGAGAGGGTGTGGAGAAAAGGGGACACTCTTGCACTGCTGGTGGGAATGTGTATTGGTACAGCCACTATGGAGAACAGTATGGAGGTTCCTTAAAAAACTACAAATAGAACTACCATATGACCCAGCAATCCCACTACTGGGCCTATACCCCTGAGAAAACCATAATTCAAAAAGAGTCATGTACCAAAATGTTCACTGCAGCTCTATTTACAATAGCCAGGAGATGGAAACAACCTAAGTGTCCATCATTGTATGAATGGATAAAGAAGATGTGGCACATATATACAATGGAATATTACTCAGCCATAAAAAGAAACGAAATTGAGCTATTTGTAATGAGGTGGATGGACCTAGAGTCTGTCATACAGAGTGAAGTAAGTCAGAAAGAGAAAGACAAATACCGTATGCTAACACATATATATGGAATTTAAGAAAAAAAATGTCATGAAGAACCTAAGGGTAAGACAGGAATAAAGATACAGACCTACTAGAGAATGGACTTGAGGATATGGGGAGGGGGAAGGGTAAGCTGTGACAAAGTGAGAGAGTGGCATGGACATACATACACTACCAAACGTAAAATAGATAGCTAGTGGGAAGCAGCCACATAGCACAGGGAGATCAGTTCGGTGCTTTGTGACCACCTAGATGGGTGGGATAGGGAGGGTGGAAGGGAGGGAGACGCAAGAGGGAAGAGATATGGGAACATATGTATATGTATACTGATTCATTTTGTTATAAAGCAGAAACTAACACAGCGTTGTAAACCAATTATACTCCAATAAAGATGTAAAAAAAAAAAGAGACATATCACCTCACATAGTTGCAGTGTGTTTGTGTGTGTGTGTATGTGTGTGTATGTGTGTGTGTGTATGTGTGCTGAGACAATTTAATATCTACACTCTTAGCAATTTTCAAGTATATAATACAGTATTGTTAACTATAGTGACCATGCTATGCATTAGATCTACAGAACTTATTTACCTCATAGCTGGACCTTTGACCAACATCTCCCCATTTCCCCTCCCCAGTGACATCTACCATTCTACTCTTTGTTTCTATGAATTCAGCTTTTAAAGATTTTACATATTCTAGTAAATCTTTATTGATAAATAAAATAGATATTCTTTGTTGGATAAACCAGTTCAATGAAGTTTAACTTACTTTCTGTATTGAAAATAGTAACTCCCTTATTGGGAATAATTAGGAGATCAGTATCAAAGCACCCCACACTTAAAAATATGTCATATTTCCCCATGCTTAGCCATTCTTTTAATCTCACACAAATCTGAATGTAATTAGAAATAATGATATATCCTCCAACCTGGGTTCAAAGATGGTTGCCAAAGAGTCTAGGAAACACACACTTTGTCTTTCCAATTTTACATTGACCCAGCTATGCTAGCATTTTTGTTAGCACAAAGATATATATGAAACACATCCCAATACGTATGTGATACACATTTTGACATTTAAAATGAAGCTCTATGAATCATTAATTAAAGTCAAAATCAAACAACACATCTTCACTCCAGCTTTCTTGTTGCATTTTCTCTTTTCAGTGTTTTCCTTTTTAAAATATACAAATATAAGTAAAGTATGAATAATTATGAATAATCATTTATAATATCACATTATATATATTCAACAATTAAAGAATAAATGCCATGTTTTAGAAGCCTCTAAATAATAGGTACTGACAAATCACAGTAATATTTTTATGAGAAGTATCCAGAAAATGTTTACTTTAACAAATTATAGCATTGTACTTATAAAATTTTGAAGGGACTTCAGCTATAGTTTAATATTCATTTTAAAGGTAAAATGTTACTTTCTGAAATTTGACAAGACAGCTAAGCTATTATTGATTGTAAATTACTTGGACACCCTTTTCCTTCTTATTCTAATAAGCTAATGTCAAAATATGTAAAAAAAAAAAACATAGTCATTAATGCTAATGATTTGTTCCTAGAACTGTTGACAGAGAAAGATTCTAATTTGTATTCAGCTACAATCTTAATAGAAAGCTGATCTTTTGTAGAGCCAATTTCAGAAGAAAGTGTGATGTACTTATAATGGTATAGATTCATCAGGAAAGATAATGGCCAACCTACCGCCATCTCTTTAAGTATAAATAGTAGTCATATTAGATGCTTCCCAATATTCTAGATACTTTTGTGCTATTTTAAGGAAAGAGTACCATCTTCTGACTCAGATGGCAGATTCCTAAAAAGTAGCTTTTCTCATTTTTCAGAAGCTTTAAATATATTTTCTTAATTGTATTAATTATAGTCATTACATTATTAGACTTTAGGGTAGACAAAAATGTGTATTGTTTTCTTTCTTATGCATTTTCCTCCATAAGAGACTCTTCTTTATTTAAAAAAGTCTTAATAATTTTGAAAGAACATAGAAATTGACATTTTAAGCAGGAGACGCTGGTTCCAGGGAAAAAAGAAATGCCTGAAGACAGGGTAACTTCATGAAATATATGCATAAACAGGTGCAGTATCATATTTCATGAAGTTACCCTGTCTTCAGGCATTTCTTTTTTTCCCTGGAACCACTCTCCTGCTTAAGTAAGGGTATTTATATGTTGCTGTTGCTTGTTTATCTTAAAAGATGGTCAAATATTTCATGAGTTCCAAATTGAACTGATATAACTTGCAAGTTATTTCAGCTGCAAGAGAACAGACCACTCTCCTACTGTCACCTGAGTTCAGAATAACCAGTAGAACTAACAGAATAACTAATACAACAATAACTAATAGAACTAATAGAACAATTCTGATGGTTCAAGAGGGAAAATCTCTGTAAACCCCATGCAATAGTAAGCATGTGCTACTTATCATTAGGGCAGAGGTGCATTGCTTTATGTAGTTCTCAGAGCCATCCCATGAGAAGTGGTTATATCCTCATTTTAAAAATAAAAGTATTGAAGTTCATCCAAAGAAGTCAGGTCCATTGTACAAGTTACTCATCAAGCAGGGGAAGAATGAAAGTTCAAACTCAAACCTGATGATTCCTCAACTCGATGTTAGTTTAATATCTCCAATATGAATAAAAGAATAGGTATAGTCAGTATAAATTGCTGAGGAGGATGTTAGGAAAGATAATTTAACATCTGAGACAGAAATGAAGGATTGAGAGAAACTCAAATCATGGGACTTTCAGGACTGAATCAGTGCCAGGTGAGCCAATGACACCCCTGATGAACTCATTCCAAGATAGTGTCTCTCTTTCTTTCTCTCCCTCTATATCTCTGTCCCAACTTAACTATATACCAGCTTTGGCTGCTCCAAGTAATTTTTAAAAATATTACCATTAAAGTTCTCCATGCACATGTAGTCTTGCCCATGAAATATACTCCATTTTTTAATGTCTTCTGGCCAGGGTCAGTATAGATTCTACTAATATATCACTTGGACTCATACAGACCCATATTTCTTTTGAAGACTATACAGCAGGGCCACAGTACTGCCATGAAGGATCATGGATTTGATCTCCCTTGTTCTGATTGACCCTGACTTCCCTTAAATCACCGAGCATCACTCTTACCAGCTTTAAATATGTTATAATACTACTTATTTCACAAGATGTTTGCAAGAATTAAAGAAGATGATATTCATGAAACAAATAGCTCAGAAGCTATGTTTAATAAAATGTTCATGAAACTTTCATGCTTAATCCAGCTTTTTCCTATTTGCCTACAATTCTTCCCAAGGACTGTCATTTCTTTGAGCTGTAATTCAGGACAACGTCAAAAACACTAGAATTTTTGCTGAAAGAAAAACCTCTTGCCCTGGTGACAATATGTCACATTTTTATTATGTACCGTGTGCTCACTTTATTCATATTCTGTGTCTTTTGGAGACCTACAGGCACAATAAAATCATTGACTCTTTTCCTTTAGAATTAGTTGTCATGTTTTTCATTGTGTCCCTCAGTGTTACAATACAAAAATAACTTCATAGTATAGACGCACATCTCTCCAATCCCTAAGTCCACAACATTCAGAGAATGAGTAGGGCTCAAAAATAGCTCATCATCATTTCTAAAGCTCATTTCCCAAAACTATGATGTTGTGCATTCATTGATTACATTGAAATTACATATTTCACCTCTTATTAGATAATGACCTTTTTGTTCTTTCTTCTCCAACATCCATTCTATTAGAGGAGATCTTGTCTTGCCTGGTGCTTTTACAGTTAAAGCTGATGGATTTAGTACAGATTGTCCAAGTCATTTTATCTTTACTTACAAAGGAAACCTACTGGGTGATGAAACGATGCTTTATAACACTAGCAGTGCACTCATTTGTAGTTATTAAACACTCAGCAGGCTCCCCACCACACTGACATTTGTTCCCCAGTCAAGGCTCCTGTTTGACATGGTCCCACTGTGTAAGGTGCCATTTACTGAAAATGAGAATTCAGCTTGGATAATTAATAAATGTCATGATGCTCTCAAACAAAGGCATAACTTGATATATGAGAAATAAAATGCACAATACAAGGACAAACAACATGAACTTTCTTGTTTGGCTTGTTAAAGTTTATAATAGCTTAAGTGGACATCTGGCCCTGTCTTTTTCTCAGGACAAAAAGCCACTCTGAAAAATCCCTAATGGATGGTGAGATGGTGTGAATTTGGGCTAGCATACCAAGGGATTATGAGCTCACAGGCTACTAGAGTATGAATTTTACACTGATGAAAAGCTCTACCTCTGACTTACTGTGTGCCTTTGGACATGTAGCTGGACCTCCATAAGTCTCTATTCTTACATTTGTAAAATGAGTATAGAAATGCATCTAGTCTTTCCCAAAGTGTAGCTAGCAAACCAATGGTGGAGCAAGAGCTTATTTTAGGAGACATATTAATAAATTTTCTAAAATTTCCATATTTGCTTTATTTTAATCAGGATTAGAAAACAGTATGACTAGCCATATCATTCCCATTCTTTCAAGGATAATAATTCTCAAGAGGAAGCTAAAGTAAGTAGGAATATTCAGTCTGCATGAAAGTTTTACAAAATATACTAAGTAAATAATAATAGAGGTGAGTTAGAGAAATTGAAAAATCACTGTATTTGTACATAATAATTTGTTATAAAATCATTTGGAAAACTTTCTGGCATGACAAAAGTTGTTATTGTTGCTGTGTTTATTGGTGGTGGTAGTAGTAATAGTGCAAATAGTAGTAATAGGATATTGAGGGAAAGTCTGCATCCAGTTATTGGTTTGTTTCTGATTTTTGTTTTGTTTTAAACTCTTTCTGCCCACTTCCTCCTTGAAATAAATTCAAAACAACTCTACAATATCATAACAAACAATAAAGAGGCTACATTTGAAACAGTAAATTCCTGCAAGTTTGATAACTGTCATTGCCACCCATCTCTGCAACTCCAAGTCACTGACCTCACACAGCAGCCAACTAACTATTCAGGAGGTTCAAATGGACTTGACTTACAGAGCTAATGCAACTCAATAGCAAGGCTAAAATACTAAATAATATGACTTGTGTAAAAACTTCATAGACCAAAATATTTTTGGTCATCTGTCATTTCATTTGATATTTACAATGATAAGAGAAAGACAAGTAATAATATGCCCATATCTAACAAATGAGAAAGATGATATCTGGTGAAATTAAATGCATGACCAAAATATACACAAGTTGTTCTGGAAAAAGAATTCTCTCTTATTGTATGGGAAAAACAATACTAGAGTTTTAGTTTGAATAGAAGAGCCAGAAAAAACATTGAAAGCAACATAGAAAGATTTTACATTTTAACAGCAATTTTTCCCTTAAGTTTAACTTCTTTGCCAAGAAACAAAATTTTATTTTGAAGATAAATGTATCTTCAAAATGTACAAAAGTATGTGATACAAATACAGTTAGAGTCTGTTTGAAAATAATTTTCTTTTTTTAGGAGAAATGAAATGAAGCAATTAGAACATTGACTCATATTTTATGGGATTACTGGAGAACACATAAACCCATACTGCAAATTACATTAGACAATACTAAGAATTATTTAATTCTTATTTTATTAATTAAATTGCATGAAATTATTTGCATCTTGAGGAAGTGGCTACTGTTTGCAGCTTTGCCCCTTTGCTACACAATCAGCATGTAATCTTTCTTTTTTAAAAATTTTTATTGGAACATAGTTGATTTACAATGTTGTGTTACTTTCTGCTGTACAGAACAGTGACTCAATTAGACATATACATATATCTACTCTTTTTAGACTCTTTTCCCATGTAGGTCATTATAGAGTATTTAGTAGAGTTCCCTGTGCTATACAGCAGGTCTTTACTAGTTATCTATTTTATATATAGTAGTATGTATATGTCAATCCCAATCTCCCAATTTATCCCTCCCTTGTTTCCCCCCGGTAACCATAAGATTGTTTTCTACATCTGTTGCTCTATTTCTGTTTTGTAAGTAAGTTCACATGTATCATTTTTTTTAGATTCCACATATAAGCGGTATCATACGATATTTGTCCTTCTCTATTTGACTTACTTCACTCAGTATGACAATCTCCAGGTCCATCCATGTTGCTGCTAATGGCATTATTTTTATGGCTGAGTAATATTCCATTGTATACATGTACCACATCTTCTTTATCCATTCATCTGTTGATGGAGATTTAGGTTGCTTCCACATCCTGGCTATTGTATATAGTGCTGCAATGAACATTGGGGTACATGCTTGTTTTTGAACCATGTTTTTCTCCAGATATATGCCCAGGAGTGGGATTGCAGGATCATATGGTAGCTCTGTTTTTATTTATTAAGGAACCTTTATATTGCTCTCCATAGTAGTTGTACCAATTTACATTCCCACCAACAATGTAGGAGGGTTCCCTTTTCTCCACACCCTCTCCAGCATTTATTGTTTGTAGATTTTTTGATGATGGCCATTCTGACTGGTGTGAGGTGATACCTCATTGTAGTCTTGATTTGCATTTCTCTAATAATTTGTGATCTTGAGCATCTTTTCATGTGCTTTTTGGCCATCTGTATGTCTTCTTTGGAGAAATGTCTGTTTAGATCTTCCACCCATTTTTTGATTAGGTTGTTTGGTTTTTTTTTTGATATTGAGCTGTTTGTATATTTTGGAGTGTTTTCTTTGCTGTGCAAAAGCTTTTAAGTTTATTAGGTCCCATTTTTTTAATTTTTGTTTTTATTTTCATTAATCTAGGAGGTGGGTCAAAAAAGATCTTGCTGTGATTTATGTCAGAGTGCTCTGCCTATATTTTCCTCTAAGAGTTTTATGGTATGCAGCCTTACATTTAGGTCTTTCATCCATTTGGTGTTTATGATACTATACATAGAAAATCCTAAAGATGCGACCAGAAAACTACTAGAGCTCATCAATGAATTTGGTAAAGTTGCAGGACACAAAATTAATACACAGAAATCTCTTGCATTCCTATACACTAAAAATAAAAGATCAGAAAGAGAAACTAAGGAAACAATCCCATTTACCACTGCATCAGAAAAATAAAATAACTAGGAATAAACCTACCTATGGAGGCAAAAGCCCTGTGCTCAGAAAACTATAAGACACTGATGAAAGAAATCAAAGGAGACACAAACAGATGGAGAGATATATAATGTTCTTAGACTGGAAGAGTCAGTTTCATCAAAATGACTATAATATCCAAAGCAATCTACAGATTCAATGCAATACCTATCAAATTACCAATGGCACTTTTCACAGAATTAAAACAAAAAACTTTACAATTTGTATGGAAACACAAAAGACCCTGAATAGCCAAGGCAATCTTGTGAAAGAAAAACAGAGCTGGAGGAATCAGACTGCTTGACTCCAGACAATAATACAAAGCTACAGCAATAAAAACAGTATGGTACTGGCACAAAAATAGAAATATAGATTAATGGAACATAATAGAAAGCCCAGAGATAAACCCAGGCACCTATGGCCAACTAATCTATAACAAAGGAGGCAAGCATATACAGTGGAGAAAAGACAGTCTCTTCAATAAGTAGTTCTGGGAAAATGGAAGAGCTACATGTAAAATAATAAAACTAGAACACTTCCTAACACCATACACAAGCATGCAATCTTTAATAATCTTTAACAATCTTTAACTCACATTGACAAATAGCTGTCATTATTATATCTCACTTTTCTCCTAGGAAGATGCAGGGATAGTTTGGTTGGTTTAGCTGAGAGGCCAAAAGATTAATTCAAGTATCTAAACACTTATTCTCTAGAAAGAGGTAATTCCTCACACTATACTATGGTTTTGATCTGAATGATAGTCCCTTGTTTAATTAATTCCTCCTATACCACCTGTACACCTATTGTTTAAGAAACATTAAAAAGAGGGCCCCCAAACTTTCTATTTTTCAAGATTATCTAGTTTTTATATATTTGCCTTACATGTACAATGCAAATATATAAAAACTAGATAATCTTTAAAAAAAAACAAATATATATATATATATATATATATATATATATATATATATATATATATATCCTTTTTAAACTTAAGAGTTTTGCTACTTCATCTACCCTGCAAACATGTTCACCTTTTCTGACAATATCTTTAGGTGATTTTTCAACACTTAAAGCCAGGAAGATCTTCCTTTTGAGGGTAGAATCTTGAAATTGCATTCACCTTTTCTATTTTCAAATCCTGAATGTCATTCAGTATACAAAGAACCTTAGGCAGTTGACATCAATCCATCCTCCTTTAAGCAAGAATAGAACTAAATTATTAAATACAAAAGTTTAGCTTCAAAGAGACACAATTATAATAAGAACTACTTTTACTGTGTGCTACAGTGTGCCAGATACTATTCCAAGAGCTTCCCATAATGCAACAAAACAAATTGATAAATAGATTCTCTTAGGATCTGTACTTTATAGCTATGGAAACTAGTTCAATATGGTTAAATGATTTACCTACTATTCCATAATTGTTAAGTGCCAAATTGTAGTAGGCAGAATTACCACCTGAAGATATCCATGTCCTAATCCCTGGAATCTGTTATGTTACATAGATGCCAAGGAGGAAATAAGATTGCCCCTGGAATTGATGAGGTTAATATGCTGACTTCAAAATAGACACTATCCTGGATTATTCAGGTGGACCCAACATAATCACAAGGATCCTCAAAAGCAGCAAGAGGCAGAAAAAAAGTTAGTGTCAGAGTAATGCCATGTGAAAAAGATTTAACCAGCCATTACTCATTTGGAAGATGAAAGGTGGCGGTGAGCCAAGACATACTGGCAGCATCTAGAAATTGGGAAAGACACAAAAATGGATTTTCCCCTCTAGCCTCCAGGAACAAGGTTGCCCTGCTAGGACCTTGATTTTAACTGAGGGAGACACATGCCAGACATCTGACCTCCAGAACTGTATGATAATAAATTTGTGTTGTTTTAAGCCACCAAGACTGTAGTGATTTGATACAGCAACAATAGAAAGCTCATACTCAAGGACTGCATTTATTTTTTCTTTCACTCATTTATGAAATCTTTAAGTTTCTGTAATATGCCAGAAACTGTTTTAGTTCCTTGGGATACATCAGTGACCAAAACAGGTAAAATATATTTTCATGTAGCTTAAATTTTGTTGGATGTGAGACAGGAATATGAAGCCAAGTCGTCAAATTTTCATGCTATGTTATCCTATCTCTGAATAAATTTTGGAAAGAATGTTGCCCCTATTTAAAACTTAGCAGTTTTATTAAGAATAAAGATATTTTAGGCAGTAGAAATGTGTTTGTATCGTATTATGACATGCTTAGAATCTCCTATCAGTACACATTTACAGCCATATAATAAACCCTGGTTTAATCCACCAATTTTTGTTTGTTTTTTTCTGGCTGAAGCAGGTACTAGGGATATAAGCAAAGTAACTTTTAAAAATTATCACTGGAATTGATTTTAATAAACACTTCTAATAAGTATAATTTATTCAAATATACTATGGCAGGTCATCTCAACCACTGATTTTATGAAGACATAAAATCCCAGATTTTGAAAATATGGAACAAGTACATCAATATTACAATGAAAAAAGGAATGCTAAGTTTATCTCTTAAATACCATGAAAACATTGAAACACATCTTGCTGATAAATTTGATGAGACTATTATATTTTAAGTATTAAAAAAGTGATGAAGATCTTCCCTGGTGGTGCAGTGGTTGAGAGTCCGCCTGCCGATGCAGGGGACACGGGTTCATGCCCAGGTCCGGGAGGATCCTACATGCCGCGGAGCGGCTGGGCCCGTGAGCCATGGCCGCTGAGCCTGCGCGTCCGGAGCCTGTGCTCCGCAACGGGAAAGGCCACAACAGAGAGAGGCCCACATACCACAAAAAAAAAAAAGAAAAGTGATGAAATTTCATTCTGAGGCAACTATCTTATGGGTCTTACTCTCAGACATTCTGCAGACCTCATAAATCATAAGAATTCAATTTTAACTACACCTAAATTCCTATGTATTTATCAATTTTTTCATTTAATGATATGAATATTGCTGTGTGTTTCAAAAACTTAACCATTCAATAGGTGGAAATGTATTTTATGGAAGGAGGAGAAACTCTGATGGAAAATGTTTTCATGAAAGACATAACAATAACACAAGGCATCAACAACAAGTGTTTGAGGCTTTTCTCTGAGCTCACACAAATTTACAGTCATGTGAAAAGAATAACTTCATTATACTGAGTAATAATTAAAAGTTTTTTGCTGAAATAGAAAAATGAAAATGGAAAAAAAAACCCTCCAGGATTCTCTTTTAGTGTATTTTTCCCCGTAGAGGTCAGTTGTTTAAAACTGAGAAAAAAAAATACATTTACACAATTTTAGTAACCAAAATTTAACAGGTAACATGAAAAATGTAGTTTGCAAATTACTAAATAGATACCTGACACTTCTAATAAATGAGTTGTAAGCTTTTATAGTGATTTTCTTTTTAATTCTAAGGGGTTTATTCTTTCTATTTTTGCAGTATACAGTTGACCCTTGCACAACACAGGTTTGAACTGAGCAGGTCCACTTATGTACGGATATTTTTCAACAGTAAATATTGTAGCATTACATGGTCCATGGTTGGTTGAATCTGAGAATGGGGAGGGACTGTGGATACAGCAGGCCAATTATAAATTATACTAGAATTAACTCCTTGTTCAAGGATCAACTTTATATTTAATAAGTCCTGATTAGGTGTCAACCACTGTGAAAAATGCTGAAGAACAAAAGAATGGTGCAGTCTTTATGCTTTGAAAGCTTAGTCTAGCAGTCTAGTAGTTTTAAACGTTGTACGTGTGTTGGGTTGGGGTGGGCGAGATTTTGGATTTTTGCCTCCCCTGCTCCCCACACAAGGGGAATTTAGCAATATCTGGAGATTTTTCTTCTTTTTTTTTTGCGGTATGTGGGCCTCTCACTGTTGTGGCCTCTCCCGTTGCGGAGCACAGGCTACGGACGCGCAGGCTCAGCGGCCATGGCTCACGGGCCCAGCCGCTCCGCGGCACGTGGGATCTTCCCGGACCGGGGAACGAACCCATGTTCCCTGCATCGGCAGGCGGACTCTCAACCACTGCGCCACCAGGGAAGCCCGAGATTTTTCTTCTTGTCACAACTTGTTGGAAGGGAAGGTGCTACAATCATGTAGTGAGTAGATGTTAGGAATGCTGTTAACCATCCTACAATTTATAGAACAGGCTCCCACAACAAATACCATCTTTTTAAGAATATCACTAAGAAAATTTTTAACCTAAAATGCACCTAGTTCTGACTAGGTATTATAAACATTATAAACATAAAGTAGAAAAGATCAGGCCATTGAATTAAGACACCTGGATTCAATATTTAGTTCCTATATCACTCATTTCCTCTTCTGTAAAATTAAGAAATGAAGCTAAAGTGTATATTATGCCTGGTATAGAGAAGACATTCAATAAACTTCAATTAAATTACATTTTCATTGTGTTCTGCTCAGAGCAGAGCCTGAGGTAAGCACTTGTTTGCAGGGTTGGAGATGATCTATTGGTATGTTGGCGGGGTGAGCCCCGGAGGCAGAAAGAAGACAGCTTCAAGAGAGAGTCAAAAGAGGAAATGACCATAGGAGGATATATTATAGAGTTTGTTGAGATCACTGCTGAGAAAGAGTTGTTATACTGGTGGTACCATCTGAAAGTCCACAGAATTCTTCCCAGAGTTGTGTACTTTGGGAAGAAAAAGGGGGGAGCAAGGACCTTTATATCTAGAATGTTATTCACCCTTCCTTGAGAAATTTCCCCATGGATGTTAATTCCCTGGCCATTTAGCCTTGCTTGCATAAAATCTGAGGGCTGGTTGAGAGCCATGCTTTGGAGAAGACCCTGGGTTAGATAGTTGTACCACTTATGCTAGCGTGGAGGGGTGGGTCTGAGCTCCCACTGAACCATCTACTACAGAAATCAGATGTGAGTTGATGAAATATGGCAAGAGCATAATAAAATATGATAATTTAAAAAATAGCATTAATAATTTATATAAGAGCACTGTAAATACAATATACCAAATGGTCACATTAACCAAGGTTTGTGATTAATTTTATATTAAACTGTGAAGAATCCTATGAGAATATTAAATACAAAATGTAAGAATCTTATTTTTTCCTGATGATTAATAGATGATTGAAACTCAACAATCAAATGAAAAATACAAATCCAACAAATATTAAATAGCTGACAGAGATCATTAAAACCTTAGAATTAATCCACCTGTTAGTATGTGGTACTGTAGAAAGGTTATATATATATATATTTTTTTTTTGAGGTATACTTGACAAAGATTATGTATTTTTAAGCAGACAGAACAAAGTTCAAACATTGTCTCTAAATAAGCCAGTACACCATATTATTTAATTTGAGCTACTTTTTTTTACCATTAAAGGTGTGTGTTAATGAGCTTAGACAAAATTATTAAGAAAGAATAATTTATTACAAACTTGATAAGAAATAAGTGTCAAGAACTATAAAGGATCTCAAACATCATCCCACACGCAAACTAATAAATTAGCCTGTCTCAGTTCCATGGATGATAGAAGACATGGGATTCCTGTGTTAGAGACTGAAGACAGTTTAGTGCTGCTAGAAATAGCAGTAGATGGAGTATCAGTGTTTTTTCACTGTTTCCCAGAGCCCCAATTCCCACAGGGTGACACAAAGGGGGCCAGATAAGACCTGCATAGCTCATGTGTATTTTAGGGTGAGGTACCCTGAGCTTAGGGAACCCAAATCCTTTGGGGAAGTGAGCATGCTTGCCCTTTGTTCCAGAAAGAGTATTGTCTTTGTCTTGAAAGACTGCGAACAAATCTGTCCTTTGCCAAATAGGTGAGCCCTATCTCTACCTCCCATGGCTCCTCCCATGGCTGTTCACTATATACACATCTTAAAAATATAGTCCAGGACACAGTGCAGTCAACGCTTTGCTCAGGAGATGTATGGAAACAGGAGACACCCATAGAGAATTGCATTCTACAGTAGTTACTCAACACGGTATTAATCCATTCTATTTTAAAATACAATAATGCCTCAAGGTAAGAATACAGTTGAATGCACCCAGTTTATATTCATTTTTATACCAGAAATTATTGGAGGAATTAGGAAAAATGTTAGCAAATAAATTACAAAATACCTACTATACTTGATATCTTATGAAAATGTTGGAAATTTTGTTATTGATACTATCAATAAATTTTGTGAATTTCAAGATTTAAATTTTGTAGCACTCTTTTAAGATGTAACACAAATGAAACAGCTTAAAATCAAGAAGTAAAACAGTGATGTATAATAAGGATAAACAGTTGTCTCACTGAAGTCTATTGGACTGAAACAAGGAAATAAAAAACACTCCTGTCTCTCAATTTATTCCTCATAGCATCATTATTCTCTGACTTTGAGAACAGAAATTCTCTGCTGTACACATAAAATGAAAGGTGCCCACTTTACAATATCTGGTTACAGAAACCTAAAGAGAGACCTAGACTTTCCCTCCATATCTAAATTTCAGACACCTAAAGAAGTAAATGATTTAGCCCCTTCTGGACTAATCAATTATGCAGGGCTCAGGGATGTAGCACATGGTGGGATGCACTTTACATTGTTCAAGATGTATTCCAAGGTCCTTCTCTGTAATTTTGTGGGTAGGGAAGAAGGAAACAGAAAGAGGCAGTTCTCAGAATGCAGAGTCAGCCAAACTTAATGATTGTCTCTCACATATTTCCATTGTTCCTTTTTATATACAATGATTTCTTTACAACTTAGCATATAGTAAAACACACCCTTTATTTTGTCACCAATAAAGAGAGAGAAAAAAAGTGACTTGAATCTCTGCTATCCTAAGTGGTTTCCCCTGGGATAAAAGAGTTCAACTGTCACTTTCAGTAGCACATGATTTTTTATGTCTTAGACACTCAGTCATAGTAGGGGTATTAACACTAACACTAAAATGTAGAAAGCATTTTTCAGTTTACAAAGATTGATTTTCATAATATCATGCTTTTTTAGTTTTGGTGAGCCTGAGAGGTAAGTAATCAGTTTGAAAATCTGATAAGAGCAAAAAAAAAAATCACCATAAGCATAAACACTGTAAATATGACAATAGTCTATCTAGTCAGTCTTAGGGAAGAGCACCTATTTTAGTGAGCAAATATTTATATATTTAACACAGTAGAAAATATTGCTAGGCACAGTACCAGTGACATCAAATATCTTCATCAAATTGTACATTTGTTTAAAATATTAACTACTGTTTTTCTACTTTTGCTATTAAGGAAATAGATGTATGTATACAAAATAATACCACATATTTCTAAAACAATTTCCAAATACATAAAGTGCAGCATACATGGTTCAGATATTTTCAAAACTTAAAACTTGCATAATTTGTTTTGTAAATGAGCCATGTAATATAATTGATGATTATAAGATAAACTTTCAGTCATATTATGATCTGTTGAGTTTAAATATACGTTGATTATACATTTGGGTACTTAATAATCCCTTGCATACATAATGCTCAGTATTTGACTCCATATATATATATGACTCTCCTCTCATTCTTGCCTGCATTTAAATGCATTTCTTTACCCCTCAAGCCTAAATGAGAAATGTCTCTTTTAAGTTGAGTGACAACTACTCTGAAGAATCCAGCCCTCACTAAAATTGTCCAGCTAGAGGCATAAAAGATGAAGGATGCTTAGATAAGTGGAGGAGAAATGGCCTTATAGCATACTTCTAATTTTATATCTCTTCTTCATTTTTTAACTTCCTCTCACGTGATCATTGGTCCATTCAAAATCCTGATGACATTTTGATTACATTCACTTAAGAATTAAGAACCTGTCTCACGGTTTAGTGGCTTGGAAAAACCACTGTTGGTTGGAAAAACACTCAAAGAAACAAGCAAAGGTCTCCTCCTTCCTTTCTTTAACAATATATAAAAAATCTTAAGAGGATTATAGCAGATCTGTATTCTTGAGATTGTGATAGAAAGTTTAAAAGAAAATAAACAGAATTACCTTCAGAAAGAATTTTGAACCACAACCGTTACTGTAAAATCACATTACACAGCACTCTTTTGCATACATTACAAAACATGATCAGTCTATGTAGAAGGAAAAGTCACCTCCATTGAGGTAAATATAGGAATGAGAAGCAACTAGTTATATATGATGAGACCCAAGATTTTGATTAACATTTTATAATGTAAAATTGCTTGGATTTTGTAACAAGGCTTTGGAGAATATGATAAAAAGTCTCTTAGGGCTTTCAGTAAAATAGAATTTTTCTATGCTTGGGTACAAATGTAGAAATTCTACTGACAGGAAAGGGAAGAAAAGCATCTGGGACTGAATTTCTCCCCATGGAAATAAAAGAACATTTGACTCTGTAATGGAATAGAATGGAATGGAATTCAATAACATCTCTTTTAGTTACTGTGCTGGGAGCATTAATTTATGAATTTTACATAACTAGGATACTATTTTAATATGCTTGAGCTGTTCTCTTATGCTAATTTTACTGTCAATATTTTCTAGTTATCTTTGCACCAATATCTTACGTTAAGCCACGTTTTTCATTATCCTCAGACCTGGCATATGTTACCCAGTATTTTGGAAGTCTCTCAGGCTCAGAAGAGACTGAAAAGCTATCTGATTTCTGGAAATCCATGGAGGCGTTTGATGTTTTCTGGCACACAGCCAGAATAAACTGCTTACTTGGCCATCTCTTCTTAATGAAGGATACCCCGTGATACTCACTAACATAATTACATTATTGAGACGATAGATATTCCTTTACTTAATTCAGAAAAGTCAAGTTGGATTCAGGATACTAATGTGAAAGTTTAAAAGCCTATTCTACTCGTGAAATGAACTCAGACCTTATTTCTAAAATACAAAACTAAAGCACGGTGGAAGTGTTACACTATAATTATACTATTTTATTGACAGTATTTCATTCATTATTTTGTCCCCCTATCTACTAAATTCTGCAACTTGGTAGTCTATCCATTTTGGCTACTATGAGGCAAGCAGATACCAGATGGACATAGTTTATCTAAATCTAATCTTTTTATTAGACACAGTTCCTGGGTCAATTTAATTGGTTAGTAGATTTCAGGATTAAAAAGTCTATTCCCTTTCTTTTTCTTTTTGTTTTTTTAGATTCCATATATATGTGTTAGCATACGGTATTTGTTTTTCTCTTTCTGACTTACTTCACTCTGTATGACAGACTCTAGGTCTATCCACCTCACTACAAATAACTCAATTTTGTTTCTTTTTATGGCTTTGTTATAAAACAGAAACTAACACACCATTGTAAAGCAATTATACTCCAATAAAAATGTTAAAAAAAGTTTATTCCCTTATGTCAAATATATACAGAAATTCTGCACCTCATTTTACAAAATAGTGGCAAATGTGCATTAAAAATTCTAGGATGCATGTGTTTGTGTGTTACAGTTCAAGAAGTTTATTTGGAGCTTGCACTCTCGTCTCAGTCTTAGTACCACTGCTCATGGCAATGCCTTTAATGAAATTACTCTGGGAGAGGACTCTTTTTATCACCACAAAAGAATCTTAATAAATTATTTTCCCCAAAAGTATTAAAGAATGGATTTTTTAAAAGGCCATAGATTAGGTCACATCTCTTCCTGAATGATTGTTGAAACTTCCTTATTATTGAATCCAGGTCTTCTACTGGAATCAATGCATCCTACACACCATAGCCAGAGTGGTCTTACCAACTGGTCTGGGCATGCTATTCACCTATTTAAAATGCTTCAAAAGAATCTAAGCTGTATAACTATGTCTACTTTGGTTGAGTCATAATAGAAACATCTGTTATTTGCTTTTAAGTGTTCCTACCTATATCACTGGGATGCTCTTAGAGTCCCCATATAGCCTACATTCTATGATAGATCATCCCAAATCTTATTCTCCAAATCTGGTGAAAATATGACTAGCTGTATCTCAATTCTATTAATATTAAAACAAAACTAGAGAAACTTGCTTTTATTTATATAGCATTTTTGTTTTTTTCATATTTGCTCCCCAATAGAATATAATTCTCAGGTAGCACAAAACACATTTTATTAACATTTGGAGAAATCATGTAACCTAAGATGATGTCTGGAACAAAATAATTTTTTAAAATAAATTTAAAAATAGAATACATTTTTAAAAAATGATCTTGCAGGTATATCTGCAAACATTTTCACAATTTCCAAATTTAAATCTTCCTTCCAAAAAATAAAGATTAAATTCATTTAAAATTGTTTTATAGGAATTAAGAATCTTTCCAAATCAATAATATTAGACATTTTTCTTTGTTAATGTTCTGAAACAAAATGGCATGACTGAGACTCTTGTCTAGTTCCCAAGGTAATATTTAAAGGAACATATCCATTTCATTGGAGCATTTTTTGCATAGTTTATTGTTTGTCTAACATTTTATATAATTCTAACAAACAAATCTCACAATTATTTAATATTTGAAAAGCTCCCATACTGGTAATTTTCCCTTTAGTGTTAAATAATTATAACATTAAAATATCAATATTAATCATTGCACTTTACTTTTTAACTCATCTTTGTATGATTCTTCTTGTTGTATCATTATTTCCAACTGTAGCTGCATGTTGAACTCCCCAGGCAGCTTTTTAAAAAATACTAATCTTTAGGTTACATAGCATAGCAATCATATATGATTCATGGGTTGGTACATGGATATTAGTAATTTTAAATTCCAGCTGATTCTAATGTATAGCCAGGTCCAAGAATCACTATTTTTGTATGTCAGAAGTATCCACATTTCTTTAGGGGCATTTAGGCTTGTTATAAAAGATCTGCAGGAACACACAAATGATAAAGCCAAAGTTTTGATTTCCAAGAGCTGGTTGTGTTAAGAGAAGAAAGGTCTCAAAGCAATCATAATGGAAGTCTCTGAGGGAATCAAGGCAACAGTTTTTACTGCAACAATTTGGAAGATGTTAAGAGCCAGATCAGATTATTCCATTCTCCAGGGATTCACTGGGCTGAATAGTTGGAGAAGAAAAGGACATGATTTTGGAGCAGATTCAAGAAGCCTGAGACAAGGGAATCACATCAGCTGATGGAGAGAGAGAATCAGTATCTGGAAGTTGTCCAGAACCATGACTGACCAATACCAGCGACACCCGTGAAAGTTGAGTCAAAGCCTGCAAAACACCCATGACTATTTAAGAACGTACATTCTGTCAGCAGAGCTGGAGAGCTCTCCTAGCCGAGCACATCGTCTGGTTGGTCTTTGCTGAGGGTCTTCCATCTACAACTACCTACGTGCTGTCTATGGGTGAACAAGAAGCAATGATGTCATTTCATGCAATAAGACTTTGCTGTGACCCATTTGTAGTATCCCAAGTTGAAGTGTCACTTTTCAAAGCTCTGGGGCATACATGATAGCCCCAAACACAAAATAGCATCCTTAGTATTAGAAAGTTATTGCTCATTAGGAAAGGACCACGCAAAGGACCTGCACCTGGGTGGTACAGGAGGGTGGTGAATCTTTCCCAGTTGCATAATAATTCATCAGGTAATCCTATTTTACTAATCATGTGATTCCATTCTACATTATGTAAGAGTCCCTATCATGGCAAGATTTCATCTATTTTTGAAAGATTTAAAGAATTTTTTAAATTAGGGAAGTCAGTTTGACATAAACAATATTTAAATCAACTGCTTCTTTAAGTTCTGGGGTTGGAGAAATTGAAACAGAAAGGTACCCTCCTTTCCTTCCTCTGTCACTCCTTCCTTCCCTTTCTTCTTCCCTTCCTTCTTTGCATCCTTCTTTTCTTTCTTTCCTTCTTTTCTATTTTCTTTAATGATTTTTTATTATGATTTAATAATGAGCAGATTCTAGATATCAGCTTCTAAGATACACATCTGTTAAAGGGGCATATATGAGGCTCATTGTCTCTCAGTATTTTAAAGTTTCAAAAAGCAATGCAAATTGTAAATTCTTAGTTTATAGAAAAAAAAACAATTATAGCATCCATGTTAACTCCAGTTTAATAATTCATATTACAAAGAAGATATTCAGAATTCACAAATAGATGTTTCTAACTATACAAATAGTTATGCAAAAATCAGAAACAGAATTGTATTAGCCTATGCCCTGAGATTCATCATTTACACAAGCATTTAATTCTCCAGAAAATGCTTGTCAATTTTATAGTCTGAAAGATCAATTTCACATTATTCCCTACTAAAGAAAATTTTCAATTATGCAAGATCTTTTCAGTCTATAAAAAACTCTCCCTTGAATCTTACTTCTCTCTGGCTCCATTTCCATTCTTTCATTCCAGCAGATGACAGGTAATTACTAAAACAGATAACTTCTATAAAGATCACAATATGCTCTTCAATTTACAGTGCAGTTACAGATTTTTCCCTTCCATCTTGAGGTCCTAAAAGAGTTTCAAACCATCTACTTAGGCATTTGTTTACTAGCTACTTAGAAAACATAATCATATATTGATTATATATATATATGTATATATATATATTAAACCCAATGTACACCATACAGGCACCCAAGTTTTTAATTCAACAGCTGCAATTTTCACTAAATATATGCTATATAAATTAGAAATTTATTCTTTACCTGTAACTAATAAAAGAAAGCTATTTTAAAATATTACTTTTATATCTACAGTTAATACACCAAATAGTATACATCATTCTACTTAACCTTAAAACTTGTATTCACATGTAAAAGACAATTGTTTTGACTCCACAACTCACATACTATAGAAGTAACTTTATTTCTAGGCTTTCAATTTCTTTATTCATAGAGTGGGAAAATAAGTGATATAAATCTCATGTAGTTGATTCTATGATATATTTTTTGCACATTTAACTCCTAAAAATTAACATTTCTCTTACAGTCACTGTAAGAAAAAATTTTACCAGCTATCCAGATATTATATAGCCTCACTCATTGCCATTATTCAAATTTAACTCACCTTAGAAGTATTAAACTGACATTTCTATTCAAAGATTTTCACATGATTGGTCCTTCCTTCCAAAAGCAAAAGGTAGAACTCATTCCCCCAGCATTCTCTGCAGTTTGGGTGCAGGCATGTAACCTAGGACCCTCAATTAAGAACATCTAAGCTTCATAATTTTGGAATTGAGTGACATGAAGCAGCATGTTAGATGAGGAAGCAAGGATGCACAGTATTGATCATTTATGTGAGGATTAACATATCTGTTTTAGCAGCAATAGCAGTAGTAGAGTTTGTATCTATTCCCAGCAACAGGGTTATATGTGTCATCTCCCCCAACTCAATGGTCCAAAGCCTGGGAGCAATGGAGATTTCAGTAGATTTGTTCAGTTTCTGTAGTTCTCATGATTGGTTTTAAGGTTCTCCTGGAGAGCCTGTTAGTTACTTAATGTTCTCTGATCAATTCTCTTTCTGCTTAAAATAGGTAGGAACCAGGAACCTTGAATAATATACTTCTTATTAGATTGTCATCTCACTTATGATTTTTGAACCATGTAATTGAATATGAATCCTCGCTTGTCTTAAAAATTATTACATGTTGTAAAGCTATTAGACACTCAGAAAATTATATGTCATATGTCACACAATGAAATAAATAGCAACAGAATGGCCAAATAGTTCAGAATACTCAATTCCTTAAGGTAGAAAAATGTTTCTTGTGAGCAACTTACATGTCATAGAATATCATTCAAATGCTAAATATCTCTGGGTCATAAACTTCTGACTTCTTTCCCAAAGAAATTGTTAAACATCTAAGAATATTGAATTCAGCTAGTGAAAAATCTTTTTGAATAAATTTAACCAATATGAATTGAAATAATATCCTGGTATTCTTCAATCTGCCTTGAATTTTCCCAGGTACAAACTATCAAATCCAGGTTATTCTTAAAAATGTGAAGATACACACAAGAAAGTTTTTTGCAATTTTATGGTTTGCAAATGAAAGAACTGCATGACGCAGGTTGTCTCTGAGGAGAAATACACCTGGAAGATCAAAGTCAAGAGGAGAGACAAAAATAAATCCTCTAAACTAATTGGAAGCCTCTCAATCCAACCAGAACAAACATTAAACATAATCCAGCTCCTAGCCAGGTCAATATTAAACTTCATACTAAAGTCTGTTTACCTCAGTTCCTATTACCCAGTACAACATTTTTGGTTTCAACAAAAACTTACAAGGCTTTCCAAAAGACAAGCTAAAACACAGTCTGAAGAGGAAAAGCAAGATTCAGAACCAGACTCAGCTATGACACGGAAGTTGTAATTTTTAGACAGGAAATTTAAAACATCTGTGATTCATATGTTAAGGGCTCTAATGAAAGAATTAGACCACATGCAAGAACAGATGGGTAATATAAGCAGAGAGATGGAAACTCTAGGAAGGAATCAAAAGAAAATATAAGAACTCAAAAAAAAATTTTAACAGAAATAGTGCGTTTGATGGACATTCTTAAGAAGGTAAAAGAGAAAAGACGAACATGACCAATTTTAGAATTAAAATGAAAGAGAGGTTATTGCTACTGATCACATAGCAATAAAGAGTAACAAAGAACAAAATGAACAACTCTATGCCCACAGATTTGATAAACTCCTTGCTCACGAATTTGCTATGGAATGGACAAGTACCTTGAAAGCCACAAACTACCAAAACACACACAAGGAAAAATAATCATCTGAATAGGCCTAGAGTTAATAAAGAAATTGAATCAATAATCAATAATATTACAAGACCATTTATTTTTCTAAAATGAAACCCAGATATCAAGAAGTTTGTCTATAAAATATCAGACAACCCTAAGGCTTTGTGAGGAAATAAAAGACAATTAGTTATTTCTATGCCTAGATTATAACATATGTATTTTTTATTTTCTGGTTGTATTATTTTTCTGAGTTATACTTCAAAATAGAATATTGGCAGTTAACTTTTAAAAAGCAATTTCTTGCAGTTTGACCATTTGGTTACTAATTAAAAAGAGGACTGAGCCACTATTTGTATGTTAAAATGTTCAAAATGAAAAGTAACGAGAGATGATAGAAAAACAGAATCTTTTGAGTGGTCATTTATGGGTTCTTAGTGTATTAGTTTCTTATTACTACAATAACAAAATAACAAATTACTAAAAACTCTATTAGTGGTTTAAAACAACACAAATTTATGATCTTACATTTCTGGAAATCAGAAGTCCAACATTGTCTCACTGGCTAAATCAACATGCCAGCACACTGCATTCCTTTCTGTGGGCTCCAGGAGAAAAATCCATGTCCGTGGTTACTCAGGTGTAGGCGGAATTCAGTTAGTTCCACGCAACTGTTCTGAGGTCTCCATTTACTTGTTTGCTGTAATCTGGGGGCTGAATCTGGCAACTAGAGGCATCTTTCTCATCCCTGCTCATGGCTCCCTACTACTGGGAACTAGCAACAGGGTATGAAATCCTTCACATGCTGCCATCTGTCTTGCCTTCTTCTTCCATTGTCGTACGTCTCCTACCCACTCTTTTTGCTTTCTCCTGAAATTTTAAGGACCCATGTGACTACTACACTGAACCCACCTGGATAATCAAGGATACTCTCCATATTTTAAGGTCAACTAATTAACAACATTAATTCCATATACAACTATGATTCCCTTTTGTCGTATAATGTTAACATATTCACAGGTTTAACACCAGGAATTAGAACATGGACATCTTTGGGGAGCCATTATTCTGCCTACCCATTAAGCTTTCAAACAAGATATCAGGTCTTATTTCACCTTTCACAGAGACTGTTTTTGATTGAGATAATTAAGCCAGTGAATATAAGGTAGGATAAACTCATGCTGGGAAATACACTCAAACTTAGTGGCCTTTGCAATTTAATGGTGCATACCCTCATGGAAGACTTCTGCTGTCATGTTTAAACTTATTACCTCCTTTACTTGTTTATTGAAGGAACTGTCTTGATAGTGTGTGAAGTAGGAAACAATTTAATTCTTTCCTACTTCAGCTTTTAGATGAGTGATGTTGGAACTCTTTCTCCTGTGCCTGGACGATACATCAAATAGAGCCATAGCCTTTAAAATCATATTCAAGCACTAACAATTTTATTTGTGGTATTGTAATGCCTATTCCAAGCAAATTTCAAATTTGCAATCACATTCTCATCAAGGTTTCTTTATCTTTAGAATGCAGACACATTTCTCACCTATTGTGACAAATTTTAAGGTTCAATGTTCAATTACTAACAATCTGTAATATTTCATACTTGATGCTAAGACACAGAACTTGTATAAGATAGATCGAATGTGTATAGCAAGGTAAATACTATAAGCCTATTTAGTGTAATGATTATAAGAGCACTGGAGTCCCATAATCTGGGTCATAATCCTGGCACTTTCTTCAGAGTTCTGTGTCCTGGGGCAACTCTCTGAATATGTCTATGCCTCAATTTCCTCAACTGATGTAGCCCAAGCCATAAAGTTATTGAGCATTATTGAAGGAATACATAACAAGGCAGGGAAGAGTGCCTCAATAAAATATGCCCTAATTGCCTGTGGGATTTTTGTTGGTATGCTTGTTTTAATTTATTCACTTACATTTTTTATATGCTCAAGTAAAGGTATAGAGGTTTGGTATTAAGTTATATACTGACGAAGGACTAATGGCAGCCTGGATATATAAAACATAGCAGAGCTACAATCTTTTACATCAATATAATTTAAAAATTAGGAAATAGGCTTCTGCATAGAAGAAATTTTTTGACTACTAAATTAAAAAAAATTATCATTGTAGTAAATGTTAACTTACTTTTGGTCTATAATCTTTAAAATTGCATGTAACATGATAATATTAGTCATACTACTTTTCATTCCAACCCTTAAAATAATTAAAAACATACTAAGGCAAGTAATGAAATATTAATGGAACTAATAAACAACTATTTCCTATCCTTTCCTTTTAAAGTTACTTTAAAGAAAGTTTGTCCCAAATAAAAGGATTGTACTAAAATCAGTGAGCTCAAAGAAAGAAAGAATAATGTAAAATAGTCAACATTTGTTTAATGCGCCAGTTTATTGCTCTTAGTATGAAACTTTCCTGAAAACTTCTTTTTAACATTGAAACTAAGGGAAACATATAAAATAATAAAATATGTATATTTTATAAACTCCTTACTTCTTTCATTTAAACTTTATTTAAGCTTTTTTGTTGTTGTTTTTAGTGGGAAGTTCAATTCTTACTAAGTAATAATAATATTACAAGCCCACCAGGCAAGGAGCCTGGGACAGGAAAGTAAGTGCAAGCTAAGCACTTTAATTTTGCAAGTAGAGGGGTGTAAAATCCTAGACTATGATAAACCAAAAATAAATGAGGGAATTGGTATGAACTTAAAGAAATTAAGTTCTTGGCTAAACCTCCCTGGGAGTTTCAGGGTTTCGTTTATTAAATCAGTAAATCTAGGGAAATAAAACTTGACTTTACTCAGATATTATAGAAACTAATTCTTTCTTGAAAGCTTTCAAAAACACTGATTATAAGCCTGGTGTTAAAATTCCACAAATATCTATGTGCTTCATATTTGTATTAAGACCAGCCCTTATAAGTAAACAGAATAAAGAATAGTCAGATGTATTATGAATCTAATAGTTTCAGGGGTGACAATGAAATAAGAGGTAAAAGTTATTGAGTGCTTTCTTATATATATGCAGATATTGTGAACATCACAAGCAGTTCACAAATGTCATTTTAATTTCTCACACAGTGTCTTAGAAAGATAATGTAGCTTGCCTTATATTATAAAGGATCAAGGTACGATTCAAACTCACTTCCTTCTGATACCACAGTTTGTGCTCTTTAACCAGTAGTTTAGAAAGGATCCTCATCTAGATTTATCTTCTCCTCTCTGATGAAGTCTCAAAAGACTTACTATGCTGTCGTTTAAGATCTTAGTGGATAATAAATATAATAAAGGCTCTGTAAAAGATATATAGATTATATAGATAGGTAGTTATTAGATAGATATATAGAGAGACAGAAATAGGAATGGAAAAGATGGAGAAGCCAAGAAAAATAACAAATCTTTCATGAGCTCCTGATATGAGAAAAGCACAGTCTAGTAGTTTAATGTAAGTCATTGACTTATTCATAAAATAACTTGAGGAGTACCTCATGGTTTCCCCTTTACCAACGAGCAAACTGATCTCAGCTCAAAAATAGGAAGCAAAGGTCCCGTTGTACAAATTCTAGCTTCTTAGGAAGCAAAGGTGAAATTTAATCCCAGGTTTATCTGATTCAAAAAATCTCTTTAGCATAAAAAACTTACAAATAAAACATAATATTCTATATTCATATTTAAGAACACACAGACCCAGTAGGATTAAATTTTACTAATTATTTATATGTCAAAGACTGAGTTACCTCTAAGCTTATGCACTCTTGCATTTTCTTATCTAAACCAAAACTGCTGTTCTCCAAACAGACTTCTGCTCCCTTGTTTCCAAGAAGAATAGAAGTGGTATTTTAAACCTCTTTTTCTATGCTGGCAAAATTGGAGTTGCAACTGAATCTGGAATGTCACATGGGGCTGGGCCATGGATGGACAATATACTTCCTATGTATGACCATTAAAAATCTCCTTGGAGTAGAGCAATCTTGGCTGAGAGACTGTTTAAATATACACATCCTATATTATGTTGGCTATCCATGTGTTCCGTGGAAAATAAAAACAAAAATTTCATGTTTTACTTTGGGGAGTTATTTTTAAATTGTTTATAGAGTTGGAAATTAAACTCTCTAGGTGATCTTTTTTATTATCTTCCTAGGAAAAAAATAATTGGCTGTATCCCAGTAAATTCACTTCATTAGTTTTAATTTAAAAAAGAAGCTTTTTAAAATTCATAATGGCGTAACTTGGAATAAGAGCTCTAACTCTATTTATTTGATTATTCACTTAATAAATATTTATTTCCTGATAATCTTAAGAAATACAATGATGTTTGGATCACTTTTGTATAGCTGAAATTAAGTCATAGATGTGTACAATATTGCCTAAAGAAAATCTATGCAAAAAAAGGCTCTAGGACTATAACATTGAATGTAAGGAGATTGAGCCTGCAAAGAATTAGAAATAGTAGCCAGAGAGATATAGGGTGAAAGAGGAAAGCGCTGTCTCATGAGATTCTAGAGTCCAGAAGGTTTCATTTAAAAAAAAAAAAAAAGGGCTTCCCTGGTGGCACAGTGGTTGAGAGTCCACCTGCTGATGAAGGGGACATGGGTTCGTTCCCCAGTCCAGGAAGATCCCACATGCCACGGAGCAGCTGGGCCCGTGAGCCATGGCCGCTGACCCTGCGCTCCACAACGGGAGAGGCCACAACAGTGAGAGGCCCACGTACCGCTAAAAAAAAAAAAAAAAAGTGAGGTAAATAATAAAGGACATTGAAAAAATGTCTTTTGATATCAAAAAAATAAAGGCTACACTTGAATAAGTGAGGATGATTTTGGTGAAGTGATGAAAGCAAATCCAGATCTCGGTGAATTGAGGAGATGGTTTTCCACAAAAGCGAGAACACGGAAGTGTCAAAAATAGTAAGATAGAAAAGATGTGAAAGTCATTCTACACCATAACTGAGATTAATGTTTCTATTCTTAAATTAATGGAGAACATGTATTATTTTTATTAACAAATAAGATTATTCTGTAACAAAAATCAAATGTGATTCATTTAGTTTTTACTTTCTTGCAAAATTTATCTATGCCAATAAAAGTATAGTACATACAAATAACTCAATTTCATTTCTTTTTATGGCTGAGTAATATTCCATTGTATATATGTGCCACATCTTCTTTATCCATTCATCCGATGATGGACACTTAGGTTGCTTCCATGTCCTGGCTATTGTAAATAGAGCTGCAATTAACATTTTGGTACATGACTCTTTTAGAATTATGGTTTTCTCAGGGCATATGCCCAGTAGTGGGATTGCTGGGTCACATGGTAGTTCTATTTGTAGTTTTTTAAGGAACCTCCATACTGTTCTCTACAGTGGCAATATCAATTTACATGCCCACCAACAGTGCAAAAGTGTTCCTTTTCTCCACACCCTCTCCAGCATTTATTGTTTCTAGATTTTTTGATGATGGCCATTCTGACTGGTGTGAGATGATATCTCATTGTAGTTTTGAGTTGCATTTCTCTAATGATTAATGATGTTGAGCATTCTTTCATGTGTTTGTTGGCAGTCTGTATATCTTCTTTGGAGAAGTGTCTATTTAGGTCTTCTGCCCATTTTTGGATTGTTTTTTTGTTATTGAGCTGCATGAGCTGCTTGTAAGTTTTGGAGATTAATCCTTTGTCAGTTGCTTCATTTTCAAATATTTTCTCCCATTCTGAGGGTTGTCTTTTGGTCTTGTTTATGGTTTCCTTTGCCGTGCAAAAGCTTTGAAGTTTCATTAGGTCCCATTTGTTTATTTTTGTTTTTATTTCCATTCCTCTAGGAGGTGGGTCAAAAAGGATCCTGCTGTGATTTGTGTCATAGAGTGTTCTGCTTATGTTTTTCTCTAAGAGTTTGATAGTTTCTGGCCTTATATTTAGGTCTTTAATCCATTCTGAGTTTATTTTTGTGTATGGTGTTAGGGAGTGTTCTAATTTCATACTTTTACATGTACTTGTCCAGTTTTCCCAGCACCACTTATTGAAGAGGCTGTCTTTTCTCCACTGTATATTCTTGCCTCCTTTATCAAAGATAAGGTTACCATATGTGCGTGGGTTTATCTCTGGGCTTTCTATGCTGTTCCATTGATCTATATTTCTGTTTTTGTGCCAGTACCATACTGTCTTGATTGCTGTAGCTTTGTAGCTTTTCTTGATTGCTGTAGCTTTCCTCCAGCTCCATTTTTCGTTCTCAAGATTGCTTTGGCTATTCAGGGTCTTTTGTGTTTCCATACAAATAGTAAAATTTTTTGTTCTAGTTCTCTGAAAAATGCCACTGTATTTTTAGTAGTTTGATAGGGATTGCATTGAATCTGTAGATTGCTTTGGGTAGTAGAGTCATTTTCACAATGTTGATTCTTCCAATCCAAGAACATGGTATATCTCTCCATCTATGTGTATCATCTTTAATTTCTTTCATCAGTGTCTTATAATTTTCTGCATACAGGTCTTTTGTCTCCTTAGGTAGGTTTATTCCTAGCTATTTTATTCTTTTTCTTGCAATGGTAAATGAGAGTGTTTTCCTAATTTCACTTTCAGATTTTTCATCATTATTTGTAGTGAAGTGGATGGACCTAGAGTCTGTCATACAGAGTGAAGTAAGTGAAAAAAAGAAAAACAAATGCCGTATGCTAACACATATATATGGAATCTAAGAAAAAAAAAAAGGTAATGAAAAGCCTAGGGGTAAGATGGGAATAAAGACACAGAACTACTAGAGAATGGACTTGAGGATATGGGGAGGGGGAAGGGTAAGCTGTGACCAAGTGAGAGAGTGGCATGGACATATATACACTACCAAATGTAAAATAGCTAGCTAGTGGGAAGAAGCCGCACAGCATAGGGAGATCAGCTCGGTGGTTTGTGACCACCTAGAGGGGTGGGATAAGGAGGGTGGTAGGGAGGGAGATACAAGAGGCAAGAGATATGGGAACATATGTATATGTATAACTGATTCACTTTGTTATAAAGCAGAAACTAACATACCATTGTAAAGCAATTATACTCCAATAAATATGTTTAAAAAAAAAAGTATAGTACATACAAATAAGGAAATAAGGAAACGTAATATATACAATTTTCCAAACAAATGAGATTGTTTCAAAAAAAAACTTCTATTTGCTAATAGAATTCACTGATGCAGGAGACTCTTGAGTCAAATACCATGTCTGAATTTTGAAAAAGCCCTGTATAACTTTATGACCAATTATGCTACCTGTAGCTATGTAGATAAACTAAAGATAATTAAGTCTTCATGCTTCAGGATCTAACCTGAGAGCCAGCATGACTCTATTGCAATTGAATTCATTAGTTAAATGCTCTATTACTCAAGTATCACATAAAATTATCAAAAAGATCAAATATGGGTAGGCCTAGGGACAAAAATATCCATTGAGACATTTTTGGTACCTTTTCAATGTGTTATCTGAAGACAAAGCATCCGTACGCTAAATTTCTATTTGAATTGATTTTTACTCTCCAAGCAAGAAGAATAAATATTGCATAAAATAATTCTCAATAGTGCAGGAAACCAAATTATACATTTTGCCTAAAACTGTCTATTGAGGTTAACAGAAATGGCAGTATTGTTTCAGAAAAGCAACTATTAAAGCTAGATAAAAGGAGTTGAAGAGGCATGAACAGTGGTTAAATCTATTTTCTTTTTCAAGTAAGATTTAATTACTCAGTTCACACTTCTTCAACAGCACATACTAAGTTATAAGAAGTTCACAATTGCCCTTCCTCAACGAAAGCTATCAGAGATGAAAATAATGCAGTGAAAAAAAATGTTATAAATGCATGTAAATACTCCTACAACTATTGAACATGGGGGAGATTTAGAAGTAAAGTTACATAATTTTCAATAGTAAATTACTTAATAATCTGTTAAGTAATACAGATTTCTTGTATATAGGTTTTAAGTTGGTAGATCATCTATTAGTTCTATGATATAGAAAAAAACTATATATTATAAAAATCTGATTAGGTCTTTATTTGGTTGAGAAATCCTACCAACACTATATATTGTCAGTCTATCCTCACTTCATTGTAGTCTAACCATCTGTAGATGATCCACATTTAAAATATCGTAAATCTTTATCCTATTAGGTTTTTCCTAAAGCAATTGTATAATCCAAAGAAATAATAAAAGTATACCATTCTGTACAGTGTAAACTATAAAAATATTTCCATGGTAAAAATAATCCTGTTTATTATTAATAAATTATATATACTTATTTATAAAATACATAATTATACATATAATCTTTACATGCACTATCTAATTTAATTTTTCTCAATCTTGTGAAACAGAGACTATAATTATCTCAGGATGAGAAAGACACATATATATATCTTGAATCTTTTCATCCTGAACTCTAAAAGTAAATTACCTTTCTGTTTTATTCATGCTTTCTGTGTCTACTTCTTTGACAAGAAGAATATGAATATATATGTTTTTGGTTCCTGTTCGACTAAGTATGTTGAGGTCAAGTGTACAAGTTGTGTACTGAAGAAAGCATAGCCTGATATTAAGTAAACAGGATAAAATTTCCCTTTAAAGATGTGTTTTACTTTGAACTTGATTTAGTATTTTTGTATGTCTTTATACAACAATTTAAAATTGTCTCCATTTTCTACTTATATGTATACTTATTTCAAACTAAGTTATCTTTATTGAGAGAAACAGATATAGACCCATGATGCTGCTTTTCCCTATTTGATAAGAATTCCACATGTACTACTACTAATGACCTTAATATAAAGAACTATACTGCTGATAACCATAGTGATGATAGCTAGCATGTATTGAATATCTATTCTATGACAGAAACTATGGTAGCTCTTTACATGCATTATCTCATTTAATTTTTCTAAAACCTATGAGACAGAGACTATAATTTTCTCCACTTTAGAGAGAAGGAAACTGAACTTTAGGGAGGCTTAGTTATTTTCCAAGTTCACGTATATATCAAGTTCAAAACTCTGATTTGAATTTAGATCTGTGTTTTAGTAAAATGAATGTGCTTAATTACTCTTATATCAGGATATAAGAGCATTTTAAATTTGAATTCATTCTCCATTTAAAAACTCTTAGCACGACAAAATCCATTAGCCCCATTAGAAATGTAAGCTGTCAGAACCAACTTCACTTTTGCATTAGAATGTTTAGTGATGAGGTCATTGGTGTGACGTGTGTGTGTGTGTGTGTGTGTGTGTGTGTGTGTGTGTGTGTGTGTGTGTGTGTGTGTGTGTGTTCTAGCATTCTTGATTAATATGCTGGTACCTTTGCAGAACTTTGTTCACACAATTTTGCTCAACAAAATCAATATTTGCAGCCATACAAACTAATTAACCATCAAATGTCTATTCATTTGCTAAGGGATGAACAGATGCAAATGACATTTTTATCTAAGAGAATACACATCAGCAAGCATGTTTTTGTGATAGGCATGTGAAAGGTGAAAAATGAGACTCCATAATGCTTGAAGATGGTCTCACCCTCCACCTGGAGAAGTACTTTCACCTGCTCTGTATTTGAAAAACAAGGGCTCAAACCTAGATTTATAAGAAAGTGCCATAACTTTAAGTAGAGTAATGGCCTACACAGTCTTTGAATATGAAAAACTGAAAAGTAATTTTACTATACATTAAAAGAAACCTGTCTCCCTCAATACCCTGAAACTGGTATTGGTAGTAGAGAAAGAAAAATTTTAAAACAGAGACTTGTTAATTAATCTATGCAAGATGATGAATCCTAAAAATCTGGAAGAATATTAATCCATGAATCAGTTCTTAAGTCTTCTCCAACTGAAGAGATCTACGCTGGCCATGTTATAATTCAGTAAACCAAACATGGTTTAGCTGTTGCAATGCCATCATACAAGAAGAAAATTCAGTCTGTCATATTATTGCAACTGGCTCCTTGCTTCTACCCTTAACCCTCCTTCTAATAATCCATTCTTAGCTCAGCAGTTATGGTGATCCTTTTTCAAAATGCGACTTAGCCAATGGCATTTCTCTATTCAAATGCCTCCAATGGCTGCCCATTTTCTTCAGAGTAAAAGCCAGAGAATTTATAATGTTTAATAGGACCTAAGTTAGTTGTACTTCTTCCAGACTAATCTTCTCTTGTGCACTATTTTCTAGCAACAGTTGCCTCCTCAATATTCCTTAAAAATGTCAAGCATTCTTCAACCTCAGGGACTCACAATGGCTCTTTCTCTACCTAAAATATTTTCCCTTAACACATGCATATCTTCCCCTCTTGCATCCTCTCCTCCAAGTCTTTGCTCAAATGACACTTTCTTAGTGAGGATCCTTTGATCTATTGAAAACTTTAATGCCCATTACTCAAAATCTTCACTTAGTTTGTCTGATTTTTTTCTAAAGTACTTATGATTATCTTATATCATTTAAATTTTTGTCTGTCAACTACTATCAGAATGCAAATTTAACAAGAAAAGATTTTGTTCACTGAAATAAACATATACTTAAATCAGTGCCTGGCACATAGGAAGCTTAATAATATTTGTGTAATAAATGAAGAATGATTGATTGACTGATTGATTGAATTAGTAACCTTTAGTACATTCAACTTGCTAAAGTTGATCGATAGATGTAGATTAGGCAGAATGTCCTAATCAAGGAAATATTTAAGGAAAATGAAGTATGATCCAAATGCTGGAATTTTCAGGGGCTCCCCATTTCTCTCTACATCAGATTTTATTCTTAATATCATAAGAAAGCCAGACTATGATATCCCTTAGTCCAACAAATGCAGGTAGCCTATCAGAACCAATTTCAATTATGTGTTACAAAGATTAAGATAATGAAATTTTAAAATATTATTATATGAGATGATTGTAGATGTGGTTAAAACTAAGAAGGAAACAGAAAATGAAATGATGGAAAGTATAGACAAGCACAGTAGACTGTTATGAAATTTATTACACATACCTTAGACTGCCTGCTATTGCCACACAGGTCACTGATGTTCTTTTCATTGATTTTTCTTTTTAAATCCTTTTTTCTCTGTTCCTCAAATTAGATAATTTCTATTGATCTGTCTTCAAATTTACTGATCCTTTTTCTGCAATCACCAAAATACTATTAGGGTCATCCAGTAATTTTTTTAAAATTTAAGACACTATTTTTTTTCTTCTTTCCATTTTTTAAAAATTGAAGTATAGTTGATGTACAATGTTATATATGTTACAGGTGTATAATATAGTGACTCACAACTTTTAAAGGTTATCTATAGTTACTATAAAATATAGCCCCTGTGTTGTACAATATATCTTTGTAGCTTTAAAAAAATTTTTTTTAATTGGAGTATAGTTGATTTACAATATTGTATTAGTTTCAGGTGTACAGCAAAGTGAATCTGTTATACTTATACATATATCCACTCTTTTTTAGATCCTTTTCCCATATAGGACATTACAGAGTATTGAGTAGAGCTCCCTGTGCTATGCACTAGGTCCTTATTAGTTATCTATTTTATATATACTAGTGTGTATATGTCTATCCCACTCTTCCAGTTTATCTCTCTCCCCCTTACCCCTAAGACACTGTAATTTTCAATTTTAGAATTTCAATTTAATTTTTTTTCTTGTAGTTTCTATTTTTCTAGTGAGACTTCCCATCTATTTACTTATTATAGCTGTCTTTTTCTTTAAATTTTTGAGCTTTTATAATAGCTGTTTTAAAGTTCCAGTCTGCTAATTCCAACATGAGTCACCTTGGGGTCTGTTCCTATTGACTGCTTTTTTTCTTAACTATATACCACATTTTCTTGTCCTACACATGCCTAGTGACTTTTCATTTATTAAGGACATTTTCCCTGGTTCTATTATGTTCTCTAAAGATGCTTGCTTATTGTTGTAGCAGGCAGACAAATTAGTACATGATCATCAAGAATCTGTGGAGGCTTGATTTTAATATTGGACAGTGCAGATTTGTGTAAAGCATGAGTTGTTTATCAAACTCATCAAACTCAGCAGAACTCAAATGGCAAACTGTTTCTATTGCAATAGGCATCAGCTAAAATACATGCCCAACTCTTTTAGCTTTCTGGTGTCATTTTTAGCAGGAATCCCAAACATATGAAGTTTAGAGTCAGGCAAATATTTGAGGGAAATCTACTCACAGATTTTAGGTCTCCCTCCTTTCCTGGACACCCACTCACCCCCAACCAATGTTCATTTACTCTGACAGCCCTAAACGCTCTCCTTGGACACCTTAAGTCAATAAAACTGTACCTTTCTGCTTATATTTCATGCGGCCTCACGTCACACTGACAGGGGTGTGACTTTAGGGAAATGTAATATAATTGTGAATGTCACCCAGTGAGTGTGGTTTTCTTCTTTCAAAGGTTGACTCTCTTTTAATATCTGCTTGCTATTGCCATTCCTCAGGGTCTTTGAAGAGTTTCTTTATATTTTGTACAGTGTTTGCAATTGTTATTTCCATGAGTATTAGAACCAACACCAGCTATTTTGTCATTTCTAGAATGCTCTTGCTAGTTTGTTAAAATAAATCATGCCTAGTTGATTTATCATAAATTATGTTCATTGTCTCAGGTAGAAATGTTAGAATATTGAAGACAGTTGTTTATCTAGTCATAGATATGAGTAGACGTTTACCTGTATGGTAACCAATTCCTATATTAAAGGGAAGATTTACAATGCATTTTTCTTATTTATTAATTGCCTAATTAACTACTCTATGTCATATGCTGTACTTTATGTTGGGTATACACTGGTATTCAAAACAATTATGGGACAAAACTTTATATTTCATCATCTTTTGTTCTCTACATTTATGATAGGTCATTCAACAATTGATTAAATTATAGTTTATCTTTTGAAAACCAATGGATTAATAAGCTACATGTTCTTAAAAAACAAAATTCATCTGAGTAAATTTGAAAATCTAATTGGCTTTATTCAGCAATCAATGAATCAGGCAGCATCCCTTCTAGCAACTTGGGTGCTCTGAGGGCTTATACACAGTGGAAGGTTTTATAGGGAGAAGGATGGGGCAAGGGAGCTATTAGCAAAAGAAAAGAAAGGATTATTTTTAGGTCAGGACACCCTCTTTTCCCTGGAAAGAGAACAGCAAATGTTTTAAAGTGCAGATTGCCTCTTCTTCCTGGAGGTGGGCTGGTGATGGGGGAAGAATAGAGAGGGCCCACATGACTTATTACCTCATTGGTACTGACCAGAAAATTTCTGGATGATTAAGATTACATTTCTGAGGAAGGTTGAAACTATAGTTAGGTTAGGTATTAAATCTAGGTTTTGTATCATGGACTTTAGCACCATTTGGGGCCTGTGGTTTTTCTCTTTAATGATGTTTTATGCTACTAGTATTTAATCAAAATTATGTTTTTATTATTTAAATTAATGATTTCATTGTTTATTTCTTATCAGGAAGGATTTAAACGAGGGTTGCATCTGAGAAGCACAAAGATATAGAGTATGCCAAAAATATATAAATGATATTAGAGTCAGCTAAAGATTTTAATTAAAATAGGGAGAGATTTGCATATAGATTTTTTTATCACCCAGTAATTTTCCACAAAGAAGAACAAATGTACTAGAAAGTGATTTCTCCAATCATATGTTAATCATTTTGCATGTAACTTTTATTCATTGGTGGTAGGGGAATGTAATGGCATGAAACTCAGAATTGGATTTCAGAATATCTAGAATCAAAAACCCGAAGGAGCAGAAGGAAATTCACCTTAATAGCATGCAGCTATATATAGCATCTGGATATTATTGTTGTAAATACTATATATGTTTACAAATACGCCTATATAAAATATACATTCTTTTTGATAATTTTAAATGTTTAAAAGGCTGTGATGAACACAATCCAAAAGCCCTGCTACTGTACTCTGAGTGGGGAAAGTCCTGTAGTAAGGGGCGATTAACTTTCTCTAAAGTATGCTTCCGAAGAACAATTTCCTTTTGATGTTTCAAGTGCACAGAAACCTTCCTACACACAAATGCAGGAATCTCATTTGTAATGGCCAAATATCCATTTAAAAATGAAAAAGCTAATCATGAAAGTCTGGCCATTTATCAATTCCCTGATTAATTTACTGAACTCTATACCACTCTCTTCAATATATTTTAAGGGCAAAAGTTTTACATCTGGGTTTCCTGAATGGCCTATTTTACTTGCCAAAGGAAGTAAACATGGGAGGTATTTTGTCTCCTTGAAAAGGTTATGAAACTATTTTGTAAAAACTTTCCCTTGGGGGCTTTCCAAAAACAACTGAGCCAGTTCTATGTCAAAACACAATGAACACAACGTATAAGAAAACCAGACTTTTCGAACCAGCAGCTGGACTACCTGCAGCTCTCCTTAACAATTGGGCCAATTCTGCCTGGGAACAGAATGAACATGAGATATCAAAAGATCAAAATTGTTTGAACCAGCAGCTGTTCTACCTGCAGCAGTTAATCTTTCCTGGCAATCTGTTAGAGACACGATTCCTCAGGATAACAGGACTAGGAAATTTTTGCTGACTCTGTACCTCTGGGACATGCTCAGTAACAGTTCTTCCAGCAAGCGTTTGGAATGTGTCAGCTGTACACTTACACAGCATAGAAACATAGCGCCTTTTATTTCAATTTCGATGTAAAGAAGTGAATATTAATGGTCATTCTCACTCAAGGAATACAAACCCATTTATTGTTTACATCTTAATTTCACCAACAGGATATTTGAGATATTTTAAAGTGTGCTAGCAGTAATATTACCTAAACTAAAACTGATATTTAAAATAATGCATGCAACAATGTGGTCTATAATTTATTTAAAAATCAAAGGCTATATATAGAAAGACACATGGGTAAGCTCAGTGTGTCAGCCACTGTTCTAAGTGACATACAGATATTATTTCAACTAATCAAACACTAGAAGAAGTAAGAACCGTAAAGACCAAGGACCTGAGACACTGAGAAGTTATGTAATTTATCCATGACTACATAATTCACAACCAACAGAGCTGGGATTCAAACACATGCCATCTGAACACAGGGGGCATGTTCTTGATAACAATACCATGTTGCAGGGAGATGAACATTCACTGGAAACGTTTCCTTCAAAGAAATATAAACAACTATGCCTGAATACTTGGAATTTTATTTTGTTTAAAATGTATAATCTAGATGTTTACATATTAACTATGGTATTGAATTTATTTCTGTATTATATTGTGTCAAATGTAAAAACCATTTACAGTGTGTTTAAAATATTAACAATTTGGAACCATTCTCAAACCATATTAAGTGCTCAAGAAGTTGATCACAATTAATGTACAATTAAAAAGGACAATTTGACTATTACTGTTCTCCATTTTTCAGATTCAAGCTGTTATGATGTGTGCATAATAGGTACAGGCAATCTAGTAATAGTCTAAATTGTTTAATTTGTGAAATATTTTTTTTTATTGGGGTATAGTTGTTTTACAGTGTTGTGTCCATTTCTACTGTACAGAGAAGTGGAGTTCCCTGTGCTATACAGCAGGTTCTTATTAGTTATCTATTTTATACATATCAGTGTATATATGTCAATCCCAATCTCCCAGTTCATCCCACTCCTACCTTGGTGCCCATATGCTTGTTCTCTACAACTATGTCTCTATTTCTGCCTTGCAAACCAGTTCATCTGAACCATTCTTCTAGATTCCACATATATGCATTAATATACAATATTTGTTTTCCTCTTTCTGACTTACTTCACTCTGTATGACAGACTCTAGGTCCATCCACATCTCTACAAATGACCCAATTTCATTCCTTTTTATGGCTGAGTAATATTCATTGCATGTATGTACCCATCTTCTTTATCCATTCGTCCGTCGATGGACATTTAGGTTGCTTCCATGTCCTGGCTATTGTAAATAGTGCTGCAGTGAACATTAGGGTGCATGTATCTTTTTGAATTATGGTTTTCTCTGGGTATATGCCCAGTAGTGGATTGCTGGGTCATATGGTAATTCTATTTTTAGTTTTTTAAGGAACCTCCATACTGTTCTCCATAGTGGCTGTATCAATTTATATTCTCACCAACAGTGCAACAGGGTTCCCTTTTCTCCACGCCCTGTCCAGCATTTATTGTTTGTAGATTTTCTGATGATGCCCATTGTAACCAGTGTGAGGTGATACTTTATTTTAGTTTTGATTTGCATTTCTCTAATAGTTAGTGATGATAAGCAGGCTTTCATATGCCTCTTGGTCATCTGCATGTCTTCTTTGGATAAATGTCTATTTAGGTCTTCTGCCCATTTTTGGATTGGGTTATTTGTTTTTTTGATATTCAGCTGCATGAGCTATTTATATATTTTGGAGATTAATCCTTTGTCACTTTCTTCATTTGCAAATATTTTCTCCCATTCTGAGGGTTGTCTTTTCATCTTGTTTAGAGTTTCCTTTGGTATGCAAAAGCTTTTAAGTTTCATTAGGTCCCATTTGTTTATTTTTGTTTTATTTCCATTACTTTAAGAGGTGGGTCATAAAAGATCTTGCTGTGATTTATGTTTATGTCAAAGAGTGTTCTTCCTATGTTTCCTATAAGAGTTTTATAGTGTCTGGTCTTACATTTAGGTCTTTAATCCATTTTGAGTTTATTTTTGTGTATGGTGTTAGGGAGTGTTCTAATTTCATTCTTTTACATGTACCTGTCCAGTTTTCCCAGCACCACTTATTGAAGAGGCTGTCTTTTCTCCATTGTATATCCTTGCCTCCTTTATCATATATTAGTTGACCATAGGTGTGTGGGTTTATCTCTGGGCCTTCCATCCTGTTCCATTGATCTATATATCTGTTTTTGTGCCATTACCATATTGTCATGATCACTGAGCTTTGTAGTATAGCCTGAAGTGAGGGAGTCTGATTCCTCTGGCTCCGTTTTTTTTCTCAAGATTGCTTTGGCTGTTCAGGGTCTTTTTTTTCTCCATGCAAATTTTAACACTTTTTTCTTCTAGTTCTGTAAACAATGCTATTGGTAATTTCATAGGGATTGCATTGAATCTGTAGCTTGCTTTGGGTAGTATAGTCATTTTCGCAATATTGACTCTTCCAATCCAAGAACATGATATATCTCTCCATGTGTTTGTGTCATCTTTGATTTCTTTCATCAGTGTCTCATAGTTTTCTGAGTACAGGTCTTTTACCTCCTTAGGTAGGTTTACTCCTAGGTATTTTATTCTTTTGTTGCAATGGTGAATGGGATTGTTTCTTTAATTTCTCTTTCTGATCTTCTGTTGTTATTGTATGGGAATGAAAGAGATTTCTGTGCACTAATTTTATATCCTGCAACTTTACCAAATTCGTTGATTAGCTCTAGTAGTTTTCTGGTGGCATCTTTAGGATTCTCTATGTATAGTATTATGTCATCTGCAAACAGTGACACTTTTACTTCTTCTTTTCCAGTTTGTATTCCTTTTATGTCTTTTTTTTCTCTGATTGCTGTGGCTAGGACTTCTAAAACTATGTTGAATAAGAGTGGTGAGAGTGGACATCCTTGTCTTGTTCCTGATCTTAAAGAAAATGCTTTCTATTTTTCACCATTGAGTATGATGCTTGCTGGGGTTGGTCATGTATGGCCTTTATTATGTTGAGGTAGGTTCCCTCTATGCCCACTTTCTGGAGAGTTTTTATCACAAATGGGTGTTGAATTTGGTCAAAAGCTTTTTCTGCATCTATTGAGATGATCATATGATTTTTATTCTTCAATTTGTTAATATGGTGTATCACAATGATTGATTTGTGTATATTGAAGAATCCTTGCATCCCTGTGATAAATCCCACTTGATCATAGTGTATGATCCTTTTAATGTGTTGTTGGATTCTGTTTGCTAGTATATTCTTGAGAATTTTTGCATCCATATTCATCAGTGATATTGGTCTGTAATTTCTTTTTTTGTAGTATCTTTGTCTGGTTTTGTATCAGGGTGATAGTGGCATCGTAGAATGAGCTTGGGCATGTTCCTTCCTCTGCAATTTCTTAGAAGAGTTTGAGAAGGATGGGTATTAGCTCATCTCTAAATGTTTGATAGAATTCACCTGTGAAGCCATCGGGTCCTGGACTTTTGTTTGTTGGAAGGTTTTTAATCACAGTTTCAAATTCATTATTTGTGATTGGTCTGTTCATATTTTCTATTTCTTCCTGATTCAGTCTTAGAAGGTTATACCTTTCTAAGAATTTGTCCATTTCTTCCAGGTTGTCCATTTTATTGGCATATAGTTGCTTATAATAGTCTCTTATAATGCTTTGTATTTCTGCGGTGCCCATTGTAACTTCTCCTTTTTCATTTCTAATTTTATTGACTTGAATCCTCTCCCTCTTTTTCTCGATGAGTCTCAATAATGGGTTATCAATTTTGTTTATCTTCTCAAAGAACCAGCTTTTAGTTTTATTGATATTTGCTATTGTTTTCTTTATTTCTATTTCATTTATTTCTGCTCCAATCTTTATGATTTCTTTCCTTCTGCTAACTTTGGGTTTTGTTGTTCTTCTTTCTCTAGTTCCTTTAGGTGTAAGGTTAGATTGTTTATTTGAGATTTTTGTTGTTTCCTGAGGTAGGCTTGTATAGCTATCAACTTCCCTCTTAGAACTGCTTTTGCTGCATCTCATAGGTTTTAGACTGTCGTGGTTTTGTTGTCATATGTCTCTAGGTATTTTTTGATTTCCTCTTTGATTTCTTCAGTGATTTCTTGGTTATTTAGTAACGTGTTGTTTAGTCTCCATGTGTTTGTGTTTTTTATGTTTTTTTTTCCCTGTAATTGATTTCTAATCTCTTAACATTGTGGTCGGAAAAGATGCTTGATAAGATTTCAGTTATCTTAAATCTACCATGGCTTGATTTGTGACCCAAGATGTGATCTATCCTGGAGAATGTTCCGTGTGCACTTGAGAAGAAAGTGTAATCTGCTGTTTTCAGGGAATGTCCTGTAAATATCAATTAAATCAATTTGGTCTATTGAATCATTTAAAGCTTGTGTTTCCTTATTAATTTCTGTCTGGATGGTCTGTCCATTGGTGTAAGTGAGGTTTTAAAGTCCCCCACTATTATTGTGTTATTGTCGATTTTCTCTTTTATAGCTGCTAGCATTTGCCTTATATATTGAGGTGCTCCTATGTTGGGTGCATAAATATTTACAATTGCTATATCTTCTTCTTGGATTGATCCCTTGATCATAATGTAGTGTCCTTCCTGGTCTCTTGTAACATTCTTTATTTTAACGTCTATTTTATCTGACATGAGTATTGCTATTCCAGCTTTCTTTTGATTTCCATTTGCATGGAATATCTTTTTCCATCCCCTCACTTTCAGTCTGTATGTGTCCCTAGTTCAGAAGTGGGTCTCTTGTAGACAGCATATATATGGGTCTTGTTTTTGTATTCATTCAGCCAGTCTGTCTGTGTCTTTTGGTTGGAGCGTTTAATCCATTTACATTTAAGGTCATTATTGATATGTATATACTTATTACTATTTTTTTAAATTTTGGGGGTTTGTGTTTGTAGGTCCTTTTCTTCTCTAGTGTTTCCTACTCAGAGAAGTTCCCTTAGCATTTGTTGTAAAGCTGGTTTGGTGGTGCTGAATTCTCTTAGTTTTGCTTGTTTGTAAAGCTTTCAATTTCTCCATCGAATCTGAATGAGATCCTTGCTGGGTAGAATATTCTTGGTTGTAGGTGCTTCCCTTTCATCACTTTAAATATATCATACCACTCCCTTCTGGCTTGCAGAGTTTCTGCTGAGAAATCAGCTGTTAATCTTATGTGAGTTCCCTTGCATGTTATTTGTCATTTTTCCCTTGTTGCTTTTAATAACTTTTCTTTGTCTTTAATTTTTGTCAATTTGATTACTATGTGTCTTGGCCTGTTTCTCCTTGGGTTTAGCCTGCCTGGGACTCTCTGCCCTTCCTGGACTTGGGTGGCTATTTCCCTTCCCATGTTAGGGAAGTTTTCGACTATAATCTCTTCAAATATTTTCTTGGGTCCTTTCACTCTCTCTTATCCTCCTGGAACCCCTATAATGCAAATCTTGGTGCATTTAATGTTGCCCCAGAAGTCTCTTAGGCTGTCTTCATTTCTTTTCATTCTTTTATCTTTATTCTGTTCCATGGACGTGATTTCCACCATTCTGTCTTCCAGGTCACTTATCCACTTTTCTGCCTCAGTTTTTCTGCTATTGATTCCTTCTAGCATATTTTTCATTTCAGTTACTGTACTGTTCATCTCTGTTTGTTTCTTCTTTAATTCTTCTAGGTCTTTGTTGAACATTTCTTGCATCTTCTTGATCTTTGCCTCCATTCTTTTTCCGAGGTTCTGGATAATCTTCACTATCATTATTCTGAATTCTTTTTCTGGAACGTTGCCTAACTCCACTTCATTTAGTTGTTTTTCTCGGGTTTTATGTTGTTCCTTCATCTGTGACATAGCCCTCTGCCTTTTCATTTTGTCTACCTTCCTGTGATTGATTGTGGTTTTTTTTCCACAGGTGGCAGAATTGCAGTCCTTGCTTTTGCCATCTGCCCTCTTGAATTACAATTTTTTAATCAACTCATTTTACCACAGTCAGATTCTATGTAGCACTTTATGTAGAAATATATGAGAGTAATTTTTTTTTATTGTCAGAGGCCAAGCAACTTACATGATGAAATCCAGATTAGAAGTCCTGATTCAATTATAAATGCAAATATGACCTTTTCATAAAATATTAACGCTCTTCTGGAAGTTTAAAAATTGTACACAAATTTCATCGAAAGAACAATTCTGACAAAAATACTTCGATTTTAGACAGTTTTTATAAACATTATATTTCTCACTTTTGTATAAATGAGATTATTATAAATAATCAGTAATATCAGCACAAGTCATAAAATACTCAGTCCACAGAATACTTGTTGTCTCCTGGAATTTTCTTCATTAGGTCACTTTTAGTGAGTGACCCACTCACTAAAAGTGACCTAACGGAACCCATCTATTTCCGTACATTCTAAAGATCTCAGACTCTAAGGACAAAGCTGGGTTTGAACTTGAGCTTTGGCAGAATTTAGCTGTGTAACCCAGGACATGAAGCTACTGCTCTTGAATTCTTATTTGGATTATGGGGATAATGATAATATTCTTCTCATACAATTATATATGAGTATATATTAAATGTCATAATATACAAAAATACTTTTGTGTCAGGGACAAACACAACATATTCAGCCACAAGTGTGACTAACCACCCCAATTTGGCCACATTCACCCTAGTTTTGCCAGTGAAATCCCTCAGTCCCAAACCAGGACATTTGGCCACCCTACACAAGTCACAGAAATATACCTTACCTATATGTATCTTCATACTTTTGGGAACACAACTAAATTTTTTAAACTATAGATAAGAAGATAGATAAATAGACAATTTAGCAATATACTGTGCCTTAATTATGTAAAATTTAGCTGCCCTAGAAGTTCAACAGAATAATTTCAAAGATCATGGAGAAAAAAGACTCTTAAAGAGCAAAGCAGGTGCCTCAAATTTCATGAGCACAGTTCTTTGGTTTACTCATATAAGAAGCAATCAGTCTCAAATTCTACAATTATCCCCCAAACAATTCTATCAAGTCTTGTTATTGGCTCTGCAGACTAATGGCAGAATAGAAGAAAAATCATAGGATGAAGAAAAAAGGCTGCTGTGGACAGTCACACTCAAGATTGAATGTCTGGGTCCTCCTAAATGGCAGTATTCTTCTAACAATAGTACAGAAAGTTCAAGGCTCTCATAGAAATTATCACAATTGAGGATGAAACAGTAGGTGGACTTCATTCACACAGTTCAAATTATGAGCTGGAAACTGAGAAGAATACTGAAATACAAGCAAATCCAATACCATTTATTGAAGGAACAAGGATAGGAAAGACAGGCTGTCTGTCTTGCCTCAAGGCACAGCAAAAGAAAGTGCAGAGAGTTTACAACATGGAGTATTACATTGACCTTTTCCTGTAGTGTTATTACAGAAGGATGTATTTATTTATCTAACAAGCTTTTACTGAGTGCCTGTCATATTCTAGGAATACAATATTGAACGAGAGAGATGATGTCCCTATTCATTCTACACGAAAAGGACAAAAATATTTATGAACAAAATAATATTGAATAGTGAAAAGTGCTATAGAAGAAATAAGGTAATTCGATAAAGAAAGACTCAGAGGGCACTCAGGATGGGTCCCTCTAGAGACATGTCCCTTGATTTGAGATCTGAATGATGAGAAGCAAGACAGACAGTTTAGTAATATACGGTACATATACGAGATGGAAATAGCCCAAAGAGCTTCCCAGTTCAGAGAAAGGCAAGGCCTAGGTTTGGCCTGTGGAAGAGGAGAAGAGAAGAGACCACTGTGTAGTGGAGTAGTCTCTTGGGGGTGTAGTGTTGAGAGTGACAAAAGTCTGAGATGAGTTTTGGTCAAGCAGATGGAGATAAGACCTTGTAGACTATGAGGCCACGATAAGGTTGCTCTATGAAGTCAGGGGAGGGTGTTAAGCAGAGGATTAACTGGATCTGATCTACATATGTATTAGTTTCCTAGAGCTACTGCAATAAAGTACCACAAACTGCGTACCTTAAAATGACAGAAATTTATTATCTCACAGTTTTAGAGGTTAGAAGTCCGAATCAAGGTGTTGGCCACAAAGCACTCACTCCAAAGCCTTTAATGGAGGATGGTTCCTTGCTTCTTCCAAACATTTCTGGATATCCTCAGACATTTCTTGGCTTATGACAGTACAACTCCAATCTCTGCTTCAATCTTCTCATGACGTTCTCCCTCTGTGTCATCTTCACAGGGCCAGCTGCTATAAGAACACCAGTCTTCTTGACTGATTATATCTGCAATGACCCTATGTCCAAATAAGGTCACATTCTGAGGTACTGGAGGTTAGGACTTTGACATATCATTTTGGGAGGACACAATTTAACCTATAATGACATAGATAAGAGATCACTTCTGCCCCTCTATGGCAAAAGGAGTTTAAAGGGGCGAGAGTGATAGGGGACCAGTTAGGAAGTCATTGCCATAGTTCAGTTAAGGGTAAATTTGTGTCTTGCTCTACGTTATTAGCAGTGAAGATTGATAGATGATATTGTTGGCAGTTGGGGAGTGGGAATGGACCAGACTTGCTTGTGAATTAAATGTGAAGAATGAGCAAAGAAAGCATCATTTATAATTTTATAAATTTTATAAATTTTATAAACTTATAAAAAATTTTATAAATTTTATAAAATTTTATAAAGCATCATTATATATTTTGGCATTTTTAATGTTAACAACAAAAGAGATGAATGGTGGTTTAACCAAAATGGGAAATATTGGCAAAATAACAAAAGAAATCTGGGAAGTGTGTGTGTGTGTGTGTGTGTGTGTGTGTGTGTTTAATATGTTAAGTCTGATACATATCAGATCCTCAAGTGAAGGTACTTGATATAACAGTCTGAAGCTCAAGAAGGAGTTATATAAATGGGTGTTTCAGTTACATATTAATGTAATAATACATTAATGTAATACAATTAATTAATATTAATCCAGGTAATAACCTGGATGAGAAACCACAAAGAAGGACGCTAGGGCTGAGCCTGGAGGTATCTCAGCAATCTAAAAAGAGGGTTTATATAGAATTATTTCTGAGTCAGGTCAAGATAAATGAAGTTCTTCAGCAATATAGCTGTTAAAGAGAGATAAAAAGATGAAATCTAAGTAGAATGGAGATTCCAGGGTTCTATGAAATAATGCTATGTAGTGGTGGTATTAGTGGTAGAGTGTGTGTGCATGTGTGTGTGTGTGTTGGGGAAGTTGTCTTGAAGATTCTTTCCAATATAAAGGTCTTTTCTACAGAGACATGAATACACACTTGGTATTAAATGCTAGGAATAAGTAAAAGTCTGTGTAAGGGGCTATTTATATCTATGGGTAATTGGGGTGGCAGAAGTTAAAGAAACTCTCCTGTAATACATTTACTCTGTTTATTGGGAGGGGGGTTCCTCTGGGGAAAATCACATGACATAGTCTAATCTCCTCATAAATACACTAATAAATGACCTTCCTGGTAGTAGACTAATGATATTTGCTAAGAGAAAGATTGTTACCTATGTAATTCTCTTGTTTTTGGTAAATAAACTCAGAGTTTATGGATTTATGGAAAATTACACATAGGCTGGTGCATAAAATGGAAAGGTTTCATAAATTAAATGATCCAAGATGTGTCAGGTAATATTTCACATTCTTCACTTAGAGACTCAACCATTCTGTGCCAGAGTGCATATCTAATGTAGCAAAGGAAGGATCTGGGGAGACAACCTCGATATGCCTGTCCTCTCCTTGTGTTTCTTGTGCCTTTTGATAGCTTGCATATTTGAAGTTATTAGTAATACTAGTTACTGTATAATATTTCTGATTCTTGTGAATCTTATTTGCCAAATTTATCTTTTTTGTTAGGTAAGTAATTACTCTCATTCCAATCCTCTCCTGCCTCCTACAAGACAGTTCCCTTAGAGTTTCCTTCACAGAGGCTAAGAAACTGTGGAGTAGAAATGATCCTAGGGACACTGAGCTGTGTGTCACAGGGCCCCCTAACTTTTAAGTTATGGATGCTGTGGCTTGGGGTCAGAAAACAAGGGTTACAAAATAATTAGTTTGAATATTTGAGATCATATGTCTTAAAGAAAAGTTTCAATTCTATTTCTACACTATTTTATACTATTTATTAGTGTAGAAAATCTGTAATACATATTGGAAGGAGTCCAAGGTAGAAATTACTAATACTGTCAAACTCTTGGTGTTTAAGAAGTAAAACTGAGTTATCAGAAAAATTTAAATGTTTTACATTATTCATTCTCTGGAGGTCCCAGATAGTTCAGATTTCATTGTCCATACATTGAAGACAACTGCTAAGAGACAGCACTTTATATCAATTATTTGAAAATTAGTATCTGAAATACTTGATATAGAGAGATGGTATTTTCAAGTCACAAGCATTGATTTGAACTAGTATTTTTATTTATTTCAAAAGTTCTTCCCTTTTTTCCTTTCTTTAACTTTTCCCATCCCCCACCTGCCATTTCAACCATGTAGAGCTATTTGGGAAAATTGGTCTCAGCAGAACACCAGAGAACACAAGCATCAAATATCGCCTTTGGACTATGTAATTAAAAAAAAATCTTGTTTTATCAATAACTCAAATATTATTTTAAGCATTTAGTCCATGTAATAGTAACAAAATAAATGCTCACGTCAGTGTTTTCAAAATCACTCCAGACCTCACCCTCGACTATTCTTCTCCTTGGGGTGAATAAACTTGGGGGTCTGTATTTGGTGACCCACTGAAATCTTCAGAGGTCTGATATGTTCTAAAACTGCATGAATCCTGGCTTTTTCCTCCTCTTCTCTGCCATCTTCCACAAAGGGTAAAGCCCATCTTATCTCTGCTGGCACAGGACAAATCGGTTATTGCTTCTGTGGCCTCTTATCACTTCTGAAAGATTTCTGGAGGCTTGCCTCTGACTTGACAAATGGATGTGCCCTCTCCAGCCACACGGCAAGCTGCTGCTCTTCCAGTCCATTCTACAGAAAGTGCTTTAGGGCTCTCTCTCAATGCCCCTGGCACTGAGCAAAGCCAGTTCTCTTCTACTATTGCTCCGTGTTGGCAGAGGACACCTCTGTTGAGCTACTCTCTACTGGGGTTCTGTGAAAGGATTAGGACAGAAGTCATCTCTACACATTCATTTCCTAAAATATACACTCTAGATCAAAGTCTCTTCCCAGATATTTCCAACACTGTTAAATTCTATTATTTCTTCTGATGACACTTCCAGCCCAGTCAAAAAATCTTCCAGCCTGGTCACAAAACCAAGTCTAAGATAGAAAATCTAACCTGTAAATCAGGAAATGTTTCTCCAAAATCTAGTCTTTGTTTTTAAATAACTTTGACATTTAGCATGTAAATATACTCTAGGAGATAAAAAAATCTTTTTTTCAAATTATTATGATTTTTAGAAATTTTGAAACACTATTTTAGAATTCAAGAGGTGATAATTCACTCCTTTATGCTCTGGTGTTCCACTGAGGCCACATTTCCTAAACAGCTTCAGGAAGTAGAAATGGCAAATGAGGGGGTGGTTAGAATTAAGGAAGGAAAAAAAGGGGAAAGAATTATTGGAATGAGTAGTTATATTAGTTTAAATGAAGCTTATTTCCCTGCTGCAGGGTCAATCCTGGGAAAAGAGCAATGGTGGCATCATTTTTGAGTCTACAAATCCCTACATAAAAACAAGGAGAGGAAATAGATAGTAGAATTTTAAAAAAAGAAAAAAAAAAGCAACTCATGAACCACTCTTAAAACTAAACCAGGTGAAAATGTATCTTTATGAACTCAAAAATACAAGTCACAGTAAAAAACACCTGCATGGTATCAGCTTCTGTGCACGAGAAAGCAAGGGTAGCAACAAGGTATCTGATGGACCTGAGAAACAAGAGCTTCAAAATAATTAGCAGGTACTCAGTAGAGACCCTGGTGAGACAACGTCAGAACAGCAGCTGAAATGGAGAGATGCTGTGCCTAATCCAGAAGGGTGAGTGCAAAGGGTCCATGGGAAGACCTGTAAAGGATTAGAGTAGCCATCTATAAACTCTTGAACCTGAACATACAGAACTTCTTTCCAGGATAGGCCCCACATTGAGGAGAAAGTGCTAAGAGTTGAACTCAAAATTTAGTAGAAAACTGATATTAGAAAGTAAAAATCCACATAAAAGTGAAGGAGATGATAGAGCCAGGAAATCTTAAAAATCAAGTTACCATGTATTTGTTCACTACACAAGCTTAAGAGGAATGTCTCTGAAGGTAGAAAAAGTACCTGAACCACACTTTCTTCTAAAAGTTTAGGAAAACCAATTCAAATATAATTCAATAATAGAAAAGTATCAGCACAGGGAATTATAGCTATTATAATAAATTGTAATGTGGTATAAACTATAAAAATACTGAATCACTATGCTGTACACCTGAAACTAATATAATATTATAAATCAACTATACTTCAATTTCAAAAAAGATTATTATAGATTGAATTATTTCCCCTTAAATTTCATAGGTGAAGTATTGGGTTGGCCAAAAAGTGCCTTCAGTTTTTAAGTAAAAATAAAAAACACATTTTTCATTTTCTCCAGGAACTTAATTGAATAACATATTCACCGTTTTGTTCCACTACCTTCTGCCATTTTTCAGGCAGTTTCATAATTCCATCTTCCCAAAACCTTCAGTCTTTTTAAGCAAAGAACTGTTCCAGGTACATTTTATAGTCTTCCAGGGAATTGAAATTTTTTCCATTAAGAGAATTTTGTAAAGACCTAAATAAATGGCAATCTGAAGGTGCAGTGTTTAGTGAATACGGTGGATGAATCAGAACTTCCCAGCCAAGCTGTAGCAGTTTTTTGCCTGGTCATCAAAGAAACATGCTGTCTTGCATTATCCTGATGGAAGATTATGCGTTTTCTGTTGACAAATTCTGGATGCTTTTTGTTGAGTGCTGCTTTCAGTTGGTCTAATTGGGAGCAGTACTTGTTGGAAATAATCATTTGGTTTCCTGGAAGGAGCTCATAATAGAGGACTCCCTTCCAATCCCACCATATACACAACATCACCTTCTTTAGATGAAGACCGGCCTTTGGTGTGGTTGGTGGTGGTTCATTTTTCTTGCCCCACAATCTCTTCTGTTCCACATTATTGTACAGTATTCACTTTTCATTGCCCGTCACAATTTGTTTTAAAAACGGACATTTTCATTACATTTAAGTAGAGAATCGCGTGTGGAAATATGGTCAAGAGGGTTTTTTTGCTTAACTTATGTGGAACCCAAACATCAAAGTGATGAACATAACCAAGCTGGTGCAAGTGATTTTCAATGCTTCATTTGGATATTTTGAGTATGTCAGCTATCTCCCATGTGGTGTAATGTTGATCGTTCTCAGTTAATGTCTTGATTTGATCGCTATCAACTTCAACTGCTCTACCCAACCATGGAGCATTGTCCAGAGAGAAATCTCCAGCACAAAACTTGGCAAACTACTTTTGACACGTTCAGTCACAGCACTTTCTCCATATGCTGCACAAATCTTTTTTTGCATTTCGGTTGTGTTCTTACCTTTCTTGAAATAATAAAGCATAGCATGCCAAAAATGCTGCTTTTTTTCTTCCATCTTCAACATTAAAATTGCTACACAAAAATTCACCAATTTTGATAAGTCTTTTTTAAATGCACTCTGATATGACAGCTGTCACATATAATCTAACAAAATTGTTTTGAATGAAGTTAAAGACAACTAAGTGATACTACAGCCATCTTATGGAAAAAAACGATGAATGTTTTATCCATTATGTCATTTAGGACAAGAGTTCTCAGAGTGGGAAAAAAATAAACGTAGATTTAAAACAAAATGTTAAATTTTAAAAGCTAGGCCTAAATTTAAATTGGAAGTATCGGTATGATCAGGCTGGGAAACAATGACAAACTCGGAAGCTAATAGGAATCTCTAGAGCTGAGATTGTAGTTTGAAATTCCATTACCCATGAAGAGAAACCAGCACCCCTTGAAGAAATGCTGATCCAAGTCTGGGGCAGAAAATGTATATGATAACCGGGAATATCTTAATCATACCAAATACTGAGGAGGCTATCAAAGTGAAGTAGGGTCATATCAGTCAACTAGGGTAATGTCAAACAAAACAGCAACAATAACAAACCAAAGGTGCCAACTCAAAGAATCTTCCACTAACTTAAAATTATAAGCTTCAAATAGAGCAATAATTCCCATTGTTTGAAACTCATTACATTCATTTGAATTTATGAGTTGAAAATCAATTTAAAAAAAAGCTTATTGGTCCACTTTGGAGGATGACAGGGAATCCATTCATTATTCTGAAAACCAGTAAACATGAGGAAATTGCAAATACTTAGCCCATTGTACCTATACTAACTGTGCCACTGAATAACCAAATACTAGATGATGTAAGGTGTTCATCTCTTTATAAAAAGTATTTTAACTAATAAATAAGAAAAAGGTGATTGATTTGTATCACCATTTTTGCAAACACCTAATGAATTGTTGGATATACCAGCATCTCTAAGACAATTAGATATTGTGTACCTTCTACTACTGCAAGAAGACACTTCTGTCTATAGTCTTGACAAAGGGATCAAACAAGACTCTGGTTAAGCCTCTGGATCCAGCTACCCATATGCAGTCAGCAATACCAAAACAGCAATACCATTGGAACACCAACAGATAAAATATAAGAAAATCAAAGTAGTGAAGAGGGTACTTATAAAAAAATGTCAAAATATACCACCACTTTAAAAAAAAATAGGCAAGACTATTATGTCTAGGAATGTATTTTTAGTGATAAAACTGTAAAAAAATTGTAAGAAAGAATTTACCATAAAAGTCAGGATAATGGCTGCTTTTGAGGGAAAAGGAATTTGAAATTGGGATGGGACACATGATGAACTTCTAGGGTGGGTGGCAAAGTTACATTTCTTGACCTGGGTGTAAAACTATATGGGGGTTAGTCTTACAATAACTCATTAAGCAATTCATTTGTTTATGATGATTTATGTATATATGAGTTTTATTTTACAATAAAAATGATTAAAAAATATATGTTTTTAGGGTACACAGATTTTATATTGAAAATTTGTACTGTATACCCAATTTCGTTGGGCAAGTTATCTCCATTATGGCCATGACTCTGTTATCTCAAATCATTAACTATGGGAATTGGATGGGAATTAGGAAGAAAGAAAAGAGGTGAAGAAAAGAGCATAGCAGGTATAATACACCAAGCCTGAGTGCCAAGTTGGCTCTTCACATTAGGGAAGAGTAGAAACCCACTATGTGAGTGAGCAGGCTGACTGATGAAGGAGGATTTCTCTGATAATAATATGAAGGATAGTGCAAGTGGAGAAGTATCCTTTTTTTCTTAGCTATTTAAAGCTATTAAAAGTTATCAAAAGTTCCTAAATAAATCTACCAAGTTATAACTTTATAACTCTAGAGTCAAAACTAGTTTGGGAGGAGGGAGTAGAGACATGGAACTTCCAGATAGCAATAAATATACATAGACCCCTATGCCGAACTGCACCGTGAATAACTCTAATGCATCTTCTTTTTTTTTTTTTTTTCTTTTTTTCTTTTTTTTGCGGTACGCGGGCCTCTCACTGCTGTGGCTTCTCCCGTTGCGGAGCACAGGCTCCGGACGCGCAGGCTCAGCGGCCATGGCTCACGGGTCCAGCCACTCCGCGGCACGTGGGATCTTCCCGGACCAGGGCACGAACCCGTGTCCCCTGCATCGGCAGGCGGACTCTCAACCACTGCGCCACCAGGGAAGCCCTCTAATGCATCTTAGTAAGCTTCACCAAATAGGATGACATCTGCTCACCTTCCCTTTTACTTGGTAAGGTAACTGATGAGTCTAACTCTCTTACAGTTCATTAGGATCTCAGAAAATTTTCTCTCTGCTGAACATCCCACCTATTCTCTCTACCAGTTAGTGGTATCTGAGAAAAATTGCTCTAACCTTCGGGTCTTCTTTGGGAGGAAAGGAAAAAGGAAGAATAAGTGAGGAAACCACATATATTCACAAAAAAAAACTAAATAAATAAATGAGTGGATATATGAACGAATGAAAATCATACTTAGGGAAAGACATTACTTATTATAACTTAATAATGTAATTAGTACTTATTTTGTTCCCAAATGGAACTGCAGAAGAGCTGACTAAGCTTGGATTCCTGTCTCTTGAACACATGCTCTGGAGGCATCTGGTGCCACAAGGACTAAATCTGGCTCTGCAGGGATTCACTGCATATGAGGAAAGATCCTTTGGTAAGAGGCAGGTTTCTCAGACCTAAGCAATTCTGTAATAACAGTCAGTAGAAACACTGCAGCACACAACCCAGGAATGCCTTCTCATTAAAGAAAGAAGTTTTGTTTGTTTTTTTTAGTTTAGTTTTTTTTGCTTAGTTTTGTTTGTTTAGTTCTTTTAATGTTTTGTTTAGTTTTTTTTCTTTTAATGTTCAGACTTTACACACAATTCATTATTGATGGGGTAGTGGAGTATAATTGGATATAATGGATAGGCAAGTAAGACATGGAATATGAGTGCAGTCACCCTAAATTTCTGAACTTCGTGAGAAGTCAGCAAATTCTCAGATGTCTCAGTTTTTACTCTGAAAGAGTAGATATATGGATTGTTGCCCCCTAAGAATGTATAGTAACCAGGTCAGTTTAGGTTCATAGGTGATGAATTTCTGACAGCTGGCAAAGGCCAACTAGCATTCCAATAAGGTAAATACAAAGGTTTCTTCACCTTCACTCAGTACCAGTTGTTTTATACTATGGTGGGTGTGTGTATGTGTTTACAAAACTACAACTAGATTTCTGGGAACAGAATTGTTAATGAAACTTGAGATAATTAGCCTGAGGGCTTAGAATATATATTTTCCTAATTTGGAAAACATAAGCTCAGTGCTGGTATATTCTTGCACATCTTCTTAACTCGTTCAATTCTTTCAAAATAAAGCTAACGAAGAATTTGATGTTAAATTAATACAACTTCTGAGACCCAGAAATTACCACAGCCATTCCAATAAAAGCTCAGCCTCTAAAAAATCCAAATCCCACACTGGCATTGAGAACCCTCCTACTGACTTTGTCCAAAATTAAAAAAAAAATAGGGGGCGGATAGATTTTGGAAAAATATGTAGCAATGATTTTGGATTTTAGACTTTTAAGTTTAAAATAATAAAATTTGACTTTAAAATTTCTTTCTTTCTGACTGTTTCTGAATTTAATTCTTTCAAAAGAATTTAAACCTTTAATGTTCAATTTATCTTTGGAATTCAAAAATAGAAAAAGGTTTTATTAAAATTGGGGGCATCTCAATGTGACTGACATTTTATTATTGGAGTAGCTAGTGTTTAAATAATAGAATTCTCTTATGATTTTATTTCCTCTTATTACAGAATCTCTAACAGTTTTTATTAAACAATGTGGCTGAGCAAAATTTGTAATAGGAAACTGAATGATAAATGAATTTTTGGGCTTGTGAACAGAATGACCCCGAAAGAAACTTACTAAAGACAAATCTGACCCATATCAGAGACTTCTGAGAGTATAAGCTTAAACTACTCTGCTGACGAAGGGTCCAAGGAAGAGAACCAAAGGAGCAGTCATTGGTACTTAGAGAATTGTCTCATGAGGTTAGAGACTTATCATCCTGATAGGTGGTAACCATAACTACTATACTGGTCAGTCATTGACTTGTGATTATATCCAGTAGGTTAAGAGGGGAAAAAAGAGCTGGGAATGACTCTTGCCCCCCTCTTTCCCCTTAACCTTCCTAAGAAGTGACATGGCTCAGGAATTGGGAGATAAGGTAAATTGATGCTCAGTATCTACTGTTCACTCCTCCTAATGGGCCTTCCTCCAATGCAGAGACTTGGGTTAAATACCACCTTTCCTAGATACCTTTATCTTCATCAGTAATAAAGTTAACAGTTTACTCTTTCACTACTGGTTCCTGTAATACCCAACTGCTTCATAACCTGAAAGATATGAATACTATTTTCTGGACTTCATCACAACCCATTACATTAAAAAATGGAAAACACGGATTTTAGAAAATTGGGAAAATATAGGGAAGCAGACTTTGCTTTTTATTTTGAATTACTTAGTTTTTTCTCACTAATTAATAGAATACCTTAAAATTTTACAGACAGTAATCTTTTGTCTGGCAAATATTAACTAAATTTCATCAAACTAGTATCCCCACTACTCCCGTCCATCCTTTATATCATTGAAAGTGATCTTTCTAAAATTTAATTATATTAATCCTCTGCCTGAATTCCTTCCTTTTAGGTCGGATAAAGTTGAAATTCATTACTCAAATAAGATTCCCATTTGTCTGGCCATTGCTTACCATTTCAAACCTACATCTTACTTCAGTTCCCCCGGTTACTCTGTCATCACCCTTGCACCCTTGCACTGCTTAAACCCTTTCTCCACACGATGTATCAGCAATGTGAATATGATCACTTCCATGTCCTGCTCAACACCCTGTAAAATCCTCTCATCATCTAGCACATAAAATGCAAGCTCATCAAAATAGCTTTCAAGGTCATCCATGATCTGACTACTGCTTAGCTCCGCAGCCCCATTTTCTGTCATGACTGACTTCACACTTCATGCTCAAACAGTGTGAAACTGTAGAGTCCCCAGAGATACAATATAATCCCTAACCTCTGTGTCTTTGCTCATACAAGGTTTTGTTTTTGAAATGTCATCCCTTTCTTTTTTATGGCTTTCTGCTAGTTTTTAAGACTTTAACCCAGATGTCCCTCCCTCCCAAACTCTAAGAGAAGTGAGAAAGCACTTACTGCATGCTGCTGAATATTCTGTGCACACATCTATGATAGCATTTTCCACATCATTTATAATTATCTGACTGTTTGTATTTCCCCCCCTAGATTTAAGCTCCTTGAGGGCAATTACTTAATTGTATGATTACTTCCCTAATGCCTGAAGAGTAGAAGGAACTCAGTAATTATATATTCGATTGAACAGTGAATAAATGAAATCATATTTTTTATGGTTGGTAGTCACAGAGAATTACTGAAAAATCCTTAAATATATCTTGCAATTTCATAGACTCAAAGTGTACATTAAATGTAGCATTTTTGGAAGACAATATATTTCATATTTAACACATAAAAACACCTTTCCCAGCAAATTCCACTTCTAGAGAAAAATTCTAAAAATATAATAATATAGTAATATACTATTATAACATAAATATTTATATCATACCCTAAAGTATCCTATAGATATTTGTATCATACCCCAGAAAGATAGTTCTTTGCAATGTTTGTGATGGCAAGTAAATTATAAACCACTATGCTGGTTAATTTTATGTGTCAACTTGACTAGACCATGGTACCCAGTTTTTGGTCAAACCTCAGTCTAGATGTTGCTGTGAAGGTATTTTTTAGATGTAATTAACATTTAAATCAGTAGACTTCGAACAAGTAGATTACCCTAAATAATGTGGGTGGGTCTCACATTCAGCTGAAGGCCTTAAGAGAAAAGGTCTGGAAAAAGAAGAAATTATGTTCCAAACTACCATCACCGAAGACTGCACTGAAATATCACCTCCTCCGTGGGTCTTCAGCCTGAAGAACTGCCCTGCAGCTTTCAGATGTACCAGCCCCCACAAGCACATGAAGAAATTTCTTAAAATAAATAAAGTGCTTTCCTTTCCTTTCTCTCTATCTCTCTGTCTTTGTATCAGTCTCCCAATAGATAGATAGATGGATGATAGAGATATGGAAATACACATAGATATAGATACATAGATATGTAAACATACACACACCCTATTGGTTTTGTTTCTCTGGAGAAACCCTACTAATAAAGCCACCTAAAAGAAAATAAACAAATAAATGTTTGGATAAATTATCACATATGCATACACCATCAATATCTTTGCTCCCCTCTCTCTTGTTGATATACTTGCTTGATTAAAGCAATAACCTAGTTAAAGCCAAGAGTAAACATATTGCAGGCCAGTATCTCCAGAACTGAAAGCATCTAAGGACAAAAAACCAAAAAACCAAAATAAAACAGTGCTGACTACTCTCACTTTAATGTCAGTATCAAAAACATCAAGTGGTCCTTAATAGTGCCTGGAAAAATCATATTTCCCTTGCTCATTCTTCCACTTTTCTAAATGACTATTCCATACCTTTTCCTTTCTCTTTATTTCTCCAGTAGTGCCATTCTCTTATTATTAGCTCCGACCTTAGTTCAAATTTTACAAAGAACAAATTGAGTCGGAGGAGATTTTACAAAACCTCCCACCCACACATCCATACACATCCACACATCTGTGGATCTGCAACAACAATAAATACTGATGATCATGTAGGAAAGTTTGCAGTTCTAAACCAGACACTGACAATTGCCTAAAGTATTATTTACATATTCTAAAATATATTATTTGATATTGAATAAGTAAATATCTGTAAACTGCTTAGAAGTATGTGTACATGTAGTAAGTCCTATATGTTTATTACCTACTGAATATTCCACTTCCATTTCATGAACACACCTAAAGGAGAATTCATGAATTTCCCCTATATATCTAATTTATCACTTTGTTAAATGCATTACATTCTTCCACTTCTTTAAATCAAAATCCCAAATTCATTTTGTACTTCTCTCTCTCCTGCTTATATCTGTTCATGCAACAAAACTTTATACCTTTTCTTTTGCATTAATTCATGCTGTCTTTATATCTTTCTGTAATAAAACAATTCACTGGGCTACAATGACTCCACTTTTAAAGTTTCTCCATAATGAATACTGTGGCAATATTATTCTTCCCAAAATATTTTTTGTCTTCCTACTTGCCTGTTTAATAACTCAAAATGGATTACTGTAGTCTACTGAATAAGTTCCAATCATTTCGTCCTGACATCATCAGTACATGATTAAACATAGATACTCATTTCTTTTCCTCCTTCCACTTCCCCATATAAACCACCTAAGATTAACCATACAGGTATTCTGAAAATTTTGAAAACACATCATTATTCATAGACTATCTTATTTTCATCAATCTTGTTATTACATAGATTTATATTAGACAAAAATGTGTCATGTTCTAGATTTAAGCTGCTCAAAGACTATATAATATTTCCACATATGTGACATTACATTTTGCAGATGATAATAAATACCTTGTTTTTCTGAACCCTAGTGTGAGAATCTAATGTCTAAAAAAGTTATGAAGTGTCCTTTTTAGATTCTCAAAATAAAAATTTAAAGTGGGAAGGGCTCTGTGGAAGGGTATGGTAAAATTCTTATCTTTTGTGAGAGCCAGACATGTTATTAGGATGGGGAGAAAGAACTAGGACAACATTTCAGAGTCTGTAAAAGAAACAGAAACATGATAACGCTTTTTGAAAGTTACAATAATTTAACTAAATTGATATTGAAATATAAGTCAAGTTTTAAATTTTTTTAGTAGGACATTATAGTCATATCGAAATTTTAAAAAATTAAAATAAAAATAGAACCAAAGTGTTTTAGGTAGAGTTAGAGAGAGGCTGCCTATAATCCCAAATTGGAGAAACAGTAAGACTCTAGCAAACAATGTGATTCAGTATTAAGGACACTACCATTCAGATTCCTCCGTGTGTATATGTCAGCCCCTCTTCCCTCTCAAAGCCTACATTAATATGACCTAGTCTAATTAATCACACTAAGACATAAGGTATTGTGTTTATTTCCCATGAAAAAATAAACCATTAGAATAACTCCCTGAATGATTTGTACTTTAACTACAAAATGTAACACTGAAGTACTTTGTCTTTCACAAACATTTTTTATTTACATTCTGATACATATAAATTCTCTTGAGTGCTAATAATAAGGGATCTATGGTATAATTAGCTTGAAAATGCCTATGATATATCTTATGAATATTTTGACCATCTTATTTACATTTAAAATGAATGTGTTTGTCAATTACTGAGGAATATCAGAATGCTCCTAAGTACTAATTTTACGCATTAGATTCGTTTACGGAGTCAAGTACATAAAACATAAAGGTATATTTGTTTTCTGTTAAAAAATGAATTATAAAGTTAAAAAATTATCCTGGCTATAAAAGTATAGAACATACCGCATTTGGGACTTTCCTGGTAGTGCAGTGGTTAAGAATCCGCCTGCGAATGCAGGGGACATGGGTTCAAGCCCTGGTCCAGGAAGATCCCACATGCCGCAGAGCAACTAAGCCCGTGCACCACAACTACTGAGCCTGCACTCTAGAGCCCCTGAGCCACAACTATTGAGGCCACGTGCCACAACTACTGAAGCCCATGCGCCTAGAGCCCATGCTCTGCAACAAGAGAAGCCACCGCAATGAAAAGCCTGCATACCACAACGAAGAGTGGCCCCCGCTGTCTGCAACTAGAGAAAGCCCGTGGGCAGCAATGAACACCTAACGCAGCCAAAAATAAATTAATTAATTAATTTAAAAAAAGAAAAAAAAAGAGAACATACCACATTCACACACACAGACTTCTTGAAGCAGAGTCACTCATCTAGGATTTTCACAAGTTAGGGTGTGTGAAACAAACTTTACAGAAACATAGTCCATTGAATTTTAAGTATCATTTCTGGCAATTATGTATGCTTCCTATTATATTCCCTAGCTATATTTATATACATTATAGAAGAACTAATGAAAGACTTTTATGTTAAGACTTAATTGATATAGTTCTTAGATAACCTTAAGTTAATCTTTCCATTTTCCTATTATCATTTTCCTCATTTTAGAACTATCTTATTTACCAATTTAAGACTGAGATGTTACCTTTGTAGATTTTCTCACAGAGTCTTCTGTATTTCCTCCCATCATTTTCATCCCTGTATTAGTCAGATCATGCTGCCATAATAATATACCAGAGATTGGGTGGATTAAACAGCAGAAATTAATTTTCTTACAGTTATGGAGGCTAGAAATCCAAGATCAAAGTGCCAGCAGGGTTGCTTTCTGGTGAGATCTCTCTTTCCAGACTTGCAGACAGCCACCTTCTCCCTGTGACTTTTCCTCTGTGCCTGTGGAAAGAGAGATCTTTGGTGTCTCTTCCTTTAAGTGCACCAGTCCTATAAGACTAGAGCCCCAAACCTTAAGGTTTAATTTAATCTTATTTACCTCATTAGAGTCCCTATCTCAAAATACAGTCACATTGGGAGTTAATGCTTTATTGGTTGAATTTTGGAGGCACACATTTCAGTCCATAAAAATCCCCAGTGCTAATTTGTTTTGCATTTTCATTACTCTTTGTCTCAAAGTTTCATAGAGCTTCAATCTAATGTTTTTAGATTAAAAAATCATATCAAAGTATATAAAAAAATAATAAACCACATTGCCCTAAGTTCAGTAGGTATTTGGAGTATATCTACTTCCAAGAGTAAAAGACAAAACTTATGAAGTTTCTTTATGCTTTACAACTTCAATAAATGTTATCAAATCAGTGATATCAACCTGTTCATAAAGGTTTCATAAAATATCATAAAAGTGATGGTTCTTCCTCATCAAATTATATCCTGAAATTCTGAAATAATTTTCACACTATATTTCCTGTTTCCTAACGATAGATACTCCAAGCAAATACATAGTGCACATAAAATATACTGACTCAATGGGAAGAAAATATTTATTCACAGATTTGTGTTTGACAGTCCTCAAGGAACTGAGAAAATTAAATTTTGTATTTTAACTTGTCATGTAAAGGATTTCAAAACCTTTGGACAAAATGTGATATGTACACACATATATTTGTGAAATATATGTACATATACACACAAAAAAAATAAATGTATTCCAAGTAATTTTATGACCTTGGAGAAAGTTTAAAATTTGCTATAAGTAAATTTTCGCATTTACAAAAATTAATTTGTATCACATTTGCGATTTTATAGTGATTTACTTGATCTTTGGTCATCTTGCCTTTTTTAAGACTTGCAAATTATTTCCATAGATTAAGACTTTTTGCTTGTATCTCTAATACTTTTGAAGGTATAGAGAATATCTTATCCAATCAATTGTTAATTCACAGTATTCCAAGGTATTCTTTAAAATATATGTATCTATTTTTCAGGGTTGGGAATAAATAGGATCTTTTGAGTACTCCTCATTTAATATGAGGAACTTAACAAGGGTTGTTTCCTCAGACCAATTCACTTATCCTCCCACGCACATCTTGATCAATTTAAAAAATTTCATCCAATAATTTTTGTCTGCTTTTTTATTGTTAATCTAAAATCTGATTAATTTTATCATATTTATTTATTTATTTAAAAAAATCTTTATTGGAGTATAATTGCTTCACAATACCGTGTTAGTTTCTGTTGCACAACATAGTGAATCAGCCATATGCATACACATGTCCCCATATACCCTCCCTCTTTAGCCTCCCTCCCATCCTCCACATCCCACCCCCTCTAGGTCATCGCAAAGCACTGCAACAATGTCCCTGTGCTATGCTGCTGCTTCCCACCAGCCAACTATTTTACATTCGGTAGTGTATATACATCGATGCTACTCTCACTTTGCCCCAGCTTCAACCCCCCACCCCATGTTATCAAGCCCATTCTCTATGTCTACCTCTTTATTCCTGCCCTGAAACTAGGTTCATCAGTACCTTTTTTTTTTTTTAGATTCCATATATATGCGTTAGCATACAGTATTTGTTTTTCTCTTGCTGACTTATTTCACTCTGTATGACAGACTCTAGGTCCATCCACCTCACTACAAATAGCTCAATTTCATTTCTTTTTATGGCGGAGTAATATTCCATTGTATATATGTGCCACATCTTCTTTATCCATTCATCTGTCAGTGGACATGAGGGTTGGTTCCATGTCCTGGCTATTGCAAATAGTGCTGCAAAGAACATTGTGGTACATGTCTCTTTTTGGATTATGGTTTTCTCAGGGTATATGCCCAGTAGTGGGATTGCTAGGTCATATGGTACTTCTATTTTCAGTTTTTTAAGGAACCTCCATACTGTTTTCCATAGTGGTTGTATCAATTTACATTTCCACCAACAGTGTAGGAGGGTTCCCTTTTCACCACACCTTTTCCAACATTTATTGTTTTTAGCTTTTTTGATAATGGCCATTCTGACCAGCGTGAGGTGATACCTCATTGTAGTTTTGGTTTGCATTTCTCTAATAATTAGTGATGTGGAGCATCTCTTCATGTGCCTCTTGGCCATCTGTATGTCTTCTTCAGTGAAATGTCTACTTAGGTCTTCCACCCATTTTTTAACTGGATTGTTTGTTTTTTTGATATTGAGCTCCATGAGCTGTTTGTATATTTTGGAGATTAATCCTTTGTCTGCTGTTTCATTTGCAAATATTTTTCCCATTCTGAGTGTTGTCTTTTTGTCTTGTTTATGGTTTCCTTTGCTGTGCATAAGCTTTTAAGTTTAAGTAAGTCCCATTTGTTTACTTTTGTTTTTATTTGTTACTCGGTGAAGTGGGTCAAAAAAGATCTTTCTGTGGTTTATGTCAAGAATGATTTTCCTATGTTTTCCTCTAAGAGTTTTATAGTGTCTGGTCTTACATTTAAGTCTTTAATCCATTTGTAGTTTATTTTTCTGTAGGGTGTTAGGTAATGTTCTAATTTCATTCTTTTACATGTAGCTGTCCAGTTTTCCCAGCACCACTTATTGAAGAGGCTGTCTATTCTTCATTTTATGTTCTTCCCTCCTTTGTCATAAATTAGGTGCCAGTATGTGTGTGGGTTTATCTCTGGGCATTCTATCCTGTACCATTGATCTATATTTCTGTTTTTGTTCCAGTACGATACTGTCTTGATTACTGTAGCTTTGTGGTATAGTTTGAAGTCAGGGAGCCTGATTCCTAAAAGTCTGTTTTTCTTTCTCAAGGTTGCTTTGGCTATTCGGGGTCTTTTGTGTTTCCATGCAAATTGTAAGACTTTTTGTTCTAATTCTGTGAAGAATGCCATTGATAGTTTGATAGGGATTGCATTGAATCTGTAGATTGCTTTGGGCAGTATAGTCATTTAGCATTTTAGCATTGCTGTGCTTTGTTTCAAATAAGCTTTATTTTTTAAAACAATTTTATCTTGATTTTTTAATTATGTATGTGCAAAATGTATGTGCGTATCAAACCATCACATTGTACACTTTAAATATATACAATTATATATATATTTATATAAATATATACAATTATATTTGTCATTTATTCCTCAGTGAAGTTGGAGGAGGGAAGGAAAGTAGATTATAAACATTGGTCCATCCAAATAAATTTCTTTTAAAGAAATGTTCTTACAATTAATATAATTTAGTATTTATATTGCTATATAACAAATTACTATAAATTTATCAGCATAAAACAACACAAATTTATTATGTCATTGTTTCTTTGGGTCAGGAATCTGAGCACAGCTTAAGTGTGTCCTCCTCTCAGGGTCTCACAGGGTACAATCAAGGTTTACATTCTCATCTGGAGTCTTGGCTGGGGGAGAATCCAATTCAAGGCTCATTCATATTGTTGGCAGAATTCATTTCCTTACAGTTGTGTGAGTAAGGATCCTGCCTGTTTGATGACTGTCGCCTGGAGCTTGCTTCAGGTCCTAGAGGCTTCCCACAGTTCCTAGAGGCTGCCCACTGTTTCTAGAACGTGCCCATAGTTCCTTGCCACATGGGCTTTCCCTACCTGGCCTCTTATTTCACCAAGCCTGCACAGAGAGTCTGATTTGGGTTGTAATTATATTTGCAAAAGTTCTTCACCTTTCCTGCACTCTATTGTCTAAAAGCAACTCAGAGGTCTTACCACACTCAGGGGGAAGAGATTATACCAGGCATGAACACTCAGGGACAGGTATCATGGGGCCCTCTCTAAAGTCTGCCTACTGCACCAAGTGATAATAATAATTGTGTTTTGTGTGGTTAGGATCATCGACTTTGGGGTAGAACAGACTTGGCTAAGAGTCCTGGCTCTGTTGATTGTTAGCTTTGTGAAGTTGACGTCACTTCACTTCTATAAATGTCAATTCCTTCATACATAAAGTATGAATAATAAGATCTACTTCATGAGGATGACTACATGAGAGGATAATTCTGCAGCACTTACTATCATACCTACTACTTAGAAGTATTTTGAACTTTTTATTATTGCTATAATTATTAAATATGTGCTTTATGAGTAATCACAATTTATTTTTAGAATAAATAGAATAAACAGGTTTATACTAGCTGTTTAATGCTATCTATTCTTACTAAGATCCTAGTTCTAAGCCCAAACCTATAAAGGGAATTTGATTATATTAATACTAGTCCTATAAACAAATTATTACAATGGAACATGCGAAAATTCTTGTGTACTTTTTCAGCTTTGGGGTATTTTAAAATTAGCTCCAAAGTAGATGATTCTGTCTGTCAACACATTTGTTTTCCTACAAAGTTCTCCAGGCACTGTTTGAGGTTTTCCTAATGTTTTGTCTTTTTTCCTCAAATACGTTTCCTTCTTTCCACTTGGCTTCAGATTTCTACTCTATCTGGCAGCAGCTTAAATATTTATAAAGCTTAAGCTACAGACTTTCTTTCAAAAGTACCATAAAATTGAAAAGTGAAACTGAAAGTGTAGTGATAACATCAAGAACAAATATGTTGACTTGGTGAATTCTGAAGAGCACAAAGAAATTTTAGAAAACTGTGGTCTTCCTGTCCCTGTTCCCAAATTATAACAGGCCTATTTCTTCTCATAACACTTCACAATTCTATTTTTAAATGATACAAAAAACTCAATGGCGATAATTTCAGAAGCTACCAATTCTACTTGATTATAAAATTCAACTAGAAATTCAGAATTCACATCCTTTCCCTCCAAGGGTCCAGAGTAAGGAAGTGAAGGGAGAAGGGGAACTGTCATTTACTGAGAGTCAGCTGTGGATGAGCCACTTGCTTTAACTTTTATAAATGCTGCCCTTTAATGCCTTCACTTAATGAAATATAGTAGTTGTAGGGAAAGGGGGAAGTTCTAAAACATGATCAATTTCACAATTTCAGTTTGTAATCATAAAGTTTTAATCTTAAATTGATACTTGTCTAAAAACTTTAATATTTTCCACTGCCTATCAAATCTAACCACAATTTAAAAAAATATTTTATTGTCGATAAGGTGGACTTTGACACATACACATGCACAAATACGCGATACAAGCGCATGCACACACCACACCCGTAAGGAAATTTTGAAGTGTTTTGTCAAAAAAAAGAAAGGAGAGGAGAGATATTGACTGTAAGTTAGAAAGCCTGAGGAAAACAAAAAAATTACAATAGGTACCTTGAAGAGCTTTTTTAAAATATGACTGTGAAGTTTGTTCGATTGTCCTGGAGGAACACAAACGTGTGGTGCACAGATCTTCCAACCTAGTAGATGGGCAGGTCTAACACTGAAGTTCAGTGTTAAAACACTGTTGTAGTACACCTAATTTACATTCTTTAGTATCAGCTTTATTGGTAATAAATATTCTACTTTGATTTTTATCAAAGTAGATAAAAACCTTTTTTATCCTTTAACCTTTTTTTTTCTTAACAGATTTTGAACTTAAGTGAAGTAAACAGAGATACCAATCACTGATTTTCCTCAGACCCAAACAGAATGATGAGTTTAGGGTGATGAGTTTTTAATATTAATTAATATTAAGTCTAATCAGTTATCTGTGATATATTGCATTTTGCCTTTTATGCTTATCTGTGTGCTTCTGCTTGTTATAAAACTGCAGTTTCCTGTGTGCAGTGATCATTGCTCTCCTATCATTATTGTGCCTTCCCCTTGGAAAGGAAATAAATAAGCCTACTAAGCTGGAATACTACTCTGCCTTTTTAAGCAAATATTACTGTTGTTGAACATTTGTTATGGTCAGCAAGCCTATCAGAGGTCACAACATAATTGACAACTGACACACATTTTTAAAACTACATTATTATGAACTCTTTGTTCTGATTTTTTGTTATTGTGGGTTCAAAAAGAAGCCACAACCATTGGGACAAATAATTAAAGCCAACTTAAACACATATTTATAAATAATAATACCTTAATATTTGTAGAACAGAATATAATTTTGGAAGTTTTCCAATACTTTTTCAAATTCTAGCCTCTCATCATCTTGGAGATATATGAATATATTATTAAAAACTTTGTTGGCCAATCTATAGAATTTTATACCATTATAGCTTCAGTATTTGACCTAGATAGATTGCACTTGTTACTTTATTTTATTATATAATTTTTTACAGGGAAAAATTCATTTAATAGGTTAGTGAAATAAATATATTGCCAAAACCTGATTTTTGCTGTGCTGTAAACCAATGTAATTACTCAAGTGAATCCATCAAGTGCATATCATAAAAATGAGTGGTGCCTTTGAATGTAATACAAATGTAGTAGCTTGCCATTTCCAGCTCTCTTGAACTAATGAGGCATCTCACAAAACTGATCGAGTCTCAAGAGACCTGTGAAGAGGGTCAGGATCTCTGTGATCATTGTTTGGCAAAGAAAAAGCTTTAGGGGTTTGTACTTTTTTATCAACTACACTTTAGATCTGCTTAGTTTCTTTACTCTCAGATGTTCTCTCCTCTCTAAAGCTTCTTATGTTTTTCCTGGAGAAATAAATGAGACCTAAGGGGTGAGTCTCAGCAATTATATCTCCATGACCCTATTTTCCCAGGCAGTGTTGATCTCACAGCAGTTCCATTTTTCTCATTTTTCCCACAGATGTATCTTACACCAACACCTTTCCTTATGAGACAAACTGTAAATTGCTGTAAGCACAGATTTTAAGAAACTGAGAACTCTTAAAGTCTGAAATTAGCTGTTATTTTCAAGTATAATTAATTTTATGTTAAAAGCTAAAGGGGATTATTTATAAAATACTTGATAAAATGTGTGTAGAACTATTCAAATGCATGTTATCCTTTTGCTCATGTTCCAAAGATGTATAACATCTGAACAGCTTAGCAAAACACAACTTTTTAAAAGAGAAATCAGTGAACAGATCTTCTCCCCTTAACCCTTGCTTTCTTTCCTACCATAAAAAATCTTGGAAAATTACAGAGTCTCAAAGATCCCTTCCTCTTCCTTTGTTTTCTATTTTTTCTCAGGTGAAGCAGCAGAGTTGAACTAAGGAACAGAGTTTATGCTTTCTCTCCCCAATGTCCATGTAGGACATCCTCTTAATCCCTCTTAGAGCTTCAGAGTCATAGTGTTTTTCTATATGAAGGTAACATAACTGGATACCATATATGAAAAAATTCTCACTATAAGGATATTTTTGAAATTCATTTCAGTTTTTTTCATTGTCAGTAATGTTTTCTTTACCACATGCCCCCTTCTTCAGAACCACCCCAATGCCCTATTCCCTTTACAGCAAAACATCCTGAAAATTTGTTCTACTGTTGCTGTTTCTAATTCCTCACATCATTTTCCCTGTGTACTACCCTAATTAGGTTTCAACTGCCCTCATAAGATGAAACGGTTCTTGTTAAGGACTGCTGCAACATCCACACTGCAATCCAATGTCATTTTTATGCACTGTCACACTCAGAGTTGCAACAGGAAGCAGATTACATAATACAATTAGCGTAATTCAAGGAAGGTTGAATACAGGGTTTATTTACAAAATGTAGGAAGACTCTAGAAATACCACAGAGATAAAATAGCACCCAAGGTCGACTAACAGCAGAGCTGTAATTGACCCTAATCTTGGAATGATGATGGAAGAATGCATTTGCTAATCAGGAAGAAAAAAGTCATGAAGAGGGGGCCCCCTGGAGAGGAGCTATGTCTTCCAGTAGAGGAACATAGCCAGAACAAAGTAAGCCTCCAAGAAATGAGGTAAGGAATAAACATCCTGACTTTACTCTCTTTGCTCTCTCCAGATGTCATGCTGGAGATCCCAGTTAACTGAGTTGACAGAATTCACAGATCAAGGAAACTCTTGATTATTCTGCACATCTCAGCCTTTTGGGACAGAATGCAGGCACATGAAGGACAGAGAGTGGATCTGGAAGGTTAAAGAGAAAACATACTTATATCCACTGCCTCATCTTACTCTACCTCTCAGGAGTGTGCTGCACAGTTGACCACTCCCTATTTCCTAAACGCCTTCTTCACTTGTCTTCCATGCCAACACATCCTTCTCGGTTTCCTCTTAAGTAACAACCACTTTTCTTCTCCATCTCCTCTTCAACTCAAATTTTAAGTGTTGTATTATTCCAAGGTAAATCTTAGGCCTTCTCTTTCCACATAACCTTATTTTATGAGAGCTTTAAGTACTAAAATTACTGGTACCTTGTAGTTTATAACTCCAACATGGAACTTTTCATTAGGATTCAAACTAATATAATAAACCTACTTCTTGACATCTGCGCTGGCTAGATGTTTAAGAGGAAACCTCAGATTTAATATTAAAAAAATAGAACAATCCCCCTCTTCTTCTCCCACCCCTACCTAAATTGTTATTTTCTTAATCTTACTCATCTCTCTAAATAGAGTCACCATCCACCTACTTGTTCAAACCAAAAATGTAGACTCATTCTTATTTTCTTATATTTCCTTAAGTATTGCAACCAATCCACTTGTAAGTCCTATAGGCCCTACCACAAAAAGATGTTCCTTGGATATCCTTTTCTCTCTATACATCACCATTTTTCATGTAGATTTCAGCAATAGCTTCATAACAGATCTTTTTGCTTGCTCTCTTTACCCTGCTACAGTTTCTGCATGGAATTCCAAACAAGCCCAGAGTGATCTTTGAAAAATATAAATCAGATAATGTCACATCTCTGCTTAGAATCTTCCAAAACTTTCTCTTTGCAAATGCACTCAAATTTAAATGTTTCATCATGGTAAAAACTTCTACATGACTTTCTGCCTACTGAGCTCTTTGACCTAATCTACTCTTCTCTCAGTGGTTCTTTATTCTCTTGCTTCATGGGCCTTCAAACTATTTTTTAGCAAGAGATTTTGCCCTCACTGTTTCCTCACTTGAATGATCTGGTCTGTCATCCCTGCAGGTCTCGCTCTATTATTCTTTCATTCATGTCTCTGCTCAAATGTACCTCCTCATTAAGACCTATTCTGACCACCCAACCTAAGTTATCACCCAAATCATATTGTTTTATTGTATGTCTAACATTTATCACCTTTCTTATCTCTATACTTTTTGCTTTTTTCTGTTTTTCCTCACTAAAATATGTTGCATGAGATCCATGATCTTATCTCACTTGTTCACAACTCTAACCCGAGCATCTAGAACAAAGTGTGGCTCAGGGTAGATGTTGATTTTGCTTGATGTAGAATGAATGAATTTACTTTCAGTATTCAATTATAGTCTGAAGTAAAGGAGAAAACGAGTGGTACTTTGAAAAAGAAAACCATAGGACTTAGGGGTATTTTCTTCCAAACAGGAAGTAACAATTAAATGATCTGAAGGAGAATTAGAAGGAAGAGGACAGGAAGTGAGAAATATGTCCTAGATCCCTGTCTGGGCAGAAACTCTGAAGCCAGCAGAAGCTAGAAATAACCAGATACAATTGGGGATTGTTTATCAGTTACAGGGACAAAAAATTGGAAATTTTCATACATTTTAGAAACATGCAGAGTCCTTTGTTGCATCCCAGATGTCATGAGGCAAAGGAGGAATTCCCAGTAGAGCAAATGAGGACTATTAAATGTGACACATGATAGATCTTGCAGCACTGAATCCAAATAATGTCAAAAATCATACAAGGTGAGCTCATTAAGAACTGGAGCTAACAGAAAGGAAACCATGAATTTGATTAGTTACAGACTTCAGTAGTGGATGTCAGTACCTTGCCCAAAAGAAGATAGGGATTAGTCATCATTAGATGCTCAAAGGCAGGAGAAGACAAGTCCCTCCTTATCAGAGTAAGACACTGACACAATCACATAACCTTGAGACTCCTTTTACCTATTGCCACAAGAATCCCTGATTCTTAGCAGCAAAGAATATTCTACTTTCTTAGGTGCAGTAATCCTGGGTTCAGTTTTTCAACCAAATTTATCAGACATAGTAAATTCTTCCTGCAATAAATTTACTTAGCTTTAAAAAATTAAACAAGTAACTACATAGATTATAAGAATGGCATATAAACAAGTCCAGCATCTGAACATCTTGAAATCATTCTATCCTCGAGATGTGCATGGCCACAGTGATGATGGTTAGGTGTGTTCAACCTCAGCTTAGGGAATTTATCATATCTAGGCTTCTTTCAGCTTTTACTCCTAATTAGTAGATTCAGGAATACATGGATAGCTCTCATTCTCTGGTTTAGGTGCATTCCATCAATACCACTTAGTCATTACTTATTAGCCAATATTGATATTGAAGTACAGATGTTTGCTCTAGTACTCAGCTGTTGGCCAGATTCTCATTTACCTTGTATCCTGTATCCTCCTGTACTTTTCTTAAGTCAATATTACAAGATATATTTGACCAGAGGTCTTTTGGCATTTCAGAAGGTAGATGAAAGAAAAAAGAATCATCTGTTTACCCCCTACTTCCCCAAGTTCACCCAATCATTATCATCTCTATCAGTCAATGAGTTAGAAAAAAGTAAAATATGTTTATTGTGATCATATATGCTTACTTTTTAAAATATTTGGTTACCAGTTAAATTATTCTCCCATCTCCCCTTTATCCCACTTATACATTTTATAGATGTTAGTAGAGGCATACCACACTCCAAAACTATATTCATATTTTCTTATACTTTTCTTTACTCTGTATCACTAAAAGTCACAGTCTTGTTTTTTTAAAAAATCACTTTTATCGTTTCCTGAATGACAGGAAGGATTAGGATTACATAATTTCCTCAATATATATATTCTTATAAAATAATAAACTTACACGCACATGTGTACAAGCTTAAAGTTACAATAAAAAAAGAAGTGATCAGACGATATGTCTAAAATCAGCACTAAAAAAAAATAACTCTTACACCAGAGGCTGCAAACAAGTGAGATGAGTTCTGAGAGCCAGGTAATTGGAGCTGAAATTTTAATTTTCTTTATTATTTTGAAAAATCATTATACACTGTTAAAGTGTACACTATGAAAATATGTATAAATTCTTTGCATTCTTTGGAAAAGTAGTAATGTAATTGTGAATCAAATTGTAAATTAAATGAGGAATGGCCATATACTTCCTAAGAAAAAAACTGGTTAGGAACACATCATCTACTCATATTTATTCATAGTCATGTATAAACCTCAAAGAAGGAAGGAAGGAAGCAGGGAAAGAAGGAAGGAAAAAAGGAAAGAAAAGCAAGAAAATCACCTATGGGATAACTTCCTTTATCACCCAATTCAGAATATCAATGGATCAACAGGTATAAAATGTACCCTCTCCATTTATAGACCAAATGTGTCTGTTCCTCCAAAATTCACATGTTGAAGCTTTACCCCCAATGTGATATTTGCAGGTAACACCTTGAGGGGGTTTATAGGATTAGAGGATGGCACAAGGGTGAAGCCTCCATGACAAGATTACTGATGAGATTTCTTCTTATAAAAAGAAGAAAAGAGACCAGAGCTCTCTTTTTCTGCTCACACACAAAGAAGAGATCACGGGAGCACAAAGTGAGATGGTGGCTATCTACAAGCCAAGATGCCTCAGTTTGAAACCTGCCTTGCCGTCACTTTGATCTTGGACTTCCCAGCTTCCAGAACTGTGAGAAAGGAATTTCTATCTTTTAAGCCACCCAGTCCATGGTATACTCTTACGGCACCCTGCGTTGACTCAGCCACTCCCTGAGATGACTGTGTGGTGAGTTGCAATGGTTGCAGGTTATGAACCTGAACAAGGTTTTGTTTTATCTCTTTAAAACTTGAGGCTGTTTCCCTGTGTGAAAGTAGATGGGATGGAAGATCAGATAATAATAATAATGTTTTCTATAAATAATTTTTATTATACATACTATATAATAAATCACAAAATACAAGTGTCTGGAACGTCATGGACTCGTCCTTTACCTCCCACTAAACTTTCTCCTTGAAAATGCTAAACCAATTTTCCCATTACTTTTTTTTTAATTGTTTTTTCTGAAATAATTATGGCTCATTTCATTTCCTTGGTATATCCATACCATTGCCTAACCACTCAGCTAATCGTTACAATAAATATTTTCAGGGTTTCCCTGGTGGCACAGTGGTTGAGAGTCCACCTGCCAATGCAGGGGACACAGGTTCGTGCCCCGGTCCAGGAGGATCCCACATGCCACGGAGCGGCTGGGCCCGTGAGCCATGGCCGCTGAGCCTGTGCGTCCGGAGCCTGTGCTCCGCAATGGGAGAGGCCGCAACAGTGAGAGGCCCCCGTACTGCAAAAAAAAAAAAAAAAAAAATTTCACCTCAAGTCAGATAGAAAAGAAGTTTATAGAGATACTCATTTTAAAAGTGTGATTTTCGTTCTCAAAAGATTAAGCAAAATCTTTCCCTGATATCTATAAACACATTAGCGTTTATCAACCAAATTCGTAGAGAGGCACTATAAGTATGAGATCAGCTAGAAAGGTGAGGTGTGAAATTGGGGATATGAGGTTTGTTTCTGGGGTTTGCCGCTTTCTTGAGTGTGAATATGTCTGCCCCTAATTTGGGCAGAGTTGCTTGAAAAACCAAAAATTGCTCTGGTGACCATTTTAATGTATCATAAGCCCCCCAAATGACGTTTCAAACAGAAATGCATTTTTACATTTCTGCTGTAGCATTTTTCCTGAGTTTTCTGACGTGCTTTGTTATTCCCACTGTCTCTGATATGTTATATCTTATTATTAAGAATTATTTCACTTTTACTATTATATTATAGTAGTATTTATTTGCCTATACAAATATCTCAATATCTAGGCACATTTTATTCTTTAGAAAGGTTATCATCATCATGCAAACAATAAATTTCATTCTAGCCCTAACATCAGCTTTATTCCATGAACGCATAGTTTCTTTATTCCTCTAAAGAGGACAATATGTCATGAATAATGAAGTGTAATTCCCATTTGGGTCATAGTTTCAGATATAAAGAGATGTGAAGAGACAAAAAGTGAGACTAAAAATGGGAAGTCCTTGTGTATCTTTTCATCTTCTAGCCTGTCAAAAACATGGAAGTTTGTACTGAACACAATGTCTATAATTATAGTGCTGGTTGCCAAGAAGAGTTACTGTGTCTGTTAAAAAGAAAATTACAGCTACTTTGCAATTCAAATCTGTGTTCAGTTACCTTGTGAAATCCAAATGAATGCTAATCTGACCTTATGTTTCCAAAAGGCACTATACTTTTTACTACTTTTTTAAAAAACTGTATTACTGAGGATGACAAACACTCTCACATCTTCAAAACGATTACACATAAAACAAGCACTTCAACTACCACACCCTGGACACACTAAAGAATTTCAGCAACCATAAAATTCATCTCTGAAGCACTTAACATTTTCATATGCCTCAGGTACACCTGCTTACTCTACAGTTCAAACTCGGATTTATGTACCAGTGAGGGTCTAGACAGGAAACAGATGGCACACTCAAACTGGGTAATTCAAGATAGTTTAATAAGGTGGCCTTCACAAGGGTGAATTGGGAAAACTACCAAGGGACAATACAGTTTCCTGGGCTGGCAAGAGCTGGAGCCTTACTACCTCTAGGTCTAAATGGGCAAGAATAAGAAGCGGTTATCAGAACAAAAACGGTGAGAGTTGTTTGGAGGGGGTCACCTCCAAACCGGGGTGGGGCCTTCAATAAAGAGACACACTTAATTCCCTGTGACCTGGTAGAGAGAGAATCAAGACTATACATACTCTCACTTCCCTCACTTTTGACTTCTCCTCTTCAACTGATGCCCCACTTAGATCAAATCCACTAGGAAGCCATAGGGCAAAGGTGCAGACTGACACAGTCTATAGATGCCAGCTTTCTGTGGCACAGAGTAGAATTAAGGATAAAGAATGGAACTAGAGGAGGAAAAGTAAAATACTCGGAGCAATACATAGTCAATTTAAAACAACTTTCAATTAATGATTGCAAAACCAAATTTTCTATAGTATCATAATTCCAACTTCTGTAAAGAGTTAATTTCCAAATTGCCCTGAATCATTTATGAGATATTTTTCTATGCTGTTTAAAAATATAATTTGCAAATGTTGCCTCATCTAATACGCCAAACAGCTGAAAGGCAGGTCTTTTTAGCACACAGTGGCTCAGAGAATTGAAACATGTTGCTCTAAGCCACAGAACCAAGAAAGGAATAAAAAATGAATGAAACGGTGAATGCTATAAAATGAATGTTTGTCATATTTCTCCTACCACATACCAGACAATGCTTTAAGAATATTAAATGTATGAACCTATTTATTCCAGGCAACATTATATGAATTACACCTTATTATTATTATTCTGCCTATTTCATAGATTAGTAAACTTCATCAGAGAGCAAGTATCCTGTCCAAGGTCACACTACTGGGGTCAGGATGCATCCTTAAGCATTTGGTGTTAAAGTCTGTTCATTAGATCAAGATTTTCATCAGGATTATATTTGCTGAGAGACTTAAGCAAGAAGTAAACATCACAGAAATAAATATTGTGCTTGGATTCAAATGTTGGCTGTAAAATAAGTAGAAAATAGATGTCAGTGTGATGTGAATGGAATCTTTCTAAATTGAATGTATATTAAATTTTATATATCCTTTCAAGGGATCATTTAGAGATAATGTCAATAATATAGAGTTTTGTCACAAGATTATGATCTCCCACTGTTACATAACCATGAACATGAAGCCAAGTTGTTTATTTTCAATGCAGGAAAAATCAATCCAAGAATTATGTTCTATAACAGTGATTTTAGTTCTATTATACAAAATGATGCATGTTGACTTAATAATTTTGCCTGATGGATGCTTGAGAGGCAAAATGACAGATGTTCCCTGCACCATTGTGAGCCAGAGTCTTCTGTCAAGCTTAGAAAATATACCTGTTGTATGTTTTGCCTAATCAGAAACAGTCATCCATAAAAGTGATGAGGTTGTATCCCTGTTGTAATCTGCACCTTTATGAATGAGATGATTTATGACCTGTTAGTTAAGGGTGCTGTGGTTTTTAACTTTAATCAGGGAATAGTGGTCAACCATGCAGGTATAAAGTCTAAGAGAGGAGTATATATATAGTACTTAAAAATTTGAACTCACAGCAAAACAACTACAGAAAGGTCTATTGCACTTGGTAATGATCATGATTCAACTTTCATTTTAACTCCAGATGGAACTGTAGTAATTGTTTACTTGGGTACCAAATAGAAAACCTTTCAAAGTTTCACTTAGCCTAGAGTGTATACAAAAACACCTAACTCACAGAAAGGCATAATAATACATATCTGTGAGAATATATTATATGAACCCTTATATTTTAATATTTGTGATTGTTTTCAAAGTGTTTTCTGTATACTTATTCATTATTCATTTCATGCTTACAACCACCTGGAGAGTTAGACAGCTCTATACTAGTTAGCTGAGTAAATTGAGGAATGAAAAGAGAAAAATCAATAAGAGTTAGGTGTTCTGATTCTTACTCCATGTGATTGCATCCAATTATACCACAAAACCTTTCTTTCTTGAAAAATTATCTGCTTTTTAATAATATGTAGCTTGCCATAGTTTACACTTTTCTAAACAACAAAGACCTATGTAATCAAAGAGACTGATTTTAAATGCATTTCAAAGTTAAGGTACAAAACTCATTTATTTAGTCACTGAAGGTCATTTTCAAATACCTGGATAGCAATATTTTATAAAACTAAATACATTCTTGATTAGGTAGTTAAGAATTAATAATCAAGTTACAAAACTTTTGTTTATAAAGTGAGTTTTAAAACATCACTCTTAGATTTGAGGTTAATAGCATCAGGCCTTAAGCAACGCCCAATAGTGATATGCCTCTTCCCCACAGAACTTCTAAATGACTGAGAAATTGAAAAAAAGAATGGGCCTACCTCAATTTACCCTCAGAATTCCCACAAAGATTTCCATAACTGCATTCTCCAAATAGGAGTGTTCTTAAATGTCCAGTTATCTAGGACCCAATTTCTAGTCTATACAACGAAGTTGTTGGCCAAAGCCCAAACATTAAGCTGGAAGTGCAAACCTAATTCTTCCTTCAGTACCAGATTCACTGTCCTCAGATAGCACTGATGCAGCCGATGTTGTAGAATATGGTTTATATATTTAAGAGAGTTGTACTCCTGACACCAAGTCTCAGAATTAGATAGATGCACTCACCCAATTTTATAGCAATACAAGAAAGGATAGGCCATGCCAGATGGGAATTATCCCTTTTACATCATAGAGTTGGGTGAACAGAGGAAAACGGGTACAGATGATTCATTGCAAGACAAAAGAAAGGGAAAAACTAGCCTACAAATGGCTTTGTTTCTCCTGCCACACTCACTTAAAACAGCATTCATTTCACCTCCTTTTAGGCAGAATAAGTAAAGAGGGCATAAAGAGTCAGAATGTTTATGCTATTGAAGTACCCTTGGAAGGAAGAAAATATGTTTTTACATTATCCATCACTATTCTAGCCATCTACACTTTTGTTAATATTTTCTCTGCCAGAAAGCTGTTACTCATACTTCTTCAACCTAGCACAGGAAATATGATTTGCTGCATAAAAAAACATTTCAAACCATAGTGGCTTAAATCAAAAATTACTTGCTATTTCTTACCATTCTCAAAGTTGACTGGGCAAATCTAATCCCCAAAGAATTAGGTGAGGTCACCCAAGCTGGACAGGCTTGGCTGAAAGTTCTAAGGAGACCGCTTTCACATATCTGGAGCCTTAGTGCCAGTGGTTGACTAAGGTGCCGCTATTCTCCTCCACTTGGTCTCTTTCTAACAGCATGTGCCTTAGCCTCTGGGGCCTTTCAACACAATCTCTCTTTCCAGAAGAAGGCCTGATTTTTCTTTGCAACTAGATTGAAAGAGCAAGAGTAGAAGCTTACAGGTCTTTTAAGGGCTGAACCCAAAGCTACTTGCAAGATGTCACTTCTGTCACATTCTATTGATAAATGCAAGTCACAAGAAAGGGAAATACACTCTACCTATCCGTGGAAGATATGCAAAGAGAGAGCATAAATTATTGACCACCAATATGCAGACTAGTTATTGTAAACCCCAAAGGAATTTCCCCATGATCACAAGTGACACCTAATGCACTTTCCTTCCCAGCCCTAAGATATCTATTCTTACAAGCAATACATTGCCTCTGATTCTTCTGCATCCAGGCTTCCCTTCCCTGACTCCTTTGCTTTATCCAGTATTCTCAATTAATTCCATTTGCTCTCTGGAGCTGCAAAGTGGATGCCAGACCACTCTTTGAGAGCAATTCTTTATCTCCTTTCCCTCATCCATTGAGATGGATATGGCACTCCGTCTTAAATTTTGACAGCTTCAGCCGAAACTAACTTACTCAACAGATTCTTTTAGAGAAACAAAAAATATTTTATTTAAACCTACCATATAATCTTTTAAGGTAATAATTACAAATGAATAGGTTTTGTGTTTTTAGGAACAAATTTATTGGGAACTAGATTGAAAGTCTACAATTTAAATATTTTTCAGTTCTTAAGATGGTGCTGTGATCACTGTTACCTCCTTAGGATATACAGTTCATTTCTGAATTATTTTATTAACAGATTCAAGTTGGCAGTCATTAAGTAAACATAGTTCTGGTGCTTAGAACTTAGTCAAGACTAACTTGAAAGCAATCCCACTGTGTGCCACCCAGAGGGACAGGCTTCAGGAAAAGGTTGACATCCATACTGTATGTGTGTGACAGGTATTATTTTAAAATCTGTCTTCATAATTTTGAAGTTCACAATTATTTTAAACAAAATTAAGAGAGATCGGCACCAAAACAGCAGCGCCCCTGGAGGCAAAACAACAAAAACAGTGAAGAAAACCACAAACAAATATTGAAGGCTCCTATAGTCACATTTTCTTTGATTATAGAATTAATAATAGACTGTGTGGTGAATCTGATACACAGCTTGACAGTAATGCTGCTCTTGCTGCTTCCAGTAAAGTCAAGAATCCAGCATGTTCTAACGGGAAGGAAATGAAGTGATTAATTTTGAGTTCTGCTGCCTGGTCCTCTGATACCTGTCCCAGATTCTTGGGGCTAAATCATTTCTTTTCTGTCTTTAAGTATTTTAAATAGCTGTCTCTAATCTCAAACTTGGAACTCCATATCACTGTTCTCCTTGTCAACATCAGTGACCTATACAAAGCAAACACTCAAGAGATCGTATCCTCTGTTTTATTACTCTCTGTATTAGTTTACTGGGGCTGCCAAACAACAAAGTACCACAAACTGGGGGGCTAAAACAATAGAAATTTATTGTTTCACAATTCTGGAGGCTAGAAGGCTGAAATCAAAGTGTCGGCAGGGTTGTTTCCTTCTGAAAGCTGTAAGGAAAAACCAGGTCCAAGACTATCTCCTAGTTTTTGGCAGTCTATGATGTTCCTTAGCTTATAGAATGCATTGTTTCTCCCTGTGTCTTCACACTGTCTTCTCTCTATGCATATCTATCTCTGTGTTTCAATTTTCCCTTTTCATAAGTATACCCAGTCACATTGGATCAGGGCCCACCCTAATGACCTCATCTTAACTTGATCATCTGCAAAAACCTTACGTCCAAACAAGTTCATATTCATGTACTAAGGGTTAGGACTCCAACATCTTTGGTGGAGACACAATTCAACCCATAACCATCATGAGTTTGGAGAAAGTCCAAACTCCTAGGTGTAGCAGAAGAGAGCTGCTATAATCTGCTCTCTGCTTTTCCCTTTAGGCTCATCTTTAGCATACTCCACATCTCAATATACACTCCAGATTATTGAACAGGTAACACTGTAATTTCCCTGGTTATACATCACATCCTATGCCAATGTCTTTAGTTTTTTGGCTGTTTACAGGCCAGTAAAAAAAAAAAAAAAAAATGGTTTCCATGTGTCACCCTAACTGTGATCTCTCCAAGTCTCTGTATTGAAATAGCCTATTTAATTTTTGAACTGGACACAATATTCTCCTTGGCAGTCTTTCCACTTGACTTGAAACTCTCCTGATATTTCCCACTAATAACTCACACACTCACATCCTGTTTTGTATGCTTGTTCTAAGTGAGATCATTTTGTACATGTGCCTGAACCTCTGGCCCATAAGAAGTAAGAATTTTTAGTTAATAATTTTAGAAAAGATCTTGATCTAAGTTGTAAGATAGAAGGCTCAGGAACTGGCAGCTGCCAGAGATTTTGCTCTACGGAGCAGGAGTGGGAAGACTGTGGTCCATGAGCCTATTTGTGCATGTGCTGTGAACTAGAATGGTGTGTGTGTGTTTGAATTGTTGAAAATCTAAGAACATTGTTGAAAATCAAAAGAAAAAACTACTTCATGTCAAGTAAAAATTATATGAAATTAGAATGGCAGTGTCCATAAATAAAGTTTCATTAGAACACAGCTACATTTATTTGTTTATATAGTTTCCATGGTTGCTTTCATGCTACAGCAGACTTGAGTAGTTGCAATAGAGACTTTATGGTCCACAAAGCATCAAATATTGCCGATTTAGCTTTCACAGAAATTGTTTGGTGACCCCTTATGTAAAGTAATAAGACAAACTGGAGAGAGAGAGAATGAGTAAGAGAGAAGGAAGAGCCAGTGAGAAGACCGAGTGAGAGAGAAGGAGAAATGGAGACAAACAAAGCATATATGCAGAGAAAAGTCAAGACATTGAGCTCTGACAGTGTCTAATTCCTATTATTCCTGAGGTTCAACAATATTTTTAATCTTGAATTCCATGAGAAATACCAAATGAAATATAAAAACTGAATTTGTTGATGCTAATTAAAAGTGCCCCTAAAATACATTTCTCTTTCTCCTATAGTTGACTGTAATTTCCTTGAGGTTAGGGACTAACTCATTTAACATATTAGCTAAGTATATTATTTGTCACTAAATAAGCATTCATTGTATGAATAGATACAGAAACAAATATGTACTGATAATATTGAACTAAAAGTGGGGATAGGAGTGGGGGAGCCAAAGAGAATGAGACCCCTGCCCCATCCCTAAAAGCACCACTCTCTCAAAATGTACTGTGAAGTGTTCTAGAAGATCACTTGAATGGATCTCTAAATCAACTAGAGCCCTCAACAAACAAACAAAAACAATACAGACAGTAGCTGTCATTGTTGACAAAGTGCAGTGAGTTCCTGGCAATCGAATTGGTGCTGTGATAAGTCCCAGTGGCAGTCTGGTTTTTGCTGTGTCTTTATATGAGGTCTAAGTCTGCCTCAGGCTGTATTTTCTATGACCTCTAAGTCATTACTCATCTACCTACTTCCTATGTTATACTCTCTGTGACTCTGAAGACTGTTATAAATATCCTGACCAAGAGAACATATAGTATTGCCATCATCATTACAAGTTTGTGAATTTTGAACATGAGCTTGCTGCTATTGACAGTTCCTTTTCTGGGAAAGAACTACAAACTGACCAAGAGTCAAATTATCTCCACTGGCAACAAAGGTTAGGTTTTGAAACCTGGCTTATGCTGTAGCTGTATAAATTTGAGAAAGCTATATAACTCCACTTAGCCTTAAATAATAATACTAAAGTCATAGAATTGATTGTCAATTCAGATAAAACAGCAGTTCCTGGCACATAGCAATTAAAATTTGACAAATACATAAGAGTAAAGAGAGTCAGAGTCCTTCAAATTGTTCATCACAAATGTTTCTGAATAGGTTATCACCATATTGCATTATTTTAATCAAAATATGAGTATAAAAGCCATGATGAGGTTAGCATAGTTTTGTTTCTGCATGATTTCTTTTGTCTTTCTAGATCCAGCATTCAAAAAGAGGAATTCAATAATCAGGTAAAAGTGTGATGTTGCAAAATAAGAAATGAAGAGAGTAAAATATGCCATGAGGAATAGTTTGAGACATTCAAGATAAGTAGCCTATTGAAGAGAAGTGGGTCACGATAGGTCATTTCGAACAACATCAAACAATGTCTTTACATGGCCCTAGGTGGTAGGACAAATAGGTGGAAGTCCAAGAAGATAAATCTGAGGTCAATGTATAATATTCAGTGTCATCAGTTGATTGAATATATTCCCTCAGTAGGTAACGAGATCCCTGACAATTTGGGTGTAAATAACCACTTGACCAAGCCATGAGAAGGGATTCAATCAAACATCAGAGAGCTGATTGGACTATTTGGCCTTTAAATTCCATTTTGGCCCTGAAATTTGATGGCTCTATAAAAATCTATATGATTACAAGTTTGCTCTAAGTAGATCATTTTCTAAAGAGGTAGAGACAGAGATAGAGAAAGAGGCAGCCATAAACATAAGTCTCCCATTTATCCCCAAGTATATATGGTTCTCTTTGGTAACCAAGTGTATTTGGTAACAATAGTCAGAGACTTCATCAAATGACCCCACAAAATCAAATATTTAAATTCAATTCTCTTCTCCAGCAAATTCTGGGAAACTCATGAGGAATTCTGGCATGTTCTACAGTTCAATCCTACTGATCTCTTGTTAACTCATTAGTTTGTCCTCACAGCACAATGCTGCTCCCCGGAAGTCTGGGGAGCATTTTGTCATCTCAGAACTAGTTTCTTGTCAGTGCTCTTCCTCTTCTTATAGTATTTTATCAAAATTTGAGCTGGACCCCCATATCCTAAACAGGGTAAAGAGAATAGTCAATAGTTCATTTCCCAAATCTGGCTTATTTGTGCACTAAGTTCCACTCAAATGGACCTTGGCACTGCCTGCCGTTTCTCTTATACATCTACATCAGTCTCGGGGAAAGATCTGCCCCCTGAGCTCTCTGGCCCATTTCTACTGCCCATTTCCTGTAAACAACTCTTACTTGAACTATAAACACAAACACACTCTGACACAAGCACACAGAACACAATCACACGGAAGGGAGTTCTCCTCCAATTATGCAAGGGCAAAGGTACTTCTAGTAATGACATAACTCTGTTTACATTAAAAATGAAACTTTTAGCACTTAGAACCTCTTTACAGTTCTTCAAAAACATGTGGAACTTTAGCCTAGCCTAGGCCTTTCTCAAAATACACAAATTCTACTGCAAACATTTTCACTTTTAAAAATAGAAAATTTGTAGCAACTTTTAAATGGCTTTTTTCCAACCACCAAAAAATACTGAAAACCCATCAGTTACAGATATAAATCTTTTTTATGACTGTTTTTAATTTCATTTTGGCCCCAAATGTCATTAAAATTGTGTCTTTGTGACTAAAAATGAAAATGCAGTTGTTACTGTATAAATACAAATTCAGAACACATGCTGTCTACAAGTTCAAAGTCAATGCGACTGAAGCCAATGACTTGTCACATTCAGAGTTAAGATAAAAGTTCATGCAGCACCACATAAATTTCTCAGCAATTTTTCAGTCATTTACTTTCTCACAGTAGCTTTGTGCCTTGTGCTCTTTTCTCCCCATGTACCACCTGTCTCCTCTGCTTCATCTCACCTTCACGCTTTCAACATTTTAAGCTACTATGACAAGAGTTAAAGATCATGGAAGCCATAAAATCTGGCTTGAAACCTTAGCTGATGTTATGTTCTTTGAAGGTCCCCATAAGTAAAAAGTCTTCTAAGACCTTGGTGAAGAAATCATTGAAAGACATCCTTCCTGAATCTTTTACAACTTGGAAAAGCAAAGAATAAACTTTTCTTTCTATGAAACAGCTGAAAATTAAAGTTTAAATCCACAAAATGTCCCATCCATTAGGGATCATTACATTAAACTGTGAACGTTTGGAAACTGCTTGCCCTAACAAGAGAAAATAATATCTTTTAAACATTAGCAGGTTATTATAAATGCTTTATAATTGTATTTATGATGCACTGTCATGTCCTTACATCTTAAAACAACAACAATGAAATCTGATTAAGCATACGGAAAGCTAGCTAGTCTGAAATGCTACCAATTTTTATATATTCACTAGTATATATCACACTGTAGATTTTAATTTTATATAAAAAATGCGGTCTAATTATTTATTTATTTATTTGACCTCACTGCCCAGCTTGTGGGATCTTAGTTCCCTGACGAGGGACCAAACCTGTGCTTCCTGCAGTGGAAGCATGGAGTCCTAACCACTGGACTGCCAGGGAAGTCCCTGGTCTAATTTAAAAGTCAGGGAATTCATAGAAGATGTGGCACAATTGGCACCATGTTTTTGCAACATGAAGAGAAAAGAAAATAATCAAATTCACTAAAATAATTTACCTAGCTCCATGAAAATAAATGACCCGTTTAATAAATTTTAAACATCTAAATTTGGCATATCTACCAAATTTAAACATAATATAGATGCAGAGTACTGAAAAATATTCTTGTATGTTACTTTATGTACTTAAGTCATTAAAACGTATCTCTACCCAAATATGACTAGTTTACTAAAGGTGACACTTTCCACTGTTTCTCTAAATAATCTTTGCTTCTTGTTTTCCATAATTCAGCTAATGGACTGAACCATTTTCAAAGAGTTAAGTTCAATATCTAAATTGTCTTTTAATATTCCTGTTTCTCATTTGTATGCATTAAACCAATCAACAAATACTGAGTGTCAAGCAATCATGTTGAAGAAATCAATAAGACAGATGACATTCTTCTTATGGATTTTTTTTTTAGGTCTAGTATGGAGGATAATATCATCTAAATAATATGTGTGATAAACATTTTTAAAAATGAAGAATGCTATGTGACCAACATATGTGCTATATGAAAAGTCAGGCCTTTCCAAAGATATATCACTTAAGCTGAGACCTAAAGCATAAGAATAGGTGAGTTATGTAAGGACATAAAGGACAAGATTCCAATTATATGGAACAACCAACATGAAAGCATTAAAATTAGAAGAGTATGATGAGCTCAAAAGAAGAAAAAAAAGTCTTTTTGGCTAGAGTGTGGAGAGCAAGGCAAGAAGTGGAAATATACAATTCTAAAGAGAAAGTAGGGAACACGTTTACAAAAGGCCTTGAAGACACTGTGGGATGATGGCTTATTGTGATTACAAGGCTATCCTCCCTTCTTCCATGCAGGCAGAACTCCAATTTCATTAAAATATGCACCCTCGATGAGTCTAAGATAGCTAATCCCCTTCCCGATCTAAGAGATAAATCTTATTTGGAATAAACTAACCATGCAATTCTCTTTTCTCTTTCCCACAATTAGGATTAGGCATAATATTAAACCCTGGCCAATTGAACACGAAGGAAAACCTATTTGGGGAGTTGTTATGGATGGAACTCCCTGCCTTGAAATTCATTTGTTGAAGTCCTAACCTCCAATGGGACTGTATTTGGAGATAGGACCATTACATCAGTAATTAAATGAGGTCATAGGGTGGGGCTGTAATCCAATAGAACTGATGTTTTTATAAGAAGAAGAAGAGACACCAGGGAAGTGTGTGCAGAAAGAAAAGGCCACATGAGGAAGCAACAAGGAGATGGCCATCTGCAAACCAAGGAGAAAGACCTCAGGAGAAACTAAATATGCTGACACCGTGATTTCAGACTTCCAGCGTCCAGAACTGTGAGAAATAAATATCCTTTAAGTCATTCAATCTGTGGTATTTTGTTGTGGCAGCTCTGGAGGACTAACCCTAGAGTCAGGAAAAGGATTACACTGTACCCGTATGTCTATGTCTTCATGTGGCATTCTTCTCTATGTGTGCGTATGTGTCTCTTCTCATCTTTTTATAAGGATGCTAGTTATATTGGGTCAGGACCCACACTAATTCAGTATGACTTCATCTTATCTTGCTTACATCTACAAAGACTCATTTTCCAAATGAAGTCACATTCACAAGTCCCAAGGGTTAAGACTTTAACATATATATTTATGGAATGCAATTCATCCCATAAAATCTACATATAGAGACTGGCAGAACAGAAGGGTGGATCACAGCCTAGAAAATATGGTGGCTTTTTGGAATCAGAAGTTTTTGTGGATTTCTTCCTTTTACAATAATAAACTTCAGCTGCACTTAGATTTGATTTTACCTGAGGCTAAAACAGTCTAATGATGTTAAGGATGTGGGAAATTATTCTCAGAGCATTGTGAAATTACCAAAAGATTTTAAGCAAAGGAGTAGCATAATCAGATATTTATTTTGTAAAAACTGCAAAGTCCATTTGCCCCCAAGTCCTCTAGAAGTTCTTTCTATAGACCTTCTAATTTATAGTTGCCCCTTATTGACTTCCTGATTACTTCACTTACACATAAAATGCCAGTTTTAACAGAACTCTTTACCTTCCCACTTCAATCTAGTCAGAATACCAAAATAATCTTCCTAAAATAACACTTAATAATCCACCTTTCCAATCAGAAGGCTTCCATAGCTCCCCATTGCCTTAAAGTTCTCAGAGTCCTCTTAAATCCTGACCTCAAACTACACTTCCAAAATTAAGTCCAAAAAGAAGTGGGCTTTGTGTTAAAATAAATATTACAGATCATCACTGAGCAGTGGTTTAAACCTGTGTAATTTGAGAAAACTGTGAGAGGAGGTATTAATAATAAGTTATTAGAATAAATTCAGAACAACAACTGTTTAAAACTTAAGCATATCACACATATCTGGTTATTCCTTTCCCAAATTGATTAATAAAGAACAGCAAAAGGGAGAAATGTGTTTTCCAATTCCTGAATTATTATTTTTCATGCAAAAATTGTTACATGTTACAACTGGCTAAGAACTAAAATTAATTGCCACCCAACATCATCAAGGAAGTTATTGTTTTAGAAGCCATCTTGTGCAGACACCACGTTAAGCATTTTCTACACATTATCTTATTTAAGCATAACAGTAAGTATATAAGACAGGTTACCATTCCCCACATTATGAATTAAGAAGTTTGAATTTGGAGTGAATGATTAAGTAACTTGATCATGCAACTCTAAAATGCCAGAAATGGTGTTCATCTAAGTTTTTAATCATTAGGTTGTAATCCTATGGGTTTTCTTCTTCACCAAATTGACCTTTTCTTAACAAAACCATGTCACTCTTGGTGCCCTCAGTTTCCTCTGATAGTCCAGTGCTAGGAACTGGATTGATTATAAAAATTGCAACTGTTATGGCAGGAATGGTGCATGTGTATGTATGTACGTATTGTGGCTTTGGATAAATAATTTTGCTATTAATATGTTTTAACACTTGATATTCAAATAAATTCAGCAAACATATTTTGTCCTAGGAAGGAGGGAAGAAGAGGACAGTAGAGGAAGGACAGGTGAGATTAAGAGAAGATGATGAGAAAGTTGTTTCTAGTTAATATTTATGAGATATCAGTACTGATAACAAAGATATAAGGAATATTATGGTATAGATATGTATGTCTTGCCCTCTTTGAAGACAGCATCTAAAGTGCAGTATTGTTCAACAAGCATTCCAAAATGTTAGAACTTTAAGATTTGAATTTGAAAACGAAAATTGGAATAATTGAGAAGAAATTTTGTCCCTTCCTGTTTTCAAGTCACTCCCTCTTCCATTAACTAATTAATTTATAAAAAATAAAAGGCTCTCTTTCAAAAATAACAGGGATTTAATTTCCTTGGTTTAATATACTTTTTAGGAAAGTGTGTTTTCAAGGAAGAACAAACAAACAGGCAAAGAACCATTCTAATTTACCTTGACTCTATGCTGTACTGACTTTTGGAGAGGAAATTATAATCCTGCTATAAATGCTGTACTGAAAGTCGTAGTTTCACAGGGGCTGTAATATAGGAAAGCAACCTGAAGCAAGTGAAGAACTATTTTCTTCCCATCCACGCACTTGATCACAAAGGGCAAATAACATCACAGCTTTTTGTTGTTTTGCTAAGAAGGCAATTTGTCAGTTAAAGGCTAGATTGAATCCCTAAACATCAAACCATTGAAAATAATCACAAGCAAGGGGTAATGGTTGCAAAGAACATTATAATAAACTCAGAGAAAACTAGAAAAAAAGGTTCTGTCTTCTATGTATACCAAGATGACTAAATTATAAAGTCAATATAGGTTTATAAAGCCTGAAAAATTTTTTCATTAGCTTTTATTGAAGTACTATATAATAAGAGTTTCTCAATGATCCAGGTAGTGCAGATTTCAGATGAGTTACTAATCTGGTACTGTGTGTGTATGGGATAGACATGTAAGGTGTGAATAAACTAGAGCCATGTGCTGAGTTGGCAAAGAGTGATAGGGAATTGGTGCTAGTGTTTTGACCATAAGAACACTAACTCCTGGGGTTCCTGCATGCTCTCTCTCTCTTTTTATATTTTGCAAAGCTACATTAATGCCATCAACCCCATAAAATTCAGTAACTTATACATATATCCTGTTTAAATAATAAGCATTATGTAAGCCATTTTTAGAATATATATATATATACACATTATTGAATGCCATTAAAATTGCTTAATAGACTTATAACTCATATATAACTATATCACCTCTCAGATTTTCAGAGGGTAACAGTGCGTTTTGAGCAAGGAAGCAAAGGGAAATCAGAGGAAACAAGAACATTCCTTTTGGATAAGGCTTTTCCACACCTTATTGTGCCTAAAAGTCAGGATCAGAGAAATATAACAATCAATGTAGTGCCATGCTTATCAAAATCATCCTAGTTCTATCCATTTTACTTTTCAAGGACTGACCTTTATATCTTTTTCTCCTGTTGATAAAATCCCAGTTCTTCTTGCAATAGGAAGGAAAGTTGGGGTCCCCATTTCATATCTATTTGTCCCTATAAACCAGCATACATATAACTTTCTCATGGAGTAGAAAAGAGCCCTGATCTCTCTGGAATACACTGAGTCAGTGATGTTAATACATGAATCAGGAAATGTTGATCTATACCAAGAATGCTGCCGTCACTTCAAGTCTTCTGGGTTGGCTTATGTAATTGGTAGTAATATTTCTTTTCAATCTATTCCATTGGCCTTTCTCATTACACTAAATATACCTTTGTATACCATGTAATTAAACATAGAAGGGTCTGTTTATTTTGATAAAAAGGAAAACAAATGAAACAGTAGCAATTCTTTATCCCCCTAAAATCTCACATCTTGGCCCAAGATAAGAAGTTATCATGATATGAGTGTAATTTTTCAGAGTGGGTATGAATTGATATGACTGATGACAGAAAAAACTAATGACCACCTTGGACTAGAACTCAGCTTTGCTAGCTCTCCTGTTCTCCTGCTTTTTTGTTTTGTCTTTAACTTGTCCTTGTGAAAGAAGTATGGGCTGTTGAAGAAGTCACAAGGGATCAAGTGAATAATCTTCTTAATGACATTAGAAATGATGGGCTTATTTTCACTGGCTTATTTACTCCTAAGTCTCAGTCAAAGGAGTGAGAGCCTAAATTGGTTTAAATGCTCAATTCTTCATAACAAGCTAAGTTTAGATGTCAAGATATATTGTGATGGTAATGATAGTTGTACAACAATGCAAATGTTCTTAATGCCACTGAACTGTACACTTAAAATGGTTAAAATGGTGAATTTTATGTTAAATATATTTTAAAACAATAAATATCTATATTATTGTGAACTAGTTACGCTGACTATTTCAAGTGGTCTTTGATCTATGGCACATTTTTAATCTAAGATATAATCACTTTGGAAACATTGATCAGGCAACTATTACTTTTGGTGCTACTTCCTAAGAGGAGAAAAACACAACAGTGTTGGAAAAGAAAAATTCCAGAATTTAAATTGATATTTAAATATCAATTGCCTGCTTGACAATTTTTATCTTTCTAAGTAATATCATCTCAAATAGACCCTCAGTATAAATTCTACATGTACCTGGTATACTAGTGTCCTAGTACTGGTCCAACAAAGTACCACAAACTAGGTGCCTTCAACAATAGAAATTTATTGGCTCATAGTTCTGGCATCAAGGTGTTGGTAGGGTTGTTTTTTTCCAGTGTTGTGCTGGTGTGTTGTGCTGGTGTGTTGTGTGTGTGTTGCTGCATGCTGCACTCCTACATTCTGGTGGTTTGCTGGCCATCTCTGGCATTCCTTGGCTTGTAGATATATCATTACAGTTTCTGATAGACTTAACCAAATATATCAAAATTGTATTAGATGCAAATGAAGTTAACACTCCAATTATAAGACAGAAAATTTTCAGACTAGTGAATAAAAAAGTTACATACTATTTAAGAAAGATGCCCTTTAAATACAAAGAGACAGATAGTTCAAAAGTAAAGGTATACAACATTGTATCATGCATATACTAAGCATAAGGAAACCGGTATGGCTATATTAATTGCAGGCAAAGTAAAATCAAAGAGTATTACTAAAAATGAAGAGGGACATTGCACAATTAAAAAAGGATTAATTGATCAAGGAAACATAAAAATCCTAAATGTGCATGTACATAGTAACAGAGCTTCTAAATACATAAACCAAAACTTACAAATAAAGAAGAAATCAACAAACCCATAGCCAGATCTGGAAATCTCTCAGTCATTGATTAAACAACTAAATGGATAAATCAATAGGGATACTGAAGGTCTGAAATGACACTGTATATCCACTTGAACTACTGATATTTATAAAGCATTCTACAAACAGTTGCAGAATATACATTCTTTTCCAGTACACCTGGAACATAACCCATAATAAATCACATCCTGGGCCATAAAATAAGTCTCAAAATTCTCAAAACTTTGAAATCTTACAGAATATGTCCTCTCAATCAATATGGAATTAAATTAAAAATCAATAATTTTGATACCTCAAAAATCTCCAAATACTTCAAAATTAATCAACACACTGCTAAATAGCCAAATTGTCAAATAAGAAATCACAAGCCAAAAATAAATTTTTGAACTGAACTTTAATATCTTTTCCAAATTTTTGAGAGGCTACTAAAACAGCACTTATAGGAAAATGTATAGCTTAAATGCTTACATTCAAAAAGCAAGAAGGATTAAAATCAATGGCCTGAGTTTCTAATTTATGTGGCTAATAAAAGAGCAAATTAAGCCAAAAATTAGTAAAAGAAAATTAAAAGATGGAAACAGAAGTCAATAAATACAAAACAAACAGTCAAGAAAATTACCAAAGCCTGAATTTGCTTATTTGAAATAATTAATAAAATTGATAAGCCCCTAGCAAGTCTGAATATGAAATAAAATACAAATTTATCAATAACAGGGTAAAAGAGGTGAGATAACTAAATCAAGTCGTTGAAATGGTAATAAAATATTATGAACAGCATTATGAAACTCTTTTAGCTAATGAATTTAACAACTAAGATGAAATAGACAAATTCTGTAAAAAACTAAACTTACATATCAGAATAGCTCACTATCTATTAAAAAACTGAAATTATAATAAAAAAATCTTCCCATAAAGAATAATTCAAGCTTAGATGACTTCACTGGTAACTTCTCACTTGTGCATCTTATCAAATTTGATAGAATGCACAAATCTTACACAGTCTTTTTCCAAAAATAAGGTAGAGGAAATATTCTCAACTTTTTTTTGCAGAGACCAGAATTACCCTGATAATAAAACCAGACAAATACATCATAAGGAGAGACAATTTTAAGCCAATGACCACATGAACAAAGATGCGAAAAATTCTACGTGTATTAGCAAATAGATTCTAGTAATATATAAAAAGAAAATAGGGATTTCTCTGGTGGCGCAGTGGTTAGGAGTCTGCCTGCCAATGCAGGGGACACAGATTTGAACCCTGGCCTGGGAGGATCCCACATGCTGCGGAGCAACTAAGCCTGTGGGTCGCAACTACTGAGCCTGAACTCTAAAGCTGGCAAGCCACAACTACTGAGCCTGCACGCCACAACTACTGAAGTCCACACGCCCAGAACCCGTGCTCCGCTACAAAGAGTAGCCCCTGCTGGCTGCAACTAGAGAAAGCCCATGCGCAGCAATGAAGACCCAACGCAGCCCAAAATAAAAATAAATAAATAAATTTATTTTTAAAAAATGAGAAAAAGAAAATAAATCATGGTCATGTGGGTTTTATTCTAGGATGGCAAGTTGGTTTACTCCTTTACAATCAAGTAATATAATTCACCAATTTAGCAGAATAAAGAAGAAAATTAGCATATGATCATGTCGATAGGTACAGAAAAAAGTTAACAAATTCAACCTTAAATCATGATAAAATGACAAAATCTCAGCAAACTAGGGCTGGAAAGGGGCTTCCTCGATCTGCTAAAGGCATCTGAAAAACCTATAGCTCACATCACACATAATGATGAAGTATTTAATACTTTCCTTATAAAATTGGGGGAAAGGCAAAGATGAGTATTCTCACACTTCTGTTTGATTCGTTCTTTCTGCAACCATTCCCATGCTCCTCCGTGTCATTTCCATTCAACCTCATGATAGCAAATAAAGAGTCCTGACCCAGTTGTCATTTCCACATCTACAAACAAGCTTCTAAATTTTTCATCTTTGCTAAGAACTTGAGATGTGGCAAGAGTACACTGTTACAAGTTGATCTACGTGGTTCTGAAAGTACTTGTGCTTCCTACTTCAATATAATATTTACCAAATCAGTCAAAAACTAGATGACAAAACAATAGTTTGTAAAAGTGACTTAAGTTTTCCTGAAAGCACATAAGTAAAAATATGAGGCTTCAAGAAGAATCGATGAGGTGCAGACTAAGTCTCTTAGGAGTCTGGTATTAGTCTGAGAACAGTTACTGAATTTTCTGGGCCTCTGTTTCTCCGTTAGGTACGTGGCATGAATAAAACTGTTTCAATAAGAAACAAATTAAGATGATGTATAAGAAAGCAAATTTTAAACTATACAGTGATTTTCTCAAATAAAATATAATACTAGAAAAAAGAACAGACTCGTGGTTGCCGAGGGGGAGGAGGTTGAGGGAGAGTTGGAGTGGGAGGTTGGTGTGAGCAGATGTAAGTATTTATATACAGAATGGATAAACAACAAAGTCTTACACAGGGAACTATATTCAATAACCCATGATAAATCATAATGGAAAAGAATCTAAAACAAAAATGTATATATGTATAACTGAATCACTTTGCTGTACATCAATAATTAACACAACACTGTAAATCAACTATACTTCAATTAATGTATATATATATATAATATTCAATATTAGAAAGAAATACAGCATCCATTCTGTTTGGTCAGTAAACAAGGGACGGAAATTAACATTTATTAAAGATTATAATGTGTCAGACATTATGTTAGTTATTTTAAATTTGTTGCTTTCTTAAATCTGAAAAACAACCCTAAGATATTGCTTTGGTATTTCAAATGAAAAACTGGAGGCTTAGAGTAATTAATAAGTTCCTCTACATTATATCATAATATCATTATGAATAGATTCATTATGAATAGATTCAGTGATATAGGTATTATATGCCAACGCCACTAAAATGATTATAATATCTACAACATAATAAGCACTCAAAAGATATCAGCTTTATCACTCTTAACATGATAATAATAATAGCAATAAAGATTCTTTTAAACAGAGAAATTAAAATTCTTGAGACAAAGAGGAGGCATTGAAAGTTCTACTTTATGTTTTAGAAAGTGACTACGTAGATTGTAAAGTGACTGTAGATTCTACAGAATCTATTTCTGCCCCATTGGAAGTGCCATGCTCTTTCCACTACACCTTGCACATGAGTCAAAGACCTTTCAGAAATCATTTGTAATAAGGGGCACTTTACATACATTTGACAGCTGCATTGATGGCTTTTTTTCTTTTTCTTTTTCATTTTCACAGTAATTTGCAAGGGCACAAGGACAAGTTGCAAACAAAATCTTTGGAAAAGTGACACTGAAAGACTTAGGAAACATAAGAAAAAATAATTTATTGAAATTCCATGAATATTAATAAATGGAAAAATAATGAGCTACTATTAAGAGACAAAACCAAGACACTCAGCTGTACTCTTTTTTTGAAATTAGCTCCATAGGCCTTGCTTTGCCAGAATTAGCTCCAGAATTCTCTAGGGACTACCTTGTCCCGGAATCAAACATCACAGTCAAGCATGCCTTAAAGGAGATGCTTGTTTGTGCTCAGAATAAAATGAAATGTAATGCTAGCAATATAAAGTTTGTCAAAGACAACATTTCAATTTTTAACCATTAGCATTAATGACAAAAATATTTTCCCAATACATACCTATGTTGAGCAACACTTTATTCTTTAAATATCTGAAAAGGCTAGAAATTGAAAGATATTGAAAAAGAGCTACTTTTACCCTGGAAATGTGACATCCCAAGTGTCGAGAGAAATCATATTTTTACAGCTTAGTTAAGACTCACTGGAAACCAAGATTCGGAAGATATCTTGATAGATCTTTAAGATTTTAGGAAGGGTAGCTGGTACTGCCATAATAAGAGTTTAAATTAAGAACCTATGTTTGGCATGTATCAAGCAGAAACAAGCTAAAAATGCCCAGGCTCATTTCCAAAAGAATTCAAGAAGGAGTTCTGGCAGGCCAACTGGATTTATAAGGTGGTAAATTAAAAAATAATAAAACATTGATCAGAATAAGTCTGATTGCAAAGTCTATGGCCATTACTTTGCAATTAGTGTCACTTACTGAAACAGTGCTTTCACAGTGATTCAGCCCTTAGCCACATTTTCCAGAGCATTTTCTTCCACAAGTTTTGAAAATTATTGCTGAAATAGTCACTTAATATTAAATCATTCTGTCAATTAGTGATTGTGGGAGCCAACTCTCGCTTCTGTTCTACACTTTTAAGTACCCAGACAGTACAAAATGTAACTTCTTTCACAAAGTCATGATATTTTACAGCAGCCCAAAGCTTAGAGAAAGAGAGCTTCCTCTCAAATATGTGCTTCTATCATATCCCGTCCATTAGAAGCAAATCTCAGAGCCCTTCATTCTGATATCTAATCTGACTTTGCCCATCCTCAGCAGTATTAGTAAGCCCAGCTTTACTGCTGTACTTTCTTTCAACTTGTGCTCTTTTTCCTTGCCAACTGCTTATGGAAGTGACCGTTTTATTATTAAATAAAGGTATATTAAAAAGTTAAGCCCTTCTAAATGGCATTTGCATGTCAAAAGATGATTCTGGTTACTGTGGTTCCATGAGGAGTAGACACAGGGAACTGCTATGTAAGGTTTTGCAGGATGGGCCCTGCCAAAGCTGAGAGGATAAAAATACTCTGAAGTCCACTGCAGGTTCACATGCAAAGCTGAGTCTTCTGGCTCAGAGAAGAGTCATCCAGAAAGATGGGTTCCCTTATTCTTATTCACACAAGCAGTTTGGGGCAAGGGAGCTTTTATTACATTGTTTGATGTTGTGTACAAAAATGAACTGACATCGTGCAGGTAGCTTGTCATGTTTTGTGTTCCAATAAAAAGGGCTTAAAATCTCCACCCTGGTAACAGTAAATGGAAGAACACCAAGACTACAGAGAGGAAGCAACCACAGAATGCTTAAAGAGATAGACAGCCTGTGTAAAACACAAGCACAGCCAGAGCTGAAAAATATACAGGAGAGAATGAGAGCCTCTCAATGAGGCACCAGTCAATAAAGACTCATGCTTAAAAACCATACGGGCTTCAGGGCTCCCAAGGAGGTGTGGAGGCTGCCTAAATCCGAGTCTCTTCACTTATTCCCCCAAAACCATACAGATGGAAGATCCAAGAGCAAATCACACTATTCTCAAAAATAACTTGGGGATGGAGAATACTACAAACTTAAGTGTATATGTAAGTCAAGAAAGAAACATTCAAATCTTGCAGAGCCATCTCCAGACTCAATACCTAAGCAGAGCCAGGTAGAGGCAGCAGGGAAAAGAGGGAACTACCAAAGGCCAGTGGTGGCAGAAAACACATAAAGTCACCACCCCTTCCACAAAAGCGAAGTGTCTGCCTGATGTAGTGGAAATGCCCAAAACATGGCTGCAACATAGTGAGTCAGAATAGGGCTTCTAAGGAATTGAAAGAAGGGGCATGAATATTTGCATGACAAGAGTAAGAGTCTCCTGAAGATACTATTTGCTGGTGGGAATGGAGAAGGCATGTTTATTGGAGACTTGTTGAAGGAAAGAAGACACATGGTGGAAATCAGGGTATTACAAAAAAAAGGAGCTATCTCAAAAGCAGAATCATATCTTCTTCCAAAACAAGGTCTCAACCTACTAACATCCCACTACATTGTCTCCCAAATAGGCTACTTATGAACTACGTGACTGTGTGAACTATAAAAATCTCTCACCATAAATAAACAGAAACACTGCTACTGCTAGATGAGAATGCGAAAAGTTTAAAATAAGCCAAAAAAGGCAGGCAATATTCATACAAAGCTGTCATAGAAAATACAAATCAAAACATTGAAATACACAAAAACACTCACAGAAACAAAATGTGAGCAGAGAAAAAATTTAGTATAGTACTCACATTTGAAAAACATTTGAAGCAAGCACTTGCAGATATAAAGGAGTAACTCTGATCAGAAATTCAGAAACTCAGAAAAAAAATTAGACAAAAGCAGAAACATGTAAAAGATCAGGTGAGCTTAGAAGAGAAATTTTAAAACAGACAAAATATCACATAATTGAAGATGAAATAGCAAGATAAAAATGGAGGTATATTTACCTGAAAATATGATAAGGGATATTTAGAAGGAATTGAAGGGGTTCAGGGCAGGCCATTCCCAAATATGCCACTTTGGCATATTGATTATTTTGAATTAAAATTACTTAAGAAACAGCTGGCACAAGAAGGACACTCTGGCCCTCCTTTGTCCCCCCAAAATAATAAATTTCCATATGAAATGTACCCTCGCTGCACCTGGAGGGTAGAAGGCATCCTTATACCAGAGATAGGGAATTCACAATTTTGTTACTTTTTTCAGTGATGAGCCACTCACGCCCAAACCCCCTTGTCAATTCTTCACAAATACTATTCCTTTGTTTAAAATGTATGAAAACTGCCTGCTTTGGTCACTTTTTTGGGTCTCATATTTTTATGAGCTCCCATATGTACCAAATTTATTTTTTCCAGTTAATATGTCTTATGCCAATTTAATTATTAGTCCAGCCAAAGAACTTAGAAGGGAAGAAGGAAAAAATTGCCTCTTTACTACATTTTTGATGCCCAGTGTGGGACATTTCACTGGCTGGACACTGCTGCTCTGGGACTACCACAGGGGAGAGATCCATGGACCTCTGATAAGAGCTGGCAGAAGGTAAGAATTCTTATCACTTCCATCTCTTGGATCTCTACCTGCAGGATCTGGTGGAAACAGAGTGGGGAAAGTCTTTTCTTTTTTCGAAATTTAGATTGACAGGAGAAAATATTTGGGTGAACTCATCATGCCTTGGGTATAGCAACTCCAATAAAGATTTGTTATGAGTACTCTTGTTTTCTGTGGATCTCATTCCTCCCAGAGATGGTCATTGTTTTCTTTTGTCTCTGTGTTTTGTGTCATAAGGAGGAAAAGTATAGTGTAAAAGGCAGGCATAGGTCTGCTGTTCAAGCTGGCTCAAAGACTGGCAAGTTCATGGCTCTCACCAGACTGACATCTGTTTAGACAATGTTTGCTGTGGGTCCTCTGTATAAAAACTGGATGAAGCTTTCCCTTTGTCTTGCTCTACATCCTGAGAGCTTGGCTTTAGGACAAATGACCTTCCCTCTGGCCTTTACCACCTGGAAGGTGCATGTACTGCCGTGTATCTGATGGACAGTTGAATAGACTGAGATTCTGAGACACCATCACAAGCAGCATGCTGTTTGTCTGGTCATGTCAGCTTTCAGGGATATTTGTCAGAAGGGACCTTTGTCATCTCAACCTTCGTTGTCTGGCTAGTGCTGGAAAAGTCCCATTGTAGTAGCACCAGCCTGGTATCACAGATTATTGGGTCTATAACTGGAGGACTCTCATATTCCCGTGAGAACATGAAGACATTGGTTCCGCTACACCATTCTTACTGCCCATAATGGCAATGGCTCTGCTTTCTAACTTTGCTAACTCTGGAAATGAACTCCTGGATCATGGGGGCTGCATCTTCTGTACCCACTTCAAAGACACCGCTTGTGTCTATGGTAAAGATTTATTCTAAGCCTGGGAATTTACCTCCAGGTCTTTCCATAAAAAAGCCTTATTGGATTAAATCGCTATTGGAATAAATATATGAATAGAGATTCCACTCATCAATGGCCAACTGATGGATAGGTTGCATTGGAAAAACTTCTGTATTTGAAAAATTTTTTACAGAGCTCTCATCCTGAACTGTTCTCTTATTGTTATCTCTGGGAAGAGGATACAAACATTATAATGCCTAGCCTTAGTGATTCCCTTCACAAGACAAAAGGACAGAAATTAGATTTGGAACAGAAATTAAACACCACATCTAGCATTAATTCCCCTTCTCCATCTTTTTACGCACCACTCTGTTTCTGACCCTCCAGAAGATCCTTTGGATCTCTGGATCCTGGCTCTAAATTCCCCTTCTCAAAAAAAAAAAAAAAAAAAAAAAAGACACTGGAAGAATAATCATCCTGCAGTTAAGGGAAAAGAGACATCTAAAAAATAATTCGCATAGGTCCCAGCACCCCAAGAGGGTATGTTTTTCTCCTCTGATGGGACAATTCTCCATCAATTGATGAGGTCCGCCAATCCTCAGTTACACTCTAGAGCCCACCATTAAACTTAAAATACAGGATAAAGAACTGGAATTTTAAATTGACACTGGTACAATTCTCTACCATCCATTCAGAGGATTTATCTCTACCTGTCACCTCTGATTCTATTCAAGGTTGGAGTTTTCAGACAACCTATTTCATTGCCCATATCTCAGCCCATCCTAATATCCTCAGGTCCTCTTAATACTCATCAAACCTTTCTAAAGCCAACTAAAGAATGTGGCTTGCCATCCATCTCTACGAGGATTAAGTTATTAGCCACTGCAGTCGCTGACCTCCAACACACCCTGAACGGAATTCAGGGTGGAGATCAGGAATGAAGCACTCTGTGTTCTGGGGAAAAAAAAAAAAAATCAAACTGACAGAACAGGGCTTCAGATGGGTATTTTCAGGAGAAAATTTTATGAACCCAATTTCTTGCATCTTCTCACACCTAGAAAATCACTAAAATCATTAATGGAGACACCTGCCCCTTGCGACTAGCAACAACCTTCTACTGAGATGTGTGCTTGATTTCATGTACACCCTTTGCCAAAATCATTAACTACACTGACCTCCTCCCCACCTCTCCAGAACAGTTTCTCAGAGCTGTATGAGAGGCTGTCTCCCAAGCTATGGTCCTCAGTAAGACACTGAATAAATCAGACCCACAGCTTTTATGTTGTGTTTGTTTGTTTTCAGTAGACACTAGTTTACAGCTCCTTACCAGGAAAATTTTTGGTAGAGATTTGTTATATAAATGTAATGCCACTGTAAATGAGAAAAGTGTTTTTGTTTCCTTGCCCTCAGACCAAACCCTAAGTTTCCTACTTTCCTTACTGGAAACTCCTCTTGATCTAAATTGTTCTGAAAAGGATGCATCTTTAAAGATATTGGTTTCTGGGCCACACATGCAAATGGAATTGGATTGTTACTAAGTGCAGAGCCCATGTGCATTACTCAAAAAAAAAAACAAAAAAAATAAACTATTTCCATCAGTAACCCAGTACCCCCTCTCCAGAGATGCAGAGTAAGGAAATGAACCTATAATAGACTCTCCCTTACAGCAGGGTGTATTTGTCTTTACTTCCTCACCCTGTAACACTCCAATCTTGCCACTTAAGAAAGAAGGTAAATTTGACTCAGATGGGAACAAAATCTATTGATTTGTGCAAGACCTAAGAGCCATAAACTTTTGTAATTCCTCACCATCACGTAGTCCCTAATCCAGACACTATTCTTACCTCAATTCCTGCTGATGCAGCCTGATTTACAGTGACTGACCTCTGCTCAGCTTTCTTTTCAATCCCAATGCATCTTGACTCTCTTCACATTTACATGGAGAGGGAGACAGTTAATGCGGACTCATCTGCCTTAGGGATATTACAAGTCTCCTTCAATATTCTCCCAGATCCTTTTATCTGACTTACATTCTGTAGCCTTTCCCCAAGGCTCCACTCTTATTCAGTATGTTAACGACCGTTTGCTCTGGAACCAAACTAAGCAGGCTGCCGTTAATATACTCCTTCACTCTCCTAAAGGCACTAGCTGAACAAGACCATAAAGTCTCCCGATCCAAACTTCAATGGGTACAAACAACTCTTATAAACTTAGGACAGGAGATATTTCAGGGCATTCAAAACTCACCCCAAAGGGCTTCCCCGGTGGCGCAGTGTTTGGGAGTCCGCCTACAGATGCAGGGGACACGGGTCCGTGCCCCGGTCTGGGAGGATCCCACATGCCGTGGAGCGGCTGGGCCCGTGAGCCATGGCTGCTGAGCCTGCGCGTCTGGAGCCTGTGCTCCGCAACGGAAGAGGCCACAACAGTGAGAGGCCCGCGTACCGCAAAAAAAAAAAAAAAAAAAAAAAAAAAAACTCACCCCAAAATGCATTGAGTCAATTTTGTGCATTCCTATCCCCAAAATGAAAAGAGTTACATAAATTTCTCAGGGCAACTAGCTGCTGCCACCAGTTGCTAACTTTGCTGCCCTTGCTAGACCTCTGTATGCCCTCCTCCCATACACGACTCCAGAGCTCATTTCCTGACCTTCAAAGGCATTAATCTCCTTTGAAGCTTTAAAATTAACATTCCACTCCCCCCCAGCTCTCAGCTTACCTAATTTTGACAAACCTTTTCATCTATACTGCCACACAAATAATGGAATTGCTGCAGGTATTCTAGGACAAGCTTTTGCCTCTCAAATACACCCCCATGCTTGTGTCCAACTGCCACCTAAATTAACAAAGTCAGTACTCTTACATTAGACTCCCACATTTGCCTTTATGTTCCCCATGCTACATCTGCCCTCTCACAAGTTCATGAGACAACACCTGTCTGCATGGTTACAGATCACCTATGAACATGCAGAATGAAAGGAAAAAGCACACATAAAAGTTGTGAGTTAGGTTTTATCGGGGGAAATTACTGAGAACTATAGCCTGGGAGACAGCTTCTCAGGTAGCTCTGACCAACTGATCCAAAGAGGTAAGGAAGGAGCCAGGATACACATGATTTTTTTGCTAGAAAAGAGTATGTAATCAAACATAAAAAGATCACTGGTAATCACAAAAAACAGACATCTCAAGTTAATGATTTTAGTGCTTCTCTATGTATGGGAAGATGCAAGAATCTGGAGTCATTGAAATTTACATATGAAATTTCACAGAAATTTCATCTTAACTATCCAGGGGCAAAGCACAGAATGAGTCCTATTTTTCTCCATCCTGAATTCCCCTCAAGGTACACTGTTTGTGAGCAGCTACAGTGGCTAATGGCTTGAACTGGAATGGTGGGCAACATTCCTTATTTTACAAACAGGACTGTTTAACCTTTCCATCATCTTATGTCATAGTAACACTTTGAACCCAGCTCTTTACTACCCCTTGCCGATGATGGAGAGCCCTACTTTATTCCACAGAAATGCTCTCAAAGCCACAAAAGAACCTCCTAGACACTTCTTTAGGCTTACTTCTATTTTGTAATGGTTCCTGTAAACACCATTAATAACATGTTGTGCCAGCTTTTCCCCACATGAACCACTTGAGACATACTCTGCCCAATGTAAAATCAGCCCAGGCTGCTGAATTCATAGCTCTTCCTAGGGCTTACACATTAACAAAAGGGAAAATTGTCACTATTTACACTGACTCCAGATGTGCTTTTAGAGTCTGCCATATTGTTGGCACAATTTAAAAATCATGTGGATTCTTAACCTCTGCTGGCACTCCTATTGCTAAAGTGCATATAATTGCTGCTCTATTACAAGCTAATTATCTCCCTTCTAAAATTGCCATTGTTCACTGTTCAGCCCATAGTAAGGAAATGCAGTACCTTTAAGAAACGATAGGGCTAACAAGGCTGCTAAAGATGAAGCCCCAAATGGACACCCCTGTCCTTTCTCTAACTGATTTTAAACCTACCTTCTTCCGTAACTATCAGGAAAATGCCCCATAATCTGAAAAAGACAAAAGGATACTAAAAGATGCCAGTTATCAAGTGGATTTTTTTTTCATTTTTTAAGGGAAGAATTTCATTTTAACAACCGTGTAAGTGTAGCAGCTTTTCAAAAGTAGCAATCTCCCCTTATGCCCATGCCATTTTGTCTTTTCATTCAAAGGTTTTGGAAAAGTAATAGAGAAAAAATGGTAATAAGGAGAAATTAATTCCATTAGCTTCTGTGGTAGTTCTTTTTCTATGGCAGTTTGGCTAGGTTATAGTACCCAGTGATTTAATCAAGTGCCAATCTAGGTGCTGCTGTGAAGGTATTTTTTTTTTTTTGAAAAAGCCTTATTTTTTTAATAAATAGGTTTATTCTATTTTTTTTACACAGCAGGTTCTTATTAGTCATCAATTTTATGCACATCAGTGTATACCTGTCAATCCCAATCGCCCAATTCATCCCACCGCCACCTCCACACACCACCACTTTCCCCCCGTGGTGTCCATACGTTTGTTCTCTACATCTGTGTCTCAATTTCCACTCTGCAAACTGGTTCACCTGTACCACTTTTCTAGGTTACACATATATGCGTTAATATATGATATTTGTTATTCTCTTTCTGACTTACTTCACTCTGTATGACAGTCTCTAGATCCATCCACGTCTCAACAAATGACCCAATTTCGTTCCTTTATATGGCTGAGTAATATTCCATTGTATATATGTACCACATCTTCTTTATCCATTCATCTGTCGATGGGCATTTAGGTAGCTTCCATGACCTGGCTATTGTAAATAGTGCTGCAATGAACATTGGGGTGCCTGTGTCTTTTAGAATTGTGGTTTTCTCTGGGTATATGCCCAGTGGTGGGATTGCTGGATCATACGGTAATTCAATTTTTAGTTTTCTAAGGAACCTCCATACTGTTCTCCATAGTGGCTGTATCGATTTACATTCCCACCAACAGTGCAAGAGGGTTCCCTTTTCTCCACACCCTTTCCAGAATTTATTGTTTCTGGATTTTCTGATGAACCCCATTCTAACTGGTGTGAGGTGATACCTCACTGTAGTTTTGATTTGCATTTCTCTGATAATTAGTGATGTTGAGCAGCTTTTCATGTGTTTGTTGGCAATCTGTATATCTTCTTTGGAGAAATGTCTATTTAGGTCTTCTGCCCATTTTTGGATTGGGTTCTTTGTACTTTTAATATTGAGCTGCATGTGCTGTTTATATATTTTGGATATTAATCCTTTGTCCATTGATTCTTTTGCAAATATTTTCTCCCATTCTGAGGGTTGTCTTTTCATCTTGTTTATGATTTCCTTTGCTGTGCAAAAGCTTTGCAGTTTCATTAGGTCCCATTTGTTTATTTTTATTTCCATTCCTCTAGGAGGTGGATCAGAAAAGATCTTGCTGTGATTTCTGTGATTTATGTCAAAGAGTGTTCTTCCTATGTTTTCCTCTAAGAGTTTTATAGTGTCTGGTCATACATTTAGGTCTCTAATCCACTTTGAGTTGACTTTTGTGTATGGTGTTAGGGAGTGTTCTAATTTCATTCTTTTACATGTAGCTGTCCAGTTTTCCCATAACCACTTATTGAAGAGATTGTCTTTTCTCCATTGTATATCCTTGCCTTCTTTGTCATATATTAGCTGACCATAGGTGCATGGGTTTACCTCTGGGCTTTCTATCTTGTTCCATTGATCTATGTTTCTGTTTTGGTGCCAGTACCATATTGTCTTGATTACTCTAGCTTTGTAGTAGAATCTGAAGTTAGGGAGTCTGATTCCTCCAGCTCCGTTTTTTTTCCCTCAAGACTGCTTTAGCTATTTGGGGTCGTTTGTGTCTCCATACAAATTTTAATATTTTTTGTTCTAGTTTTGTAAAAAATGCCACGGGTAATTTGATAGGGATTTCATTGAATCTGTAGATTGCTTTGGATAGTATAGTCATATTCACAATATTGATTCTGCCAAACCAAGAACATGGTATATCTCTCCATCTGTTGGTATCATCTATAATTTCTTTCATCAGTGTCTTATAGTTTTCTGCATACAGGTATTTTGTCTCCCTAGGTAGGTCTATTCCTAGATATTTTATTCTTTTTGTTGCAATGGTAAAGGGGAATGTTTCCTTAATTTCTCTTTCAGATTTTTCATCATTAGTGTATAGGAATGCAAGAGATTTCTGTGTATTAATTTTGTATCCTGCAACTTTACCAAATTCATGGATTAGCTCTAGTAGTTTTCTGGTGGCATCTTTAGGATTCTCTATGTATAGTATCATGTCATCTGCAAACAGTGACAGTTTTACTTCTTCTTTTCCAATTTGTATTCCTTTTATTTCTTTTTCTTCTCTGATTGCTGAGGCTAGGACTTCCAAAACTATGTTGAATAAGAGCGGTGAGAGTGGACATCCTTGTCTTGTTCCTGATCTTAGAGGAAATGCTTTCAGTTTTTCACCATTGAGAATGATGTTTGCTGTGGGTTTGTGGTATATGGCCTTTATTATGTTGAGATAGGTTCCCTCTATGCCTACTTTCTGGAGAGTTTTTATCATAAATTGGTGTTGAATTTTTTCAAAAGCTTTTTCTGCATCTATTGAGATGATCATAGGGTTTTTCTTCTTCCATTTGTTAATATGGTGTATCACATTGATTTGCATATATTGAAGAATCCTTGCATCCCTGGGATAAATCCCACTTGATCATGGTGTATGATCCTTTTAACGTGTTGGTGGATTCTGTTTGCTAGTATTTTGTTAAGGATTTTTGCATCTATATTCATCAGTGATATTGGTCTGTAATTTTGGTTTTTTGTGGTATCTTTGTCTGGTTTTGGTATCAGGGTGATGGTGGCCTCATAGAATGAGTTTGGGAGTGTTCCTTTGCAATTTTTTGGAAGAGTTTGCGAAGGATGGGTGTTAGCTCTTCTCTAAATATTTGATAGAATTCACCTGTGAAGCCATCTGGTCCTGGACTTTTGTTTGTTGGAAGAATTTTAATCACAGTTTCAATTTCATTACTTGTGATTGGTCTGTTCATATCTTCTATTTCTTCCTGGTTCAGTCTTGGAAGGTTATACCTTTCTAAGAATTTGTCCATTTCTTCCAGGTTGTCCATTTTATTGGCATAGAGTTGCTTGTAGTAGTCTCATAGGATACTTTGTATTTCTACGGTGTCTGGTGTAACTTCTTTTTCATTTTTAATTTTATTGATTTGAGTCCTCTCCCTCTTTTTCTTGATGAATCTGGCTAATGGTTTATCAATTTTGTTTATCTTCTCAAAGAACCAGCTTTTAGTTTTATTGATCTTTGCTATTGTTTTCTTTGTTTCTATTTCATTTATTTTTGCTCTGATCTTTATGATTTCTTTCCTTCTGCTAACTTTGGGTTTTGTTTGTTCTTCTTACTCTAGTTCCTTTAGGTGTAAGGTTACATTATTTATTTGAGATTTTTCTTGTTTCTTGAGGTAGGCTTGTATAGCTATAAACTTCCCTCTTAGAACTGCTTTTGCTGCATCCCACAGGATTTGTGTTGCTGTATTTTCATTGTCATTTGTGTCTAGGTATTTTTTGATTTCCTCTTTGATTTCTCCAGTGATATCTTGGTAATTTAGTAACATAGTGTTTAGCCTCCATGTGTTTGTGCTTTTTACGATTTTTTCCCCTGTAATTCATTTCTAATCTCATAGTGTTGTAGTCAGAAAAGATGCTTGATATGATTTCAATTTTCGTAAATTTACTGAGGCTCGATTTGTGATCCAAGATGTGATCTCTCCTGGAGAATGTTCTGTGCGCACTTGAGAAGCAAGTGTAATCTGCTGTTTTTGGATGGAACGTCCTATAAATATCAATTAAATCTATCTGGTCTATTGTGTCATTTAAAGCTTCTGTTTCCTTATTTATTTTCATTTTGGATGATCTGTCCATTAGTTTAAGTGAGGTGTTAAACTCCCCCACTATTATTGTGTTACTGTCAATTTCCTTTTTAGAGCTGTTAGCAGTTGCCTTATGTATTGAGGTGCTGCTATGTTGGGTGCATATATATTTATAATTGTTATATCTTCTTTTTGGACTGATCCCTTGATCATTATGTAGTGTCCTTCCGTGTCTCTTGTAACATTCTTTTTAAGTCTATTTTTTCTGGTATGAGTATTGCTACTCCAGCTTTCTTTTGATTTCCATTTGCATGGAATATCTTTTTCCATCTCCTCACTTTCAGTCTGTATGTGTCCCTAGGTCTGAAGTGGGTCTCTTGTAGACAGCATATAGATGGGTCTTCTTTTTGTATCCATTCAGAAAGCCTGTGTCTTTTGGTTGGAGCATTTAATCCATTCACGTTTAAGGTAATTATCGATATGTATGTTCCTATGATCATTTTCTTAATTGTTTTGGGTTTGTTTTTGTAGGTCCTTTTCTTCTCTTGTGTTTCCCACTTAGAGAAGTTCCTTTAGCACTTGTTGTAGAGCTGGTTTGGTGGTGCTGAATTCTCTTAGCTTTTGCTTGTCTGTAAAGCTTTTGATTTCTCCATCAAATCTGAATGAGATCCTTGCCAGGTAGAGCAATCTTGGTTGTAGGTTCTTCCCTTTCATCACTTTAAGTATATCATGTCACTCCCTTCTGGCTTGTAGAGGTTCTGCTGAGAAATCAGCTGTAACCTTATGGGAGTTCCCTTGTATGTTATTTGTCGTTTTTCCCTTGTTGCTTTCAATAATTTTTCTTTGTCTTTAATTTTTGCCAATTTGATTACTATGTGTCTTTGCGTGTTTCTCCTTGGGTTTATCCTGTATGGGACTTGCTGTGCTTCTTGGACTTGGGTGGCTATTTCCTTTCCCATGTTAGGGAAATTTTTGACTATAATCTCTTCAAATAGTTTCTCGGGTCCTTTCTCTCTTCTCCTTCTGGGACCCCTATAACGCGAATGTTGTTGCGTTCAATGTTGTCCCAAAGGTCTCTTAGGCTGTCTTCTTTTCTTTTCATTCTTTTTTCTTTATTCTGTTCTGCAGCAGTGAATTCCACCATTCTGTCTTCCAGGTCACTTATCTATTCTTCTGCCTCAGTTATTCTGCTATTGATTCCTTCTAGTGCAGTTTTCCTTTCAGTTATTGTATTATTCATCTCTGTTTGTTTGTTCTTTAATTCTTCTAGGTCTTTGTTAAACATTTCTTGCATCTTCTCGATCTTTGCCTCCATTCTTTTTCTGAGGTCCTGGGTCATCTTCACTATCATTATTCTGAATTCTTTTTCTGGAATGTTGCCTACCTCCACTTCATTTAGTTGTTTTTCTGGGGTTTTATCTTGTTCCTTCATCTGGTACATAGCCCTCTGCCTTTTCATCTTGTCTATCTTTCTGTGAATGTGGTTTTTGTTCCACAGGCTGCAGGATTGTAGTTCTTCTTGCTTCTGCTGTCTGCCCTCTGGTGGATGAGGCTATCTAAGAGGATTGTGCAGGTTTCTTATGGGAGGGACTGGTGGTGGGTAGAGCTGGGTGTTGCTCTGGCTGGCAGAGCTCAGTGAAACTTTAATCTGCTTGATTGCTTATGGGTGGAGCTGGGTTCCCTCCCCATTGGTTGTTTGGCCTGAGGCAACCCAACTCTGGAGCCTACCTGGGCTCCTTGGTGTGGCTAATGGCAGACTCTGGGAGGGCTCATGCCAAGGAGTATTTCCCAGAACTTCTGCTGCCTGTGTCCTTGTCCCCATGGTGAGCCACAGCCCCCCCTGCCTCTGCAGCAGACCCTCCAACACTAGCAGGTAGGTATGGTTCAGTCTCCCCTGGGTTCAATGCTCCTTCCCCTGGGTCCCGATGTGCACACTACTTTGTGTGTGCCCTCCAAGAGTAGATTCTCTTTTTCCCCCAGTCCTGTCGAAGTCCTGCAATCAAATCCCACTAGCCTTCAAAGTCTGATTCTCTAGGAATTCCTCCTCCTGTTGACAGACCCCCAGGTTGGGAAGCCTGACGTGGGGCTCAGAAACTTCACTCCAGTGGGTGGACTTCTGTGGTATAAGCATTCTGCAGTCTGTGAGTCACCCAGCCAGCAGTTATGGGATTTGATTTTGCTGTGATTGCATCCCTCCTACTATCTCATTGTGGCTTCTCCTTTGTCTTTCGACATGGGGTATCTTTTTTGGTGAGTTCCAGTGTCTTCCTGTCGATGATTGTCCAGCAGCTATTTGTGATTCTGGTGTTCTCACAAGAGGGAGTGAGAGCACGTCCTTCTACTCCACCATCTTTGTTCCAATCTCCTATCAAGCGGATTATACATTGGTCCAAAGAGACTACCTGTAGCCTTCTTTTATTTTGACCTTTAGGCTTGCACTTATTTCCTATTAAAGGGGACATGAGTGCAGGTGGGGAAAATTAAGGAACTAAAAGACCATTGGTTCTACTCTGATATCCACAAAATTTCTGAACAAATTATTTCCCAGGGCACCAGTTGTAAATCTCACCAAATTTGTGGAAGAAATCAATATACACCTTGAAGTCCTGCAAAGCCCACACTGAACCTTGCCACACTCCAAATGGATTTTTTCAGACTTACCTCCAGCTTTAGGCTATTCTTACTGTCAGGGTATTGTCTGCAGGTTTAGTGGATGGACTGAATGATATCCAACTAGATGCTGATACCACAACAGGGGTAGAGAAATTAATAACTGAGAACATTCTGTATTTTCCTATTTCTTTATGGATTGAATCTGACCAAGGAACTCATTTTACAACAGAGATACACTTGCTTACAAAAACTCAGGAGTACTCATTAAAATTTCATACCCATACCATCCTCTATTATCAGGGCAAGTGGAATGTAAAAATGTAGACATGGAAGACATTCCCTACAAATGACCTTAAAATAGGGATTTCCAGAACCAATGCTCAGGCTCCAGAAGCAGAAAGCATCATGAAGTAGACAACTTTTCCCAAGAGCACAGATCAAGAAACTTCTCTCACCTGTACCAACCCCCCTTTTTAAGAATCCCTACACACACCACAGACACACCAAAAACCAACAAACAGAAAAACCCCTTTTTATTAAATATTTCTTTTCTTTCACATTTATTAATCTTTATTAAAAGGCTGATTGGAGATTGCTTGTTTCATCTGTCCTACTCCCCTTCTCAGTTTTGATTATAGGCTTTCTTTCAACCTGTGTCTTGCTTACTTTTTCAGCAGGTCAGGCAAAAACCAAACACTCTCTTGTGCCAGTTTAACAAACCTTGGCCACGTTCACTAATCAATCTGACTGTTGGTTGTGTCAAACTCTAGATAGTATGAAAGAACCTGAACTAGTTTTCATTCCTGCCAGTGTTAGCACCTGCTGGACTAAGTATTGAAGAGAGATAAACAACAGACATGGTATCCACGACTAGACGAACATCACTCTGACTCTTCTGGTGACTGATTAGGTCCAGGAAAATTTCTATAGAAGCTCAAGGGCTGTCCGTTGCCCAGATAAAGACAATAAGTGCAAACTTTTCCCTTTGTATTAAAAACAGGTATACTACTGGACCTTTCCTGGGTGACATACCAGGAAACTATTGCAATGAAACCCTGCGGTTTGCTTCCATAGATGGCATCTTCAAAACTGTCAAAGAAAGTAAAAGTGACTCTAGTACTAACTACGCTGGCACAGATGCTTGCCAAATCACCAAATATTTTGAATAGTTCATTGGCCACTCTTTTACGACTGGGATATCTCAGCTGCTCCTCTGATTAGACTGCTCAATACTTCAAACTATATATGGGTGGACCAAAAATCTGGACTAACTTATGTGACAAAACTAAGCTCTGTAGCTGTCAAAGCCAGACTGCAAGCTTTCTATATCACATATTTCAAAACCTGTTCTGCTCTTACAAATTGACAGAGTACTTGGAAAGTGGAAATAAATGGCTGCTAACATTACTAGTAGCAAAGGTAATGAATGCCCCAGATCTGAGAAATTACAGACTTCACTCTGACGTTGACTTTGAATCACCTTGGATTTTTTATCTTACATGGTGACAAGGTATACAAAGGGTTCCCATCTAAATGGTTGGGACAGTATGGATTTGGATACCTGGCTCCTTCCGTCACCAGATACTCTACCTTAAATGCCAGCCAAATGACAAACTTGGGCTCCTTGGTTTGTAAAGTCACGCCGTACAAACATGTTGGACAAGAAATCATAGAAAATCTGTCTGTAAACACAATTCTAAGTTCTTTTCAACGTTGAGGACCTTATTCCCAAACTTTACAATTTATAAATTGTAAAGGGCAATCTTAAATCTTTTCATGGCAATAGAACAAGAGTTCAATACCACTATGTGAACTTTGGAACTAATCCAGCTTAGCTTCTGTTGTACTCCAAAATCATCATGCCCTAGAGACCCTGACTGCCCAGCAAAGAGGAATTTGTGTAATCACTGGGGGAAAAATGCTGCTTATATATAAATCAAAGAGGACAAACAGTGTTTAACTTATATCTATTAAAAGAAAGGATCAACAATTCCCATCACATAAATGAAGCACAGCCATTTTACTGGACTGATCTATTCCCAGGATTGGGAGACTGGTTTAATAAGTTATAGGGGAATGTTCTTTGATTTATTCTTTTCTGTTTGTTCATTCTCATTCTAATCTAGATTCTTTTCCCCCTTTGCAGATCTCTTGCCATTCAACTGCTAACCTGATTCTCCTCTGTACAGCCATCAGCTCAGTTTTTAATATGTGAAACTTCCAGAGAAATTTCAGAGGAAGGAATTGATAGGATTTAGGGCAGGCCATCTCAAAATATGCCACTCTGGCATATTGATTATTTTGAATTAAAGTTACTTAAGAAACAACTGGTATGAGAAGGACACTCTGTCCTTCGTCCCCCTGAAAACAGGAAATAAATTCCCATGTGAAGGGTGCCCTCCCTGTGCTTGGAGGGTAGAATGCATCCTTACCATAGAGATAGAGAATTCATGCCAAGAAGGCTGTGTAAACAAATTTCGTTTCTTCTCCAGTGATTGGCACCACAAGACCAAAACCCTTTGTCAATTCTTCACAAATAGTTATTTCTTTGTTGAAAAGGTATAAATGCTTTCTGCTTAGGTCACTTTTTTAGTCCCATATTTCTATGATTTCCCATATGTGCAAAATTAAATTTGTGGGTTTTTTTCTCCTGTTAATCCGTCTTATGTCAATTTAGTTATTAGGCCAAAGAACTGAGAAGGGATGAAGGTAAAAATTTTCTCTAACAAAATAAAAATGGTCAAAAGAAATCAAATAAAGATAGAATTTTAAAAGCTCAAAAAGAAAGGGATATATAGAAGACAGGCCAAAAACTGTCTGAAGAGCTGTAAACTGAAAAGCCTGAAAAAGAAAGACAACCTAGGAAAAGGAGCTAATAATAAACTAGAACCTAAGAAAACTCTAGAGAGTTTGATTCAAGATATATTCTCATTGATAATTAGTCCATGAACACTTCACTTTTATTTACTTATTTAGTTAGTTATTAATTGATTGTTTTTAATACTGCAATAGACAACCTTGGCCCTCCACCTAAAAGAAAATCTAAGATCTTGACAAACCACATTCAACTATGTGGTTTCCCTCCTCCTATCAATAAAACCTCCTGTCCCTCCCTAAATCAATAAAAAATCATCCTGAGCTCCACATTCATCATTGCATAATCAATCTCAAATTACATTTATATGCATTACTAAAAAAGATTTGTATATGATATAGAATACATATATGGAACTATTAAATGTATATGCACATATATATATCTTAATTGTTTTTAGCTTTATAAAAATGTACTGATGTTCTACATGATCATTTGAATGTACTTTTTCAGTTAATATTTTATTACTAAGATTCATCCATATTATGTGTCATTTTGGTACATTCATTTTAACAATTTTATAATAATATTTATTCTGTGATCATATCATTATTTATCTACTATCCTTCCCATGAACATTTGTATTGTTGTTGTTGATATTTTTTTCAAAATGTTTGCTATATTAAATGTGGCTACAATGAAACTAGCTAAATAGATTTGCGAATTCTTTGCTGAATTAAATTTTTTAAAGAGCAAGAATGCAAACTATAATTCCTTTAGTATCAAACCAGATGTTTGAAGAGAATAATCAACATATTTCTAAAAGTATCATATTGCTGCTGTACACCTGAAACTAACAGAACCCTGTAGATCACTATACTTCAATTAAAAATAAATAACTAAAATATGAACCCACAGAAAAATTTTTAAATTTAGTGATTAAAAAAACAACCTAACACTTCACTGTCAAAAAAAAAGAAAAGAAAACAGTGCAGCAATGGGGCAGGGTCCTGGTTCCACCTCACGGGATATAAATAACAATGTGATACATAACAATCTGAGTTCTACAGGAACTAAGGCCTCCACCCAGGCAGAGGATGATAATTTCAGTGAACACAAGCACGTGAGCCCCAGACTGGTTGGAATCAGATGGCTGATGATTAAGATTCCTGGAATACCACCCTGTTACCCCACCACCAACCAACCAGAGGAAGGTCACACACCCTGCAGACCTGCCCCCACATTTTGCCTATAGAAACTCTTCCCTGAAACTCATTGGAGAGTTAAGACTTTTTTGAGCATGAGCCACCAGTTCTCCTTGCCTGGCGCTTGCAGTAAACCTTTTTCTACCCCAAACTCTGACATTTTGGTTTATTTGACCTCACTGTGCATCAGGCACATGAACTTGGGTTCTACAACAATGTATCTTTTCAAACAGAAATATAGCTATTTTTATAACACTATTAGGTCCTTGCTTGTTAGTAGTTAACAAGCTTAAAATTAAGGTTAAAATATAAAATGTTCATTTGAAATTGATATTTGTTTTATTGCCAGAGAGCTTTGTACAATTTACTTCATTATTGGCTATTAGGAAAACTCTTGGGCTTCCCTGGTTGCTCAGTGGTTAAGGGTCTGCCTGCCAATGCAGGGGACATGGGTTTGAGCTCTGGTCTGGGAAGATTCCACATGCCACAGAGCAGCTAAAGCTGTGTGCTTAGAGCCTTGTGCTCCACAACAAGAGATGCCACTGCAATGAGAAGCCCATGCACTGCAAGGAAGAGTAGCTCCCACTTGCTGCCACTAGAGAAAAGCCTGCACGCAGCAACAAAGACCCAACACAGCCAAAAATGAATGAATAAAATAAATAATTAAAGAAAAAGAAATCTCTCTAATTCTTGGCTATAATTATTTGTATGCACTTTTTTACATACAGAAACACACACTCCTTCCACTTTTGAGAAATCTAGAACACACTCATATATTCTAATTTTTTCTATAAAATAAAGATGCTATCATAGTAATCTCAAACTGAAAGTTAGACTACTGTATTTTTTCCAGAACATTTTTTGCATGCACAAATCACTTTATATAGATCTTCGAAAAAGTTTATTTATTCTTATAAAAATCTTACAGTCTAAATCACATTCATTGTTTCCAAAGTTAAAAACTTATATTATAGACTAAGAAAAATGCATGTGTAAATTATCTATCAGTTTCTACTCATATAAAATTTAAAATAACACTTTGCAAAAGAACATAAATTTGGAAGAGGCAATGTTGTTCTTCACCTATAGTAAGTATAATAGAATGATTTAAAATATGAAAAACAATTATCTAAAGAGTAAAATGAATTACAAATAAAATGGTATGAAAACTAGAGATGAGATACATACAGATTACATGGGAAGAAAATACTAAAATCCAGTAGAATTAGGAAAAGCTATCATAATTTCCTATAATGAAATACATCTATTAAATAGCAATTACTGTTTTGGTTTTAACAATATGATTGCCTTAAATTTATGTTCAATGTCCCTAGTGTCACACCATTATACATCTTATACAGAGATGTAAAATGGTAAAAATTCTATAATAAATATTTTTGAATATTCAAAACAAACTTTAAAATGTTTAGGTTATTAAATAATCTACATACTTTTTGATTTAAAAAAACCACTGAATTGTTAAGAATGATAGACTAGTCAAACACAGAGTGTTTTCAAGGAGATTGAGCCAAATCCCACATATATCAGGAGCAGAATTGATAGGATGAGTCATTCATGGCTAATTCCTCATCTTTATCATTTATTCCTGCCCCCACAAAATTCAATTTAATCTATCCCTCTTCAACACTGGCTCCATGCCACACATTGTGGTTGATTGGCATGAAAAAAAAATGGTACTTTCTGATCCTGTTCAGAGAAGATCAACGTTATCATGTTTGTAAATTATTTTAAAATAACTTCTATATAGAAGGTGTGATATTGTGTAGGTGTTGGGTAGTTTAAGCTGTACTCCAGGGACAGTCAGTTTCTAATCAGTAAGTCACACTCCAAGGGTGGTCTTCTATCATTTAATCAGAGAGGCCACTCTAGAGTCAGTCTCTACAACTTCAGTTCTTATCTTGAACAATGCCAGAAATGGTAATTAGCAAAATAAGCATTAGAAATGGGTTTTCATGAGTGAAATTAGTATCTTGTGTATGAGCAGAATGGATGTTTCAAAAGATTCTTCTTGGTGAAATATATATATATTTATATTTTTAAGTGGGTGGATTAAATATGTCAGAGATTTTCCTAACCAAATGTAAAACTTTTATCCGATTCTTCATCCTATACCTAGAGCAGCAGACTTATATACCTAATAATCTATAACAGCAGATGCTCTGTTCCATCATTTGTTCTGAAGATTCTTCACTGATTTAGAATCAATCTAGTTTTTTAGATGATTAGACAAATGCTGTGTTAGGATATTACTGCATTTGCTTAAGAGGACCCTTTTATGCAAGGTAGAATTACAGCACCAAAAAGACTAAAAGATAAATTTCTTTGAGCTCACAGAACAGGCTGTGTCACTGTTTAGTGCCTACTTGCTAAGAAGTGTACATCTGTGCAATTGAATTTGGTTTAGGACTTTCATCACAATCTGGTAGTGAACTTTCTAAAGAATAGCTAACTGTCACCTATCACTGATTATAGACTTCTACCATCACAAACTGTCAAATGACAAAACTAAAATGATTTAGTGAGAAGTTTTATGTTCTTTATTCAAGGGAAAACAATCCATGAATTGGAGGAGTACAGTGCCTCACAAGCAGTGGAGCACTCTTTATAAGGAATTTTGGGCAAAAGCGAGTTTTAAAGAGCATTAGAGGCAACATGAAAATAGGCAATGGTTGGCTAGAAGGTCTGGGATGTCCTTATAGGAATAGCAGGTTTTATTTTCTGGGGTAAGGTGAGCTAGCTAAAGCTGAGTTGGAGGATTGTGATTGATATACAGTTAGAATTCCTTGACAGGCATTTCAGTAAGTTCAGTCTGACTTAAGTTTAAGGCTGACCTAGATTTGTGATGTGGGCTGGACCAAGGTGCTGTCCTCCATTTTGTGGATCCTGATATATGAATTAACTTTATCACTACCTAACAAGCAAACAAACAAACAAAAAAGAAAACAACAACAAAATCCAAAAAACTTTAGTAGTTGTGCTTTAACTAACAAGTTTCAACTAATTCTCAATAAAAAGTAATGTAGAAACATGGAGCTGTGTCAAACTTGCTCTTGGTTTTTCAATAGACATATCTAGATAAAATAAAAATCACCTTGAAATTGACATCACAGAAGCAAATGGCCATTTGGTCAATATCTAAAATATAGTGTCTGTTTAATGCTGTGATCTCACAAATTCACTGCTAATAATTATTTGACGCAAAGGTAATAAGCAAATGGACACAACGATAGTGTCCATAGGCATTTAATTCTTCATCCATGCATTCCACTAGAAACTCTTTTCCACCAGTTTCATTTTACCAAGGAAATGAATTTATATAAAGAATTTCTTTTTCCCTTAATCTTTACATGCATGGCAAGAAACAGAATAGGTCAACTCTTATAGTATCAGAGGATTTTTCTGCCTAAATATTTGTTGATTTACTTCCAGTTTTTGGAGAAAAGTGTGGCTACTCAAATACCTGGTACTCAGTCACATTTATGGTCTATATTTCTTAGTTTACAAGGAACAACTAGATTTGGATGCCAACTTAATTTATTCAACCAGAGGGGTAAGAAGTAAGGTTGTTCAAGATCGGAACTTTCCCAGGGTGAGAAGCAAACATTTCTTCACTTGTAAACTTGTTTGATTTTCTCTTCAAAAGGAGCATATAATTATTATGAGAAGAACCAGAAAAGCTTAAAAATAGAGTAATTAGCTAATGCATTTAGGATAACACAGTAAAAGGGCAATTAAAATCCAGCATTTGTTGAATAAATAGTGACCTGCAAAAGGTGCCAAAAATATACTAAATATAAGATGGAAAAATCAAGCATATTTTATTTGTACGAATAAGAGAATGATGATTTATAGAAAACAAATGAAGAAAAAAATTATTTAAAACAGTAATTTTACCTTTTCTCCATATAACTAGAGTAATCTGCAATTTAAAAATAAAGATATTGCTTTAAATACTAGAAACAAAAATAATAATTATTAAACATAGATTTTCATTTTTAAGCTGAAACTTTTAGAGTTAATGCCACCAGCTAGTGAAAGGCTTCTCAAAAGATCTAAAGCTTTGCACAAAGATAAAAGAATACTCAGAAGAAAGCATATCAAATGAACTCCATGGCAGTTATCATATGGAATTAAGATAATTATCCTGTAAACTCATTAAACATTTCTAATTATTTTGACAAATTCTGAGAGTGTTAGACTGATATCAAAAGACTAGGGGATGTGGAGAAATCTTCATAAATAGAAATGACTGATTAATTAAAAGTGGTGAAACAAAAATAGAAGTGATATGCCTATAATGAGAAAATGAGGAAACGTCAGATCATTTAGAAGGTAAAAATGGTGCTTAAAAAAACACATTCCTACAGTATTAGGTATGCATTTAGCATGAAGAAAATGTATGAGAAACACTAACATTGCCATTACAATGGATACATTACCAATTTATGATTGAATGTATCTCAATTATTTCTTTTAATTTTCACATCAAGACTATGAAACTCCTCATTACAAAATGATCTTCGCAATGAGTCTAGTTACCATCTGTCTCCATACAAAATTATTACATTATTAATTATATTCCCTAAGCTATACATTACATCCCAGTGACATTTATTTTATAACTGGAAGTTTGTACCTCTTAATCTTTTTAACCTACTTCACTCATTCCCCCAGCCTCCCCTCTGGCAACCACTAGTTTGTTCTCTGTATACATGATTCTGTTTCTGTTTTGTTATGACTGTTCATTTGTTTTTAGATTCCACAAATAAGTAAAATCATGCAGTGTTTTTCTTTCTCTGTCTGATTTATTTCACTTAGCATAATACCCTATAGGTCCATCCATGTTTTTGCAAATGGCAAGATTTCATTCATTTTTATGGCTAATATTCCATTGTGTGTGTGTGTGTGTGTGTGTGTGTGTGTATAGCTCACATCTTCTTTATGTATTCAGCTATCAATGGGCACTTACCTGCTTCCATATCTTAGCTATCATAAATAATATTGCAATGAACATGAGGTGTTATGTCTTATTGAATTAGTGTTTTTGTTTTCTTTATAAAAATACATAGATGGAATAGCTGGATCTTATGGTGGTTTGACTTTTAATTTTTTAAGGAACTTCCATACTCTTTTCCATAGTGGCTCTACCAATTTATTATTATTATATTCCCACCAACACTATACTAGGGTTCTCTTTCTCCACACCCTGGCCAACACTTCTTATTTGTTGTCCTTTTGACAAAAGTCATTCTGACAGGTGTGAAGTGATATCTCATTGTGGTTTTGATTTGCATTTCCCTGATGATTAGTGATGCTGAGCATCTTTTCAGGGTTTGTATGTCTTCTTTGTAAAAATGTCTATTCAAGTCCTCTGCCTATTGCTTAATCAGGTTTGTTTTATTAAAATGTTGAGTTGTATGACTTCTTTGTATATTTATGATATTAACCCTTCATCAGATATATCAGTTGCAAATATCTCTCCCATTCAGTAGGCAGACTTTTTTGCTGTTGATAGTTTCCTTTGCTGTGCAAAAGCTTTTTAGTTTGACGTAGTTCCATTTGTTTATTTTTGCTTTTATTTCCCTTGCCTGAGGAGACAGATCCAAAAAAAATATTGCCAAGACCAATGTCAAAGAGCATACTGCCTATGTTTCTACGATTTTTTCCTAGGAGTTTTATGGCTTCAGATCTTACACTTAAATATTTAATTCATTTTAGTTTTCTTTTGTACATGGCATGAGAAAGTAGTCCAGTGTGATTCTTTTTGATGTAGCTGTCTGGTTTTCCCAACATCATTTACTGAAGATGCTGTATTTTCCCCATTTTATTTTCTAGCCTCCTTTGTCATAGATTAATTGACTGTTTAAGCATGAGTTTATTTCTGGGCTCTCTCTCTCTGTTCCATTGATCTAGTGTCTGTTTTTCTGCCAGTACCATATTGCTTTGATTATTGTAGCTTTGTAGTATAATTTGAAATCAGGGAGCATTATACCCCCAGCCTTGTTCTTTCTTAAGATTGATTGGTTATTCATCTTTTGTGTTTCCATACAAATTTTAGAATTATTAGTTCTTGTTCTGTGAAAACTGTCATTGGTATTTTGAGAGGAATTGCATTGAATCTGTATATTGCCTTGGGAAGTATGGTCATTTTAACAATATAAATTATTTCAATTCATGAGCATGGTGTATCTTTCCATTTGTGGGCAGAGCCAGGTCCTGGGATGTCTGGCGGCCAAGCCCCAGAATGCTTTTTATTACCTTGGGAGTCACAATTACAGCTTCTAGGGTTTCCACAGACAGACTATGAGGCACATAAACAACATACATATATGGGCATCAGACAGGTTTGCTTCAAATGGGAAAATCTAAACAGATCCTCTTTAGAGAGGAAGGAGTGGTGTGTGGTTCTGGAGAAAATTGAGATTGTGTGATAACCCCATGTTTAACTTTGTCATATAGATATTCATTCTGCTTAGACAGAGGGTCATTCCTTCAATCCTATGTGACCCAGAAGGAAGTTATTAGACCGATTTGCTTCAATGTTGGGTACTCAGCTAGAAAACATTCCACTGAAGCTTGACTGATGATGTAGCAGTAAAGGAGCCATAGTAATTCTTTTTACTGAATTCATTATTACTTCTAGCAAGTTTGCTGCATTTTTAAAGTCCCCATGGAAATGTTTTGAGAGCTGAGTTCTAAGGTGAGGGGCATGCAAATATAGACAACAGAGCCTAAAACTGATGCAAATGCAAGGTCTCTTTCATTTTCTCTAAAGAATTTGTAGCAATAAATCCACTAGCTTAAAGCAAAAGAAAGTATAAATAAGACTTTTCTCAAGGCCCATGATTTGACCTCTTAGTATTTATATTTGGAAACTGGGGATAATTGTGACTTCCTATAAGGGTCAAAAGAAATTCTTTATCAAAAACCTTTGCCAATCTAATCATAGAAATAATTCATACACACCTCTGTGTGTTTGTGTTTTCAACTGTGTAAATGTAGATATATGTCTCTGTGTGTGTGTTTTTGTATATACTAGTTTAGTACTGACATATTTAGAGAAATGAATAAAATCCAATGTGACCAAAACACATCATGCACTTCAGAAAAGAATGTAATGAACATATTTTCACTGGATGTCCAAAAATATTATTTTGAAATCATTTTGGTTGAGATTATATATTTAAAATTTTCATAATATATATTTTTAGCTTATCTTTTCCAAATAACTTAAGAAATTTGGAGAACATCTAGAACAGAGAAATTTAAATAATTAAAGAAGTCAACACAATGTCTTAAGTGAAAAAATTAGAGGAGCTAAATTTATATAACTTAGCAAGAAAAAAAATTTATAAATATTTGAAAGGTGTGAAGAGGAAGAAGTAAAAGTAATTATTTGGCATAGCTCACAGGAATATGATATAATAAAACAGAATAATATCAAAAAGGAATTCCTTATGTTACCTGAAAATATTATAATTTCATTAAAAAACCATAATTTCCATTTTAGTTGCTTTTATTCCATTAATATAATTAATGAAATCTTACATTAACCTATAAGACAGTGTGCAGTTGTCAATGCCAATTATAGTAACAACAATAATAGTTAATATAATCTGCAAGCACTGTTCTAACTCATTTAATTTTTACATAAATTCTGTGCCATAGACACTGTTATTATTTTTACATATGAGGAAAGTGAGGTAAAGAGAAGTAAACGAGAATGATAAAGCCTAATCATTTGTATTCTTGTATTATTAAATAGATATATAGATATCTAATATTAATAATCTAATGAGTCACATCAAGTATAAATTGTCATGCAATAAGTGATAGCTGTTTTGGCTACTATAATAATGTAACAAAGTAATTAAAATGCACAATTATTTCAAAATATATATTTTTATTTAATAAATTTGTTTGTAATTATATTATGTGTATATATTCATATGTATTCATATATTTTTATAGCTCACACCAGAGAATACATGATAATCAGAAGCACCCAACTATTATTTATTCTTTTAAGTATCCTTACAAATTGGTATCTATGGATTAAGTCATTGGTTATAACATTCAACAATAATTTATTACTATACATAGTAATAAATTATTCATGGTAAGACCATTCTAGGCCCTGGGGATATAGCCAAGAACAAGGAAAGTAAGGTCACAGTTCTCATCAAACATACCTCTAGTGAGGAAGGAAAATATAATAAGCAAACACACTGCATTAATCAGTGTTCTTCACAGAAACCAGTAAGATAGATAGATGATAAATTAGATGGATAGATGATAGATAGTTAGATTAGATATACAGACAGATTAAACAGATAGATTAAATAAATAGATGGATGGATAGATAGGTAGATAGATAAAGAGATTTATTGTAAGGAACTGGCTCATGCAATTATGGAGGCCGTCAAGTCCAAGATATGCAGGGTGGGCTGGCAGCCTAGAGACTCAGGAGGAGCCAGTGCTTCAGTTCCAGGTCAAAGATCATCAGGCTAAAGAACTAGGAAGAGCTGATATTTCAGTTCAAGTCTAAAAGACATCCACTGGAGAATTCCTCTTGCTGGGGTAGGGAAATGTCAGCCTTTTAAAAAAAAGCTGATTGGACAAGGCCCACCCACATTATGGAAGATAAACTGCTTTACTCAAAGTCCTCCAATTTAAATGTTAATCCTTCAAAAACACCCTCACAGAAATACCCAGAATAATATTTAACCAAATATCTTGTCATCCCATGGCCCAGCCAAGTTGACACATAAAATTAACCATCACACATTACAATAACATGATGGAGAGTTGTGGGATTTGAATGGTCAGGAAGTCCTCTCTTGGGAGGTTATGTTCAAGATGAGATCTGGATGACAAGAAGTAAACACCCAGGATACAGTCTATGGAAATGAAGACAGCTCTACGAAGGAAACAAAATGAGTCAAAGAACAAAACAAAGTCCTGTGTGATCAGAGCACTGGGGACAAGGAGGACAAGGAATGGTACCACATATAGGATGTGAGACAGTTATGCAGGCTGTGGTCTGCAACTTAAGTTTAATGTTGAGTGGGATGGAAAGCTTCTGCATGGTTTCAAGTGATGCACAGACAATCAATCCATGAAATCAGCATTGGCCGCAGCAGAATTCTCCCACACAAGCTATTAGTATTGTTTGAAATGATGTTCCTCTACATATGATCAGTAACTAGCAGCCCACAGACATTTACTGAGTACCTAATATATGCCAATGACTATTTAATCATCAGGGAATCAAAGAAAAATGAGACATCGTCCCTACTCTCAGTACAGGCATGAAGAAATAATTTTACTTTATATTTATTCCCTATACAGAAATTCTCTTGTGGTACAAAAGCTTCTGGAAGATGCATAGGATTACTAATTCTTGAGAGCTGTGACGACAAAACCAAAGATAGAATTATTAACAGCTCAAACATATTCTTTGCATTTATTGATGAGAATTGGAGTGCATTGTGTAAGGCAATGAATTTTATTTTCAGAATACCTATGAATATCTGAATAGGACAATAGAACATTTTCTCTACCAGAGTAATTTAAATTAAAACACACCCATAATGAACTAAGCTAAAACACAACAACAGACTGAAACCTTAAGTAACAAATTCTGGCTTTAAATCAAACTGAAGCTTGCTCTCAATTAAAAAAAAAAAGTCTCAGTTTAATGAATGTTATATTAATGAGAGACTCAAGTGGTTTAAAAGCCTATTTTAGAGACATTGTCCTCTATAAAAATAATCTATCCAAATTATAAATAAATAAGTAAATTATAGATATGAGCATTTTACTGACTTCAATAAAGTACTATAAATGCTTCTTTTTTATTTGTGATTGCCATATCCGCAGTTTCCTATTTCTGTGTATTACATATCTAAATTCCAAATCATCACAGGAGCAGGGCTTTAGCTTCACATTCATAACATCTCCTGAATATTCATATAAATTGCCTCTAAAAATACTCTCATTAAAAAACACCTGAGTAATAGTCCTTATAAAGCACTTTAAAAATATGAACCTTTGTGTAAATGTTAAGTAGCATTTTTATTAGTGTTAAACATTAAACAATAGCAGAGGGAGTAATAATTTTAGATTAATGGCACGGCCAAGGAAGAAAAATATTTTCATAAGGAACATCAAAAGACAGTAAAAGGAGATTCAAGGAAGCAAATCTGCATGATGATATGGCACAGAAAAAAGAGTATCAAAGAACACACCAGCCTGTATTGCAAGAATCTAGTCTGGTATAAAACTATAATGCCAATAGTAATGATTAGAGTAGTGAGGGTCAAGAGGAAAGGCACTTAAGCTATTTGAGAATGGAGCCCAATAAAGAGTAACCTGCAGTTAGATTGTTAGTCACCAGTTTTGATAATGCTAGGCCAGTATTTGAGATTTCTTCTAGGAGACAAGGAAGCATGCAGCAATTTGTCTCACTTTATCATCTTGTAGTAAGAAATAACCTTGGAATTTTCTAATTAAAATGGATTAAGTTTCCCACTCTGCCATCCTGATACAACTATCAAAAATGCCTATTTTTTGGACAGTTATTTATACGGAGAGTGATTTCTGGCAGCTCTCACTTTGTGCCTGGACAACGACCCATTGGTGATGGCCAACTCTTTTATCAATTCCAATCTGAGGAAGATCTTCCACTTGCCACTGTTATGGTGCTAAAATACAACACTGGAGTCAGGACATCTGGCTGCTGCTGCACTTCTGGTCTGGATTGGACCTAATGCAGTAGAATCTGTTCAGGGCATTCAAAGAGTGAAGAAGAAGGATAGGTCATCCCTCACTGCCATGCATGACCATTGTCTGTGCTCTCAAAATTAGTGCCTTTTAAAAATCAAGGACATGGCCATATCATCAGAGCCCAGGTTCATCCTAGAGAAACTTATTCAGGTCAAGTTGAGGTATCCTCCAGCTCATGGACTCAGAGCCACCATCATCTTTTCACAATGCAGCTCTGCACAGGAGGTAACGATTAAAAAACATCTATGTTGCTTTATAAAAACTTCAGGATATAAATTTTAGTTAGTTTAAATTTTGTTAGGCCAAGTGTAAAGTTAAAATTCTAAGGCTAACCACACACACACAACAAATGCACACAAAACCAACGAAAGTTGGATGCATCACATTCAATCCAGAAAATAAAAATAAATTTGAACTTAAAATATTTCCAAAAATCCAATGAAATTAAGATAAAGCAAAATCTGTAATAATAATAGTAATAAAAAGAGTAATAAATGTAAAATGGTCAACCCAATCAGATTTTTAAAACAAACCAAATACAAATGTGTGAAAAAGCATTGCAAGATTACCAAGCTGAACAAAAACCAAAATTTAGTTGAATAGTGTTTAGAAAAGACATAAGAAAGCAAAGCAATTGGAAGCAAAAGAAAGAGAAAGTTAAAGCAAATAATAAATTTTTAAAAAACCCTGAATTTATAGACCTGTTGATAAAATGAACTAAAGATATATATATATATATATATATATATATATGAAGAAAAGATTAAGAAGGTCAGTGAACAAAAAGAGTTTACTAGCAATTGAAATCATAAGAACTAAGAAGAAAGTACCACAATTTATAAAACAAAACATTAAAAGATTATTGTAATAGACAAATCCCAGCAAATTTGACCAATGAAGTCTTGTATATACCCTAATTAGAATTAACAAGTGTTCAGCAAGTTAAATGAACAAGATGAACCAACAAAATTCAACTGCATTCCTAACACATTAGCAAGAAATAATTAGTCAGTAAAATATTCTTAGATATATCAACCAAAAATATGAAGTTGATAATGTTAGTAGCTGCTTGATAATTGTGTATTAGATTTAATCGAATATCTATAAATCACTTAAAATCCTGATAGCCCCTTGTAGCTTTCTGTCACTAATATAGGTGAGGAGATAAAGAATTATATCTTAATAGTGAAATAACTTTTTACTAGTTATTAAAACTGTAATCATAGGGAGAAGAATGCCAACATGACCTACTTTTGGTTGTCCATCTTATGAAATATAAGAAGTGACCCTCATTTCCACTCCCAGACTCTGCTGAATTTTCTTTTACTGCTACTGTCTATATTCTACAAAGTATACCCTCAAAACTAAAATCAATTTTTCCTATTTAACTCCCTAGTCAAGAGCCTGCACTCAGTTACTTTTGTTGATTTTTTTGGTATATTTTCTAGCTAATATATAAATATACCACTCCTTTAGTGTGAATGTTCATGACTGACAGAGCTAAAACAATTGTTAAGAGATGTTCTCTAGCTCATTGGAGAGAAGTGCTCCTGATGTTAGTTTTCTATGCTGCATAACAAATTCCCACAAATTTAATGGCTTAAAATAACACACATTTACACCCTCAGTTCCTGAGGGTAGGAATTCTGAGCATGGTTTAACTGAGTTCCCTGCAAGGCTGCAAGCAAAGGTGATGGTCAGGAGTGGTACTTATCTGAAGGCTCAGCTGGGGATGGGTCAGGTTGTTGGCAAAGTTCACTACCTTGAGGCTAGAGAATTCATGGTAATTTGCTTCTTTGAAGCCAGCAATGGAGGCACAGATTCTAGAGTGAGTCTGTTAGCTAGACAGAGTTTTCTTTGACATAAAATAATTATGAAAGTGACATACCATCACCTTTGTCATATCCCATCACTTAGAAGCGAGTCACAGACCCTCTCCACCATGTTTCAGGGAGGGAATTACAGAAAACTGTGGATATTAGGAGTTAATGATCATGAAGGACATCTTAAAATCTGTCCACCACAGTATTTTTTAAGTTCTGTGCTTTTAGAGTAATCTTTCATACATGGTAAATGTTGTGCTAAAGGTCTTCATCACATATACTATTTTCAATAAATATAGCAATTGTAAGATACCACTATTGAGGTAGGGCTGTTGTCATACTTCATTTAATGTAATTTTGAACAACATAGTGAGGTAAGAAGTAGCAGCAGCAACCTAACTATTTTATGCCTGAGGCAATAGAAGTGCTGAGCAATTATCTACACTCAAGATCACATAATCTGTAATTAACAGAGCTGGAATCTCAACACTAGTTTTCTAATAGTAATTCCAGTGCTCCAATTTACCACTTTGCTTTACTGGGAAATGCACTGTCAAAGATTGGCTTCCTCAAACTCATCAAAATAGATTTAACTCCAGGAAACAAAGAAAACCATTTACTGCCTCCAAAGTTTAATATCTTTTTAACACTTAATGTTTGGAGGAAACTAATGATGCTTTATTCCAGCCATACAGAGAAAAGAGTATAATTTTCTTCTTAGCATTTTGATGTACTGGCTTTTTCTATTCCACATACTCCCACCCTACTCCTGGCTTGTCTTAGTGAGCTGTGTTATATCTCTCTCTCTCACAAGAAGTTGAATGAATTGTCTTCCCCAATAAATGCCATGAAAAAAATCTCTGTGTCCATGGCTGACTCATAACTTAATGATCCAGTTCTCCCCTTTCCACTGTATAATTATGATATTTAAGGGATAGACAGCTTTTCTTTTGAAGATTTAAATTTACTAAACAAATATGCTTTAAGCCACTTTATACAGGATTCTTCACACACATACACACACACACACACACATATCACAAATAATGATCTCTGTGCACTTAACTACATTTTACTCTACATGAAGAAGTATATGAATTTTTTATTTGATATTCAGAGTCAGTCATTTAGCTTTTAATTTTCATAGGGTATTTCTAGTATTTATCTGTGTTTGTTTAATATGTCCTGGTTCAAATGTTTGTCAGATTATCTTGTGTTGCTTTCAAGAGCTTTACTGGAGCAAAGCACAGGACAGAGATTTATTTTGGATAGCATGGAGTGTGGAGGAGTTGAGCTTATGGGAAAAGCAGCAGACTTTACTGAAACATTTTGGTACACTTGAGGATGTGAACAGAGCCAATAGAGGCAGTGTGAGTAGTAAATGTGTCAATAGGAGAATAGGGAAAGGGAGAACAAAATACAAAGATTTTACTAAAATTGCACTCTTCCCACTTAAAAATTTTGCTCAAGACAATTAAAAAGTAATATATTTAGAAAATATGGTTCTGAAAACTGTTGCAAAGTTTGATAAAGTTTAAGAATTCCAAAAAGTCCATGGGATTTAGAGTGGAGGGCTGTATTTGAGGTTATTCGCTTTGCTCAAAGTAATCATAATTCACACCCAGCTGCAAAAAACACAAATTAAATTTATTTCTTACTTGGACAAGAAAGAATGGCCAGCAAATATAGTTTTCTTGCTAAACAAAGAAGCAGGGCTGTTACAGCATTGGGAAGAAGTGTGGACTTTATGTTAAATGTAAATGGAGTACCATTTTGATCAGATATAAACAAAGGGGAAAAATTCTGAGCACAGGGTTAGCATCAAGTTTACCTTCAATAGCCTGTTTCTTTGGAAGTTACAGCATTAAGATAAATGTGCAAAGTTGGGTCTGCTATGTTTGCTGTGAAAACCATGAGCTCCAGAAGTAAACCTGGACTGCAGATGCAGAGAGCTAGAACAAAACTAAATATGAGTGGGAAGACAACATGACCTACAAAGCTCAGATCCTCTAGGTCAGCGTGGAATTCTCCACTCTTGGATTTGAAAAGATCAATACTCTTAAGTTGAAATTTTAGGGAAAAAAATTATCTTGCAACTAACATTTCCTGTATTACAAACTAAATGGGGTTGCAGAGAGTCAAGGAGGATAAATAAGGAGAAAAACTATTAAAGGAAAAAAATTAACATCTAAAATCTACCAGAAAGGAAAAAAAAGTGTGTGTGTTTATTTTTTTGATGAAGAAATGAGTTTCAAGTCGACATTACATACCAAAGAGCCACTCTAAGACAAGAAATCTTCTGTAGTTTGATGATATATCCAAGAATTGATCATGTAAAAATTGCAAAAGTTCTGAATGAAATGTGAAAGAATTGTAGGTGACAATAAAAAAGATTTTAGCATTTCATCTGGCTTCCAAAACATATATCAATTTTTACAAATAGTCCATAACCAAATGATGTAAAAGTCTAAATTAATTAAAAAGAACAAACAGGATCTTTGATGTCAGATATTCTTTATCACTAGAAAACATAAACATTGAAAATAGAAAGACCTATCATATTCTTGACAGAAAGACAAGTGATAATCCTCCTAAAATTAATATAGAATTTTAGTATGATTGTAATTGAGTCTCAATATTTATGGTGGAAAAGGAAATGGGAAATTGCATAAAATCAACATAAAGTAAAGGTGAACAAAATAAAAGTTTAAATATAGACAAGAACATTATAAAAATAAAATAATCATAAGTACTTTGCCTTACCAATTGTTAAAATATACTATAAAGTTACTGTAATCAAGAGTATGAGGTTGTAACTGATTCACTTTGCTGTACAGCAGAAACTAACACAACATTGTAAATCAACTATACTCCAAAGAAAATTAATTAAAAAAAGTATGAGATTATTATAGAAATAATCAACTAAATTAGTAGAACAGAGTAGAAAATCCAGAAATAGAAGCAAATATTTTTGTGAATTCATTTTATTAAAAAGTTTGAACTTCAATTCAGTGAGACAAATGAATGTTAATTTAATAAATAGTGTTACTAAAACTGGCTATCTAGAATAAAATAATGTTGGCTATTACTACAAAATAAATTATAAACTCCAATATTAAATGAATAAAATAAAAGATTTGTATGTGGTTAGGCCAAAACAAGCTAAGGATAAGCATATCTGTTCTATGTCAGAAAAAAATCAGAAAGAAATATATTGGGCTATGAAATTAATTATGTGGCCTGCTATAATATATCATAGACGATATCAAATGCATCTGAGAGAATGGGGAAAATAAGACAAATAAGATAAATTATCTATAATATAGTACATTGGTTATAAACTGATGACTAAAGGTCAAAAAACTAATGAAAATGGGTACAAGACTGAGTGAACATCACAAAAGAGCCAAGCCAACGACCAATGAATAACTGAAATCAGGTTCAAACTCAATAGCCAATACGGAAAACAACATTTAACAAAAATAATCTATTAATCACCTGTCAGATTAATAAAAACTAAAAAGAGTAATAATAACTACTGATGTTTGAAATGAAATAGAAGCTAATATTTCATAGAAAGTTTTTGTTAATAAATTTAGTCTTTTTGGAAAGCAAACTGGCAATATGCATTTCAATTAAAAATGTCATGTCTCTTCCACAGAATTGCAAGCACATGGACCTTAGGATATTTGCTGCAGAAGCTTTCTTGTAACATCTTTTGTATAGGTACAAAACATTAGAAGCTAAGCATATCCCATCAATTTTGGAATGGCTGAACAAATTGAGGTTCAGCAACATCATTAAATGAAATTGGTTATCTTTGTATCCATTGATTTAAAGATGCATGGCTGAAGGCAGAAAGCAAGGAAGCAGTGCATATAACGTGACCTCACATAGAATAAAATGACCAAAATTTTCTATGGTCTGTACGATAGGAGATGAGAGAAAGCTACGAAAATATTTAGAAAGATTGTTATATTAGAGAGGAGTTCGGGAGAAAGTTCTAAGAAAAGAAAATCTTTAAAATCTACAAAATTGATTATATTCATAAAATAGATGATAATATGATGTGATATATATGTGTATCCATAGAAAACATATGAAATGTGAATTTTAAAATATTATTGGTGTTTATATCAGAGTGGTAGAATATGTTTTGGATTATGTATTTAATCATTACTTTTTATATTATTTAAATGCTTCACTGTGAGGATGACAAGGGGAAAAAGAAATGGTAATTATATAAAAACAAATAGAATTTTTATAACCCACAGATGTAGTTCAGAAAAATATATAGACTCTATATATAAGGATACCAAGTCTTATGAGGTACTTAACCTTTAATGCAGCATTTCCTCCTACAAGTAGAAACACTTTCAAATGCCATGTCTTTATTTTTCACACAAACTGTTTGCCTTTTGGGTTTTCATCTCCTGTTACTGGCAGGGAGGAAGCCTGTCTTTTTCAGGGCTGCAGGTTAGTTACCAGATCAGCAGGAAAGTTGCCTGTAGCTGTATACGTTTTCATAGATTTTTTTTGGTCTTACACCTCAGTCTACACCTCTGAGACCAAACACCCACGGATGAGAGAGTTTTCTATTTTTCATGAATTATTAATTACCTTTTCAGAAAAGTCTGACAGCTCCCAAAATGATACGCACTCACAGAGACACATAATTTTTTTTTCCTTTTATGTTCAGAATTAAAGTCCTTGAAGGCTAAAGTTAAAATCTTGTCCTAAACTAGCAATTACAAAAAATAAACGATATAACTTTTAAACTAATAATATATAACCCAAGTACTGACACATTCATTTTCTATGTTATCTTCTTTTGTCTCATGGGGATACTAATATTTCATGAGATATGGGCAGCTGACATACCTAAATATATAGATAGTACAAAATAAATTATTTTGCTTTATTGTAAAAAATAAGTTCTTTCTAATCTATTGAATTGAGACCAAAAATAACATTTTAGTGTTTTGTCTTGCTTCAATATTAGATTATTCTCAGTTTAGATGTTTGTTTTCTTTAAGCATAGGAGAGTTTTTTTTTTTCTCTTGACAAGTCAGACTCCAGAATACAAAGCAACTTTTAATTTATCTTAAGCTGAGTATTATTATCCTGATTTAGTATCAAAGTAATTAATGGTAACAACTGTGCATAATATCCAGCTAATAAATGTTATTCCTTGTAAGCCACAGAGGAGTAAAATCTAACATGTTCCAAGGTTAAAGGAGACAGAGAAATGAAGACCAATATGGAAAAATTTACTACTGCACTTGTAAGAAGTGACATGGATATGACTCCTGTCTCTCCTCCTTTATCTCAAATACAAAGTAATTGCTGGTGCTTTGCATCTTTTTTTTTTTTCAATTCTGTAAACCTCCCTTTTATAGAAAATATAAATATAATCAAGGAGGATAAGCATCTGTGTCACAAATAGTTTGGGCTGCTTACTGAGGATCTTGTTTTCCTATTTAAAAACATATAAATTATAAAGACATTGCAACCCTGTTGATTATTTAAAGCATAGGAGTACTATATTGAAAAAACTTCTTAGCTTCCTGCTGTATAAGCCTGAATTATAATTGCCAAAATCGAACTCCAATTTGATTCAAACTTTATATGTTTTAAGCCATTTTAAAATATAACTGAGAGTCTTTTGCATAAATGTCACTAAAGTGGTTCTCTCTGTCTCTCCCTAACACAGACTTAAACACATGCACACACTTACCCCTGTGGTTCCCAGCAAACTCACCCCTCAAATTTTTGAGGCTATTTAAAACTCTATCGAAGTTGGAACAGTCTGATCTGAATTACTCCTTATGGTTCCTAAAGCCCAAACAAGCCTTCAGAGTTTACTTCAGGTTTCCTAGAATGTCCTCAGTCACACAACCTCCAAACCAGAGATAATCGTTCCTTCTTTTTCACTCCATTCTGTATGACTTGGCACATACCACTTTGCTATATGTCTTGCAAACTTTTGCTTACATTGAGCTTATCCTGTGAAAAAGGTTTCCCAGATTAATTATCTATGTATCTCTAGTATCTGAATCCAAGAACACTTTCCATGCAGAAGCCAGTCAATTAACATTTGCTGCATTTAGTTGAAGTCTAATATCTGAATTCACAGGGAAAAAAAGAACAATAACAAAGGCTTTCAGTCCTCGTCTTTCCCTCATTAATAAAATTTCCAAATACGTGGAATATGTACTTCCCAATATTTCTTTAAAAATGGTATCTAGTGCTCTCTTCTCTTAGTGATTTGTCTATTAACACATGGAATAATTTAGATGAAATTAAACTGTTTGCCTTGTTGAGCATCATTTACCAGGTGTAGCTTTAAGCAAGATGAACACTTTTCCAAAGGAACTACTTTAAAAAATTCTCTAGAGTAAATCAAGAGGAGTGCCTTAGTCCTTTATGTGACAGAATGACAGATTCACTGAGTACATCACTGTTTTTTTAGTGGGAAATTATTTCAGTTTCCCAGTCATCTAGGTTCTAAAGCTAAAGATACTTGCACTGAAATTACTTTACAAAAATGCCAGACTTTCCTTGTGATTTTTGGCACAATGGTTAGCACTGCCTGCCATGCATACATTGAATATATAACTTAAGAGGTCTTAAACTGTAGTGACTTCTCTGGACTTTTGAAACAATTTTTCTATTTGTACTTGCAACCCCTCTCCCCCCAAAAAAAGTTTAATAAAGAACAATCTGCCCTTAATAATAGACACGCTGAACTTAGTACTCATTTCAGGGTAATACATTTACCCAATGAATATTTAATGAGAATCTATTACGTGCCAGGCACCATATTACATGGCAATACAGATTCAAACAGGATTTTATCTGCAACCTCATGGAGCTTAGGCACAAGGAGGAGGGGACAGACCATAAACCAGAGCATAGAGCTGTGTGATATATTTTGAGATAAAAATCAGTGCTTTGGAGCACTGATTAGTGAGTGGCTGGTGGGGAGTAGCATTTTCAATAAGTTTGCTCAGGGAATTCTCTGAAGTTGGGGTATTTCAGGAGAGAATGGAATTTAAAATTCAGACACAGGAGGAGAAGCCAGCTGAGGAGATTAGGATACAGAAACTTGTGATGTAGGAGGGAAATAAGGAAATCAAAAGTTACTTGGTGAAAGTATATAAATGTTGTTTTTTTAAGACTTTTAATTATCTGAGTCCTTAATTTTAACTATTAACAAATAGCCAAGAATCACCAGATATTTGATGAAAGTCTCCAATTAAGAGAGAAATACTAAACTAAACAGAAAAAGGAAGAAAATAAAAGCACATCCAGATAATACCAGAAGTCCTCAGAAAAATCAGTTGGTGTTCTCACAGTTTAGATATTGCATCTAAATGATATATACAAGCATTTCAGAACTATTTGATTTATAAACTATGAGCATGTATTACATTAACAAAGATGATAAACTAAGAAATTCCTTTTGTATAATATACCAATAATCAGGTAGTCTTGACTTGTTACACTTTTTATGACAAATTGTGACAGAAAGATGAGAAAACAATAAGAAATAAAACAAAATGGTTCTGAATAATTTTTTTGATAAAGGGATTTCTCTGAGTTATAAACTAATGTACTATAACTCCAAGTACCAGTAAAAGCAACATATATTGACATAAAAATAATAAAGTCAGAGGTAAAGTGGGTTTCCTGAGGGTCAGCCTAATCCCATGTTTCTGCTTTCTTTGAACTGCCGTTGCCTTGAATGTGCCTTCCTCTCTGTGATCCCTTCTTCTACGGGCTGTTTCCTTCATGTGAAAAATGATGGAAACATTTTCTGTGTTGACATTTATTATTTACAGAATCCAGAGGAAAAGAGTTTTGGAAACTCTCTCATAAGAATTTAAAAGTATGGAATAACTTTCCCCAAATCTCCAGCAAATCTCTAATAATGACTCAGTTGCTCAATGGGTGAGGAGCTCACTACTAAACTAATCTCTTGGAAGGGAACTGGAATTACCCTTAGCTCACTCACCACCTGGAGCTGCGGGTAGACTCAGGTTTCCCTGAGTCACAAGGCTGCATGGAGAGAGGTCCTCCTAGGAATAAAGGAAGTGGGGATGAACACTGAAAAGTCAACCTGGGCTGTCCATTACAGCCTGTCCACTACCCTGAGACATTCTTTATGTACAAAGAATTTCAAGTATATGCTACTACAGTCCTAGCACAAAGTGGTTACTTAAAAAGTACCAGCTCAATAATCAAATGGATAAATGGCAGGCATGATAGGAAAGCTACATCTAAGAATTGGTAAAAATGATATTAGAAGAAAACAACATTCTAAAAATTTATACCTGAATGTAAGTTCAGTCTACCACACCGACATGTTTGCGCTTGTAGAGACTTTATTGCATTCTGTAGGATGGAATCCTTAATCCTCCCGGTGGCCTATTCTGCATAGTGGGAGAGACTACAGAATGGGAGAATTTCTGCTGGTATCATTTAGTCTGACTTTTTTAGATAGCTATATTAGTATTCCAAGTTAATGTGAGGTTTTATAAAGCTAGTAAACACCCTCTTAAATGCCTCTCTAATGCTCAGAAGTGGCAATTTTAAATCAAATAAGTTTTTTTTCTTTTTGTCTTTCTTTCCCTAAGTCGAGTTTTCTACATTACAAGACAGAATTAATAAGAAGTTGACTTTCATTCAGATGGCTGTGTGAAATTCCTTTGTGCTGTATTTTTACTTCTAGTGTTTATATGACATTTAAAGCACCTTTGCTTTGTTGATAGACACTGAACACCAGTAATTATACTACATGAGCTAATAAGGCAACTAGAGCATGTTTACCCTGCCCATCAGTTTTTTGTTCAGCCGAATATCTCAAAACCAGTTAACGAGGAAGATCAGTGTGAAATGCTTGCTTAATTGTGTATACAGTATTCTCTAAAGCTAACCAATGACTTTAATTAACAAATTGAGGTTAGCATTGTTCAGTTCACTCTCTTTTGCAGCCTTCTGCAACTGCTTTCCCCAAAGCTAGGCTTTCTCTTGTAGAGAAGCTTCATTGGGTTTACAATAAGCAGACAGAATTGTCAAACCATGGAAGAAATTATGAAGATTTGGGTTTAACCTAAACCTGAGTAGTGCCACAAAGAACAAAACAATTTTAGCATGTTATTTTTCTTTTCAGGGTGCTTTAAGAATGTGTGAATAGGAAAATGGAACTTTATGTCTTCATACCATGGATGGGGGATGTACTAGATTGTAAACAAAATGCTAGGTATTGTACATAACTAGCATCCAGTGACAGGAATGTACTCTGCAAACCTTAAATAAGCTATGTCATTATCTTGCACATTATCTCCATAACTTAAAATACACTTTGAACATAGTTTAGATATTTCCAGTGGTTGAAACCTATCATTAAAAAAAGAAGGGATGGCAGTAATACCCTTTAATCTGAGTAGACTTTTGGGAGGGAAGTTAAAAAGATAAATTCAGATTTGTTTTTTACTTTTCCTGTAAAACCTAACTTTTAAGACTAACTAAAGACAGAGGGCAGTGGTAAAGAAAAAGAGGAAAAAAAGTTAAATCTCCTGGTTCTGGGAAAATTGGGCAGCTACATGTAAAAGAATGAAATTAGAACATTTTCTCATACTATATATAGATATAAGCTCAAAATGGATTAAAGACCTAAATATAACACTGGAAACCGTAGAACTCCTAGAAGAGAACATAGGCAGAACACTCTTTGACATAAATTGTAGCAATATATTTTTGAATCTGTCCCTAAGGCAAAAGAAATAAAAGAAAAAATAAACAAATGGGACCTACTTTTGTACAGCAAAGGCAACCACCCAAGAAACAAAAAGACAACCTACTGAATGGGAGAAAATATTTGCAAATGATATGCCAGATAAAGGATTAATATCCAAAGTATATAAACAGCTCATACAACTCAACAGCAAAAAAAACCCCAAACAACTCGATTAAAAAATGGGCAGAAGACCTGACTGGATATTTTTCCAAAGAAAACATATAGATAGCTAGCAGACACATGAAAAGGTCAACATCAATAATTATTATTGAAATGCAAATGAGATATCACAATGAGATATCACCTCACATCTGTTAGAATGGCTAACATCAAAAAGTCTACAAATAAAAATTGTTGGCGAGGATGTGAAGAAAAGGGAACCCAAGTACATTGTTGGTGGGAATGTAAATTGGTGCAGCCACTGTGGAAAAAAGTATGGAGGTTCCTCAAAAAACTAAAAATAGAACTATCATGTGACTCAGAAATTCCACTCCTTGGCATATATTTTTAAAAAAACAAAACACTAACTTGAAAAGATACATGGAAACTCATTGTTCATAGCAGCATTATTTACAACAGCTAAGAAGATATGGAAGCAACCTAAGTGCCCATCAACAGATGGAGGTGCCATCTGCATGGAACTTCTCCCCAAGAAGAGCTGGAGCAGTGCCTACTCAGTAGAGTCAGTGATCATGCAGATCAGTGCCACACTGGTGAAGGGAAAAGCACGTGTGCAGTTTGGAGTCAACAAATCTCAATACAGCCTGACAAGAGCACAGCAGTCCTACATGTCCTCGGTGCAGATCCACGATTAAAACAGCTGGTACACTCCCCCGAAAGGAAGACGGCTAACCCTGGAGTGCCATCCCCTTCCTCCTTCCCTAGGCAACACTGGATAAATTACCTTTGAGCTGTATTTGGATCTCACACTGCCTCTGTGGTTCCCTCCCTCATTTTTCCTGGATAGCTCTGTGTATTGCAGGACAATGATGGCTATTCTAAATGCTAAGGAAAAAAAACAAACAGAACTGTTTCAAGTACTCAAGACTGACCTACAGACCAACCAACCATGTGGCTGGAACCCTTGTTAGCAGGCATTCTTACAAAGAAACTTCTGAGCCTCCTTATATTACTAGAAACTCAGCTGTGTTCCAGACTAGAGCCTCCTTACCTATGCTATGGATTTTTACTTTCTTTTCTCTTATTTCACGTACACTGCTTTTTTTGGTTACAGTGTATGATGGATGTGTATAAAAAAATGTATCTTTGAGAAAACAATTACAGTTTGCTAATTTGAAAAAATATATATATACACAACATTCTATATATATATACATATATACATACATAATGAAATATTACACAGCTATAAAAAGAATGAAATTCTGCCATTCACAACAATGTGGATGGACCTAGAGAGATTATTATGCTTACTGAAATAAGTCAGACAGAGAAGGACAAATACTGTATGTCAGCAGTCCCCAACCTTTTTGGCACCAGGGACAGGTTTTGTGGAAGACAATTTTTTCATGGACCAGAGTGGTGGGGGGATGGTTTCAGGATGATTCAAGTGCATTACGTTTATTTTGCACTTTATTTCTATTGTTATTACATTGTAACATATAATGAAATAATTATACAACTCACCATAATGCAGAATCAGTGGGAGCCCTGAGCTTGTTTCACTTGCCACTCCCTGATAGGGTTTTAATATTGAGTCTGCAAGCAATTGATTTATTATGGTCTCTGTGCAGTCAAACCTCTCTGCTAATGATAATCTGTATTTGCAGCCACTCCCCAGTGCTAGCATCACTGCCTCAGCTCCACCTCAGGTCACCAGGCATTAGATTCTCATAAGGAGCGCGCAACCTATATCCCTCACATGCGCAGTTCACAGTAGGGTTCGCGCTCCTATGAGACTAATGCTGCCGCTGATCTGACAGGAGGAGGAGCTCAGGCAGTAATGTGAGTGATGGGGAGCGGCTGTAAATACAGATGAAGCTTCACTCGCTCACCCGTAGCTCACCTCCTGCTGTGCGGCCCAGGGGTGGGGTGGGGTGGGTTGGGCATCATTGCTGTATGTTATCACTTATGTGTGGAATCTAAAAAATAAAACAAATGAATGTATATAACAAAACAGAAACAGGCTCATAAATCTAGAAAACAAACTAGTGGTTACCAGTGGGGAGGAGGGGAGGAGAAGCAAGATAAGGGTATGGGATTAAGAGATACAAACTACTATGTAAAAAGAAATAAGATACAAAGATGTAATGTATAGCACAGGGAAAAGAGCCAATACTTTATAATTTTAAATGGAGTAAAATCTATAAAAAATATTGAATCACTATGCTGTACACCTGAAACTAGTATAATACAGTAAATCAATTATACTTTAATTAAAACAAAAAATGATGAATAAAGTCAGAGGATCTAATGTTAAAAAAGTTAAATCTTACTAAAATCAAACTGCATGAGGTTATTTTTAAAAATTAAAAACCTTCTGTACAGAATTAGTCTTTCATATTCACAACTAAGCATGTTGTATTCTCTTCACAATATGTTTTATAAACCCAGAGAGGGCTATTCAACTTCCACTACAAGCTCCTTCCAACTCTGGTTATAATGAAGAGAAATTGTGATGCATTGAATGCACTCTAGAGAAAGAGATTAAAATATTCCACTATCATCACTGTACTATCCGAACAAACCCAGTTTCGTTTTTATTACTTCTTCCAATGTGCCAGGAAGGCTTAACAAAACAGTATAATTAAATTATCATGAAATTCTTTCATTTATTTGCAGAGAAACAAAATATTCTGTAGAAAGTAGTAAGCAGGATACAACAAAAGGGATACATCACATTCCTATTTGTCTCTTATGAGAAAAGAAGGGGAGAGTTTTTCCTAAAATTTTATCTCTATTGTTTTACATATTTTCTGGCAATTTGAAACAGGAAGTTAAAAATAATAATCTTTGTGTTAAATCTAGAATGTCTATATTCTTACAATTATGTGGTATTCATTAAAATTCTATTTTACTTGTTTTTATTCTCTATCTCAAAAAACCCTTGTTTATTGCACTTAATACCTCTATAAACTAGTTGGCTGACAAGTGACAATGCAGGGGATGATTTTACTTACTATTTACAACTGACCTTCCCTACCTGCTTCCCGATAAGGGAGAGTATGGTTTTTGGAGTCAAACAGACACTGGCTTGAATTCAATTTCTTCTTGTTAACTATATTATTTTATGTGAGTTACTCTTCCAAGCTTCAATTTCCTCATATCCTTAGGATAATAATAATAAAAAGTTTCACCTCAGAGTTTTGTTTCTTGAGATGGTGATTCTTAGAGCAGTGTTTATTTTATTGTATACACAAACCAAATATTACCTATCATTTTGTTTTTATTGCTTTCATCATCACTGTTACTGATTCAAAATGAATACTGAAGTCACACTCCCTTTCACAGCAGAATTCTAAATCACAAGAAATAAATGCAAAATGAATGATAACTAAAAACCTGAGATGTGTAGCTGTATAGATGTGTTTCTTAATCCTATGGGCTTAACATAAACAAATGTCTGCAAGGCAGAATAGTCTCATATTGTCAATCTTGGACTATTGTATTAAAAAGTACCATATATAAAAAGAGTTCAAAATCCATGGGTTTGTTCTAGTTCTTTCCTCCATGATAAAATAAACTTCAGATCTCAGAACTAGTCTTACTAGCTCTTTTATAAAATTTTATTTTAATTACTAAATCTCTAGAACAGCAGATCTTTTTTTATGGATTAGCTCCAAGAGATCTATGAGCTCACTGAAATGCATGCAAATATTGTCAAGTATAGCTTCTTACATTGTCTCCTAGAGATGCACTTGTCTTTATCTCGTTCTTTCTTCAAGTTTTTCACTAGAGCCAGAGCAATTTTTAAAAATGAAAACAGCATTGGTTCAATAATACCACCAGTACATCTGATTGAGTAAATAATATTAATATTCTCTTAATTTTTAGGATAAATATCAAAATTCTTAACTTGAAGGCTCTAAATTGTTTGAATTTTATCTACCAAAGTAGTCACATTTGTCCCTTTTCACTTTCTAAAATATTCCTCTCCCTGTCACAGGACCTTAATACATGCTGGTCTTTCTGCCAAGATGCTGGCTCCTCTGATCCCCAACACACTCTAGTTCATTCTTCGGATCTCAGGAAATATTTTCCTATCTTCCTTGATCAGGGTAGACACTCCTATCATACCCTCTCATAGGACCATGTAGCGCCCATGTAATTTTTTTTTTTTTTTTTTTTTTCAGTACGCGGGCCTCTCACTGTTGTGGCCTCTCCCGTTGCGGAGCACAGGCTCCAGACGCGCAGGCTCACGGGCCCAGCGGCTCCGCGGCATGTGGGATCTTCCCGGACCGGGGCACGAACCCGTGTCCCCTGCATCGGCAGGCGGACTCTCAACCACTGCGCCATCAGGGAAGCCCCCATGTAATTTTTATAACAGTTCAGTTTTAAATTTACTTATGTACTAATCCCATTAATTTCTACCTCCTACTCCATACTATAAACTCCTCTTTGGAAAGTATTTGGTCTACATCTGTTCACCATTGAATTATCACCATTTAGCACAATGCCTGCCAAAATAGATACTTGTTAAATGAGTGCATGAATAAATAAAGGAATGAAAAAGTTAAAAACATATTTATATCTCCAATGCTTATCATATTGTATTGTCATCTTAAAGGCAGAAGATTTTCCTTATTAATCTTTGAGGTCTCAGTTGTCTCACCTAATGTCTAATACACAAAAATCAATCAAGAAATCTGTTGAATAAAAGCACAAATAAAGTCTACCACAGTGCTGACCACGAGTATTCTTTTAATAAATGATAACTAATACTGATACTACTCTCATTATTACCTATGACTTTGTGTTAAACTATCATTCAAAAGTAAAAACATTCCATTCTATATACATAAGCATACCTGAACAACTTGAAATGCCATAGTTTATTGTTTGCTTTAAATAAGAATTTTAAAATATTTTGTCAAGATTTTTAAAAATTGAGATTATAATGAGATTATAATCTTAGCATTTGATAATATTTTTCTCCCTTTTAAACCAAGCCTAATATGTTTATTAATTTAATTAACTGAATCAAAAATATAATTATGTTAATATTTATTTACCTAGTTTGATAAAGATAAAGAAATAATTTTCAAAAGGGCTTGCAAAGGCCTCTCTTTCTTGAAGACTAAAGAGATCCATGTCTTTTTTAGTCTTTTATATCAAAAAGATATGTATTACAATTTATCTTAGGTATAAACTTCAAACTTGATGTTAAATTTCCCACAATGCATAATTATTAGCAAAGAATAAATCAGAAAACTCACAGAACTATATAATGCTATAATACTTTTAAGAAACCCACAGTAGTTTAGTTGCTGAATTAAAAGAAAATCATCTTGAGAGTCAGGTAAAATATATAGACTTACTAATTTGCTCAAAAGACTTATGATTAGAAGCAAAATCTAAATGGGGGACAATAAGCAACTTTGGTGTTATGCAATGATGCATATGAAAAATTGACTTAGAATACTTGAGGGAAAAATAACACTTTAGCAACTGATGCAATTAAAATCTTCTTATTTTACAAAATCTCATTTCTTATTGTTTTGCTTGATCAACTTTCTGCCTACCTTTTTCCCCTTAAGAAACAAAATGCTCAGTTTTGACATGACACCCAATTTAACAATTTAACACCAACATTAATAAAGGAAAATAATAATTTCCTCTAAATATTATTTCATCTTTGAGTGAATTCCTGTGTTGAGCAATTTCTGTAATTTTGTAAGAGTTCCAATAGCTTAGCTCGTGACTTCTAATCCTGAGCTCTTTTTAGATTTTTACATGAATAATCAGAAGACCAGATTCTTTCACTTCTTCCCATTGCTAATTGTGGATTGATATTTGAGAAAATGATAAAACATGATAAAGCTGAAATGAGAATATTTCAGAATTAAAATAAAGCATTTTTTCTTTTAGTAACATGAAAAAGAAAAGAAATACAAAACTAGTTTATTGCCTTGATGCAAATTTTGTATTTATGTTCAGATATCCTTAATTCAGTCCAAACTTTCATACTGGATTCCAGAAACAAAATTAAATACTAATCTTTAATAAAACAGCAAAGAAGAATAAAATGACTTCAAGAAGGATCCATCCACTCATTGAGCTTTCTCTATTTTGAAGTATGTTGAACTTATGACAATATTCTACAACTTTTATCTAACTAAGCTTTTTAAAAGTATAAACGCATTGACTAGTAATCAACTTTCAATTCTATGGGAGCAAAAGCAAATTCTTCACAAAGTTTCACTTCCAACCTTAAACTTAAATTATACAGGGCTAATGCAAGATTATACTCAAGTATGCTTATTGCTAATGTATGTTATAAATTCTGTTGTCCCAGTTAACCCCGTGCTTTATACTCAGTCTGTGATTCTGAGACTGGGACTGCTTTGTCCTCTGGCTTCTGTAAGTCTCTACCAGTATTAGGTACTAGGAAAGTACTGAAAAAATTAAGGAAAAAGAAGGGACACATTCCTTCCTGTTTGCTTCCTGTTCCTGTTTTTGCTTCTTGCTGCTCTTACCATAGCAACAAATTTTCACCCTAACAATGCATTTTAGTAACAGCAATTGATTTCAGTTTGCACTTTCCAAACACTTTCAGGACCAACCTCATCACACCTCCTCAGAGATGTCAGCTTCACAGAGTGAGCAGTGGTTCCTCCTTGGACATCTGAGTTTCATCCACCTGACTTTCAGGCTCTGCAGATTCCCTACTCCATCTCCAATGTTTTAATAATTTCAACCTTTCAAATGCCCCAGCCTTAGGATGGAATCACCTTCCAGTAGCTACTATCTCAGAGGCATTATTATACCCTTTCTGCCTTTCCAATCCTCCAATGACTAGTATCACATCTTTATATTACTCCTGATCAAAACCAAAATCAGAAAAAAACAACAATGAAAACTGCTATAGCTCTATCTCCAGACTGGACCCTGAATGATACATATGTCCTAATTACAGATTAACAAATGATCCTTTTGCCTACATGTATTTGTTTATGAAATCAGTGTGTAAATTCTTATGAATTTTTCAGCTGAAATTTAATCCCTAAAGGCCACTGATAAAGAAACCAGAGTTGCATTTAAACACTATGCTTTTTTAGAAAAAAAATGGGCCAGCATTACTAACTCAGTGAAAAGTGGTTTCCAATACCTTCTCAGTCATCATCAACAAGTTTGCAGAAAGGACTGCCTTCTCTTACATATTCAAGCAGTCTAAACCAGCAATACCCAAGATTTTCACCTCAAATTCTTTACTCCACTACATGCACTTATCTCTCTTCCCATTAAATATGCTCCCATATGCACGATGGATACATTGGCAACAAACCTCAGGATTTCAAACATAGAGAGGTGAGTTTCCCAAAAAAATTCTTCTCCTTTTTCTAACCTAATGTCACAGGGAAGAGACCCATCCTGCACAGAGGCTAACCTACTTTTTTTCCCCAACACCAAAATCTGTCAGTCTGTGCCCACAGCCGTACTTTTTTAACAGAAACTAAGGCAGATGCCACATAAGCAAAACCATAGAACCACTCTGAAGCCAAAAAGGACCAAGAGGGCGACAGTCAACTGCCCTGAACTGGCTCCAGCCTGACCAGGACGGCAGCGCCTGCACAGACGAGACAGAAAGTTGCCTTTGCTTCTTTACCATGCTAGGATCTCCGCCCAACCGGAGGACTGCACTTTGTTAGGCTGGATTAGTGCCGCATGCAAAGGAGACCAGAGGACTGTGCACGCTCCGCATGCTCCGTCTCTTTCTGGAACTCGCCTCTCCTTTCCCGACTTCTGATTGCATACTCATCTCTTACCCCTTAAAAGTTTCCCGCTTCCCCTCACCATCCCCCCACCCCACCCCACCCCTGGAGAAGGGGTCTTTAGAGCAGGAGCTCTCCCTTCCCTAGGACTAGGTTGAGAAACTCTCTCCTGTGCTTCCATACTATCAAGCATATACTCCTATACGTTACTTTTCTGCTCTCTGAACTGTTTGGTCAACTTCCTGAAAATACAAAGTTTTGTTAATGCAACTCCTACTGATAACAATACAATTACTACAACTGAAGCCAAGCTTCCTACATGTTTTCAACAAATGTAGGATGACTGAATGAATGAAGTCATGACTAATCCTCTTGTATTACATAACAAACACCATGTCTATACGTTTCTATGATCTGAACTTTAGTGTTATTAGCACCTCCAAAATATTGATATAATCTCAGTAACCTGATTTCTTATTGCATACCCTTGTATTTGTGTCACACTCGACAACTGCTGAATCTTATTTACTAATGTAAAGTATTTCTAGCAAACTTTGGAGTCATTAACATGATTAACTTGTGTTTGATTTAATTTATTGTTAGGTATATTCTATTGTTTTCTAATTCTTTGGAAAATTGGTAATCCCCATGTATAGTATATGTGATAATTCCTTATTAATTAAAAATCTGTTTAACAAGGACAGCAAATTCCCTCTCTACAACAGAAAACACAGAATTTACTCTACAGTTAACTCCCTGTCAAATTTCTTAAAGCTAATTTTATCTCAGGTTCTTTTCTGAGAAGCTTTGGCTCTATCTATGGCTGTAGAAACCATTTGGTACAAATCTCCCTTGATTTCTATATTTATGATGTCATTTTCCAACATAAAACTAAACTATATTTTGCATTACTGTAAATATATTTTACTATATTTTTCAACTTACCTCTTGCTGTTGGTTCAAAACCTTAAGAACTTCCATGGTGAAATCTGAAACAGGCCCCTGTACTGGGACGCCAAAGAGAGACCAAAGAAAGGAGCAGGGCTTCCCTGGTGGCACAGTGGTTGAGAGTCCGCCTGCCAATGCAGGGGACACGGGTTTGTGCCCCGGTCCGGGAAGATCCCACATGCCGCGGAGCGGCTGGGCCCCGTGAGCCATGGCCGCTGAGCCTGCACGTCCAGAGCCTGTGCTCCGCAGCGGGAGAGGCCACAACAGTGAGAGGCCCGCAGACCACAAAAAAAAAAAAAAAAAAAAAAGAAAGGAGCAGGTCACTCCAGCTGGGTAGTGGAGTTTTGGGGTTTTTTGCTATGTTTGTTTTTTTATTATTTATTTAATTTATTTTTGGCTGCATTGGGTCTTCATTGCTGTGCACAGGCTTTCTCTAGTTGCGGCAAGCGGGGTTTACTCTTCGTTGTAGTGTGCGTGCTTCTCATTGCAGTGGCTTCTCTTGTTGCGGAGCACAGGCTCTAGGCGCGCGGCCTTCAGTAGTTGTGGCACACAGGCTCAGTAGTTGTGGCTCATGGGCTTAGTTGCTCCACAGCATGTGGGATCTTCCCAGACCAGGGCTCAAACCCGTATCCCCTGCATTGGCAGGCGGATTCTTAACCACTGCGCCACCGGGGAAGCCCCTGGAGTTTTAATAAGCAAGGGAAGTGACATCTCAGGCTTGTCTTGGGCAGCTATGGCAGCATGAGTAGATCTCTGAACCCACCAACAAGAATATTAAAAGTTTAAATAGAGGTCTTAAGTGGGTTCAGTCACATATACTCCAGATGGTCTCAATAACACATTATCTCAGGGCTTTGTCCTTGAGGCAGCTTCTATTGCAGGGAAAGCAAATAGAATGCACGTTCCAAGGACAGGGGAGGGGCGAGAAGCCTTAGACTGCCCAGGTTCAGCTCACAGGTCAACCTGCGGTCACGTCCTCTCAATGACCTCCAATGCTTGCATATGTTTTAAATGACTGGTTATCTTTTTTTTTTTTTTTTTACTAGTCATCTTCCTAGAATATGTATTTTCTTAAAGTGGGAAGCTGAGGACCCTGATCTATGCTGTGACACTAATATATCATGAGAAAGTAAAAATTGCTAGAGAGGTTAGTTAAGTCAAGCCCTTAACTTTGGAGATAGTTCATTCTTGCCTCAGTATGAGGGTGCAATAACTTCCACTTATTACCAGTGTTGCTGAGAGTATAAAACAAGACGATTCATATACATATGCTTAGAAAATGACCATATAAACTTAAGTCTGAATATTCAGACTTTCCAGAAATACTGATATTCTGTCTCCATTACCTCTCAGCCCTATGTACCAATTTCTCTATGGTTTCTGTCTGTTCTGTGTTCTCTAGCTAACTCTGCTCATGATCAAATTTTGTTATCTGAATAGGTTCCTAAATGACATTGAGATTCCTATGGGACCCTCTTTTTACAGATATAAACAGAATTGAAAATTCTTCCCACGGCCATTCAATTGATCTGCTACAATTTCTCTATCTTTAATAAATTCTCTCTTGATACCCCATCTCAGTTTCCTTTTATTAACAGTAATATACCTCAACACCTCAGGAGTTTTTGATATTTGCTGGATCTCATGACTGTCTTCCTGGGTATTTTTTTGGAACCAATTCTATTGAGACTTCTAAGCTGCCATTCCATTGAACCTGTGTCTGTCAAAGTCACCAATGATCACTGTATATCTAAATCCGACGGATAATTATTATTGGTCATTTAGTCATCCTTGAATTTCTTCACTAGGCTCTCAGTACAACCTCCTTAGTTCCTATCTGCAGTCCACTGTGCCAGATTCTACTTAAATCTTCAACTTGTAAACACCATGAGGGCCCCCAGAGATTAGTCCTTGAACCTCCTCTTTTCTATCTACACTACTTTTTTGGTGGCTCATCCAGCCTCTTTGTTCTATATACCAGTGATATGTGGACAACTACTAAATATATATATCCAGCCAGAATTTTGTGGGCTCATGTAACCAACTATCTAGTCTACATTTCCACTCAGATTAATAATTGAGTTTCAAAAGTATCACCTTCAACATAGAACTCCTGATATTGCCTCTTCTACACTTCTTAGATGATGGCAGCTATATTTTTCCAGTTTTCCAGGCCAAAAATCTTGGATTCATCTTAGACCATCCTATTTCTCAAACTTCTGGATACCACCCTTGTTAGTTCTAGCCTCAAAATAAAATCAGCATCAAGCCACTTCTCATCACCTCTGTAGTTTACACCCTCATCCAAGCCATCATTATCTCAATAAGATCTGATTCATTTTTCTACTTGCAAACTCATCCTCCTTTAATCTATCCTCAACAACAGCAGTGAGGGGAATTTTTCCAAAATGTAGGTCATATACCCATCACTAGCCTACACAAAACCCTTAAACAGCTTTACATTCAGAGTGAAAGACAGTATCCAAATACCGATAAGCAAAGCCCTATGTGATCTGACCCCCCTACTATTTCTCTAAGAGCTCATTTCTTACCACTCTTCAATTGCTCATTCTGTTCCAATCACACCCTCCTTGCTATTCCTCTAATACGGTAAGTTCACTTCTGCCTCAGGACACTCACACTTGCCCTGAGTTGTGTCTGGAATCCTCTTCTAGATTACACTTCCATTTCTCATGCTTCTTTTCTGAAATGTCACCTTAGGAATGAAACCTTCCTATTCACCTGTTAAAAATGGTCACTTAACCAAGGCCTCCGTATCTATCAATACTCCTGTTTTCTTTTCATAACACTTATCACTCATCATGTTCTATTTCTTTGAATACTCCTTGTCTTCCCAGATTAAAAGCTCTGTGTGACTGAGGCCATGCTCTCTTTCATTAGCTAGTGTAGTCTCAGCTTCCCAGAGGCACTCAATATATATTTATAGCACATAATAGGAACTCAATAAATATTTGTTGAATATCTAAAGTGGGATCAAGAAAATAAGAACTTTAAAATATACCTAAAATACTGGAAATTGGTCTATTTGCCATGATACTAGTAATTTTCCCCTGTAAATAGGAACATAGTCTGTATTATAAATTACCCTGATACTATGGACACAGGTTAAAATATTAAGAGGACTGGATATCTAGAAGAGAAAAAAAAAATACTGAGGCAGACTTTCTTTGGAGGGTGTACCGGGCTAACTGCTTCTTATCATGGAAGGCATTTTTAAAAGTTTCACCAATAGATACTTCAGGGAATTCACAAAGGGGGAAATAAATGTTAAATACACAGGTTAAGGACTTTGACTAAGGACTGAAGTCTCATTCAGAAGAGAGAGAGGCGTGCATACTTGGAAAAAAGGGCTTTCAAATTAAGAAGAGCTCCTTGGTTAGGAGGTGTGTATGTAAACTGAGAAAAAAAATTGTTTTCCACAGAACCTGCTATTATGTACATACTTACTAAATATTTGCTATACTCATTATCCATTTAATTATAGTGATAAAATTCCATAACAAGATCCTGGTATGTAATAATAGTAAACTGAAGAACATTGATCTTTAAAGGGGAAAGAGTAATAATATAAAATTGGCTCTATTTATTTAGCCAGAATAATATTTTCTGAAATTTCAAGCCTGTGTGACTGAGCTCATTGCTTCCGTATTTTCAAAATACCTAAGATCATGTACACATCAAGCTGTGAGTAAGGACATCATGAGGCAGCAATTTGAACATAATAATAAGAGCTGAATTTGTAGCCCTTCAAAATATAGAAATTAGTTCAATTCAAAAATGCACAGCTCTACAATGGATACATGAATCATTTACTTTTATCTTATAATTTTTATCATGAAAAATTTCATTTAAAATGTTCTTAAAATTCTAAACTGGCTTAAAACGTTGACCAATTAAATCACGTGAAACTCATTATAAGGGAGATTATATAATAATAATGCCACTTGATTGCCGAAAACTGTAAAGTTCTTGGCACAAGCAACACTGTGCAATCTTCCCATCCTATGAGAATTAACCAAATTCTACAATAGCTTCTATTGGCCCAAGGCCATGTTCCTTGGATGATCACAGCCTGCCATCCCTGTTAAGATGTCTACTTGAGAAAGCTCAACACTGCTGTAATGGTTAATTTTGGCTAATTTTATGTGTCATCTTGACTGGGCCATAGAGTGCCCAAATATTTAGTTAAGCATTTTTCTGGGTGTGTCTGTGGGAGTGTTTTTGGATGAGATTCACATCTGAGCCAACAGACTGAACAAAGAAGATTGCTTTCCCTAATGTGGGTGGCCCTCATCCAATAAACTGAATAGAACAATAAGGCTCACCCTCCATGGAAAAGAGGGAATTCTTCCTGCCTGACTGCCTTGAGCTGTAACATCAGTTCTTTCCTGACTTTGACTCAAACTGAAATGTTGGTTCTTCTTGGGTCTTGAGCCTGCTGGCTTTCAGGCGGGAACTTATACTATCAATTCTCCTGATTCTCAGGCCTTTGGATTCAAACTGGAACCACACCTGGGTCTCCTAGTTCTCCAGCATGCCGACTGCAGACCTTGGTCCTTCTCAGCCTCTGTAATGGTGTGAGTCAATTTCTTAGAATAAATCGTGTGTGTGTAGCCTTTTTGAGTGTGTGTATCACTGGAGAGCACTGACTATTTTAACTGACAAAAGAATTTACTCTTTATTCCAGCCAAAATCTGACTATAGGCCCCTGACCTTCCTTTTTTTTAGAGCAGTTACCTTAGCAAACTTGTATTAAATCCTTTCTCTGCCCCTTCAAGATGTAAATCTTCTACCATGCAGAAATGTCTCCTTCAGAACCTGGGAAACAGCTCTTTGAAATGAGAACATCCAGAGAGAGAGCTCTCCTGTCCCTCAGTTCCTGTGGGAGGGTAGGAGCCTAACTTTGGTGGGTGCCTTATCCAATTTACAAAACTAACTCATGTCCTAAAATTATTAAAAGTTTGTTTCTCCTCCAGATAAGTGTTAATTAACAAGCCCTGATGGCCTAGTCACATTAACTGGCCTAGTCATTAGCTCCCTTAATGCCCTTCAGTACATTTCTTTTAGCGTAACCAGCATTTTAAAAGCCTCCTATCTTTTGTTTTGGTGGAGTTGAGCACATTGTATACTGAAATCTCTCTCTTCCCTACTGCAGTAGTCGGAATAAAATCTGCCTTGTAATTTCTTTTTAATTAATTTATTTAAAAATTTTCGGCTGCGTTGGGTCTTCGCTGCTGCGCACAGGCTTTCTCTAGTTGCAGTGAGCAGGGGCTACTTTTCATTGCGGTGTGCGTGCTTCTCATTGCGGTGGCTTGCACGGGCTCTAGGCGCGCAGGATTTAGTAGTTGTGGCACGCCAGCTCAGCAGCTGTGGCTCATGGGCTCTAGAGTGCAGGCTCAGTAGTTGCTCCGTGGCATGTGGGATCTCCCCGGACCAAGGCTCAAACCCGTGTCTCCTGCATTGGTAGGCGGATTCTTAACCACTGCGCCACCAGGGAAGTCCCACTGCCTTGTAATTTTTAACCAGTGTCTGGTAAATAATTTCTCTTTGACACTACTTTGTCACTTTGTAGAATAGAAACTGACTTTGGAAATGTAGTTAGAAACATAAAAGGTAATACAAACTGATTTAAGCTTTTTTTTTTTTTTCCTGCTTGTTGACCCTGAGGCCCCACACTTTTATTTTTAATGGGTTCCACAATTTATGTAGGTGGTCCTGGTGTAGTAGTAAAAATAGTAATAGTAGTAGTAGTGGCAGCGAAAGCTAGCATTTATTAAGCAATTGCTCTGGGCCAGGCTCTGGTTTAAGTGTCCTGTGTGCATCAATTTATTTAACCTCATAACAGTGATAGGATATTATACTAATACAAAACCCTTTTTACAGTTGAAAAATTTAGGCAACAGAGAAATTCAGTACTCCAAGTATTAGAACTGACATAGGGAAATGATAGTGAAAAATAAAATGGAAAGAATGCATGAAAGAGACAGAGGGGAAATAGGATCAAAAGGAAATAATGAAGCCTTAGATTCAAGAAAAGATTCTACATCAAGTTTGCTTTCCTATTTTTGTTTTGTTTTTGTTTTGCTTTGTTTTTGATCTAGAGAATTAGGTACATTGTGGAATGTTAACTGAGATGGTCTTGAGGGATAAGATAATAAGTGTAGTTAAATTGAGTTTATATGAAGATATCTAACAGGTAATTAGAAATATGGGTCAGTTGCTCAAGAGAAAAGTGGAAGATGAGGAAAGAAATTTGGAAGAACCCAGTAAGGTAATATTTGATAGGAATGTATGAGAATGACATATAGGGAAGACAGCCAAAGGAAAGACTTAACCAAGGCCTTTTTCAAGACCTGGATGAAGAGGAGGCAGAAGTGGGGTCTGAGAAATGTTCTTTCTTCCAGAGGCTTGCAGTGTCATTTAACTCCAGAGAGGAGCGAGGTTAAGTAAGCAAATTTTCAAGAGTTCTAAATGTTGCAGAGTTCAAGGAGGGATGAGGAATTACTGAGAACAAAATATTGAAGTTAAGAATACACACTGGTGTCTGTCAAGAGAGCAATTTCATTGTAGTAAGAGGCAAGAGCCAGATTGCAAATGTTTACAAAAGGAATTTTTGGTAAGAAAGTGATGGTTGTTCGTCCTTTTCAGATGTTGGAATTGAGAGGAGGAACGAATAGAATTGTGGAAAATATAGAGCCAAGGAAATGAGTCTTAAGATCAGAGAGGTTTGCCTATTTAAAAGATAAAGGGACAGAAAGAGTTGATGAGGAGAGAAAGTCAGAAAGCATTAATTATGGTAAACTGTTTCTTGCACTCTCCTTATCGCAATTTTTGATCCCTTTTTCATTGTATTAATGTATTAAGTATGTTGAGTTTTGCCACTTTCAAGCAGGTAAGCTTTAGCAATAAACTTTGTCTCTCTGTATCTCATTTTCCATCTATAAAATTAGAATAACAGGGCTTCCCTGGTGGCGCAGTGGTTGAGAGTCTGCCTGCCGATGCAGGGGACACGAGTTCGAACCCTGGTCTGGGAAGATCCCACATGCCGCGGAGCAACTAGGCCCGTGAGCCACAACTACTGAGCCTGCGCGTCTGGAGCCCGTGCTCCGCAACAAGAGAGGCTGCAATAATGAGAGGACTGCGCACCGCGATGAAGAGTGGCCCCCATTTGCCGCAATTAGAGAAAGCCCTCGCACAGAAACGAAGACCCAACACAGTCATAAATAAATAAATAAATAATTAAAAAAAAAAAAATTAGAATAACAGGGCTTCCCTGGTGGCACAGTGGTTGAGAGTCCACCTGCCGATGCAGGGGACACGGGTTCATGCTCCAGTCCGGGAAGATCCCACATGCCATGGAGCGGCTGAGCCCGTGAGCCATGGCCGCTGAGCCTGTGCGTCCGGAGCCTGTGCTCCGCAACGGGAGAGGCCACAACAGTGACAGGCCTGCATACCGCAAAAAAAAAAAAAAAAAAATTAAAATAACAACAATAGTCTTTGTCTGCCCTAACTTATGGGTTTACTCAGAGAGTCCAAACTAGAAGTATTTGCAAAACAGATTATGAAATGTACAAGTAAAGATTAAAAACTAAAATATAATTATATAGAAAGCTTAAAATTTTGTTATTTTTATTGCTTGTTTCCTGCTCCTTGAAAGAATTCCAAGGAGAGCCATGAGAGTTCCCTTCGCTACTCCCATAAAAGGATCTGCCTGAAACTCAGCCTCAACTGTTTCTAGCTATAGATCCAAGTTTGCTGATTTTCTATTCAACTGTGTCTACATCCTAAAACCATAATGGAGGAAAATAAGCAAAAATGCCAGTCAAATAGCAGTGGATCATTTCTAATGAAAATAACTTACTCAACATTGTTCATTTATGTATAGGAACTGGCATATTTATATCTTCATTTCCGTTACTCAGGAATCCATTCTGTTTCTTAAAATTAGTGTACTCTGGTTATCATAAGATTACGTGTGGCATTAATTTTCCTTCCTGCTACATCCCCTTTTTACAAGCTGTAAGCATCATAAACCTGGAAGATTTTATTGGAAAGTCAAGGTGGCAGAGTTATGGAAATGACTCCGAAATGATACTTCCCTGACGCAACAATGTTGATTTACTTGTAATGCTAAACACACTCCACTAAGTCATACACAGCTCTTGGGAGAGGGGTGACTAATTAGCTCAGTGACTTACCACCCACATGCTCTGCTGATTCCGATACGTTAAAACATTTTATTAGCCTGCAAGGTCAGGAAATCTTACTGCATGGGTAGTGTTTCTAAAAATTTAATAGCAATAGCCTGATGTTAGTTCCTTTGCATCTATAGATTGGAAATAAATCTTCAAAGATGGATAAACTCATACACTTATTTCTCAGAACTCCTTTTCATACTCAGGTCTCAACAAATATTGAAATGTTTAAAAGGGAATAATCATTGGCAAGGTCACATCATGATTATTCATGCACTGACAAATTCAATTGTCTAAAACTTTAGAATTACTTACTGTATTATACTCATTATACATTTCAAGATGAGATAAAGACTTGAAGTTCACAGTTGTGTGTGAAGTGCCCTCTTTTGGCATTTCCTACCAGTAGGTCATCTTCAGCAAATATTTCTGAAGAATGACATGTCTCAGGTTGTCCAATGTGTAGCTGTCAGTGGTAGAGGGGCAAGCAGAACCAAAGTGAATATGCTAATAGGGCTCTTGTAATCACATGACATTAGCCTATATTCAATCTTTAGCAGATAGAACACACACAAATTGAAAACTTAATTTCCAACATCACCACCAGTAATCATTAGTTAAGCAAAGAAATATTACATTAAATTATACAACTATGGTCCATGCTGATTTGGGAGAATTATGTTCATCTCTTAGTTTCCTAGTATTGGGTAAATCCTATAGTCAGCGCACTGTCTTCTTTGCATACAAAAGATGGCAACATTTGTTTCTAGACAGATAATTTCCTTTTCTGCTAATCATTTAAAGTACTCCATACATTTGATTAGTGTCTTTTACAGCAAAAAGGTACTGAAGCAAAAATGTTCTGGGGGAAAAAAAGGAGGTAAAAATCAAAAATAAATCAATAGGGCAAAGAATGAGTTTAGTAGCTTATTTTTGTATGCAGAAATAATAAATTGATCAACCTGAAGCAGAAAATGTTTAAGGTTCACATGTTTTGGAACCTTTCAATAAGTATCATATTATCCCAAATAACTACATGTTATAAAAACATGCAATGAGTGTTATTTTTTCTTTTTGTTTTGGACTCAGTCATCAACTGTGTCCATATCCTAAAATATTCAACTGTGCCCACATACTAAAACTATAAGGTAAAAGAGAAGCAAAAATGCCAGTGAAGTAGATTTGCATCAAATCTAATAAAAATGACTTACCATTATTCATTTAGTTATACAAACTGACATATTTGCATCATTTTGGGTAGAAAAGAGCACAAGAAAGGGTATGGACTATTTGGGTATCATAGATACAAGTTCAAATTTAGGTTCTGCCACAAACCTTACTGTGTAACCTTAAGGATATATCATACTCTATCTCAGCATCAATTTTTTGAGTTGTAAAATGATGACATCAAGTCAAACGATTGCTAAGAGTTCACATAGCTCAAAAGTGCCATGCTCTGTGCCCAGTATCATGCACCCAGAATCTCAGCACATATGCAAATGAATGTGGATGAATTTAAGCTTTCCACATGTCTGGAGAAAAAGTACTTTTAAACACAGTTGCCATCTGAGTTAAAAATCAGAAAATCAATAAACATCTCATTCAAGACAAAATCATGTTCAAGCATTCTTGCCATAGTTAAGACAAGGCATCTTGTGACTTTGAACTTTACTTTCTAGTTAGAAGCAAGTTGCCCTTCTTCTTTAGAGATGGCAGGTGTATTTTACCTACCAAATCATCTGGTCATTAAAAAATCACTTTCTCGATTTCATGTAAGAATTTCATTTGGAAAGCAAGAGCTCTGTTCCACTTAGTGTAATATCTATACTACATCTCTATTAAGCCCTAGAGTCTTATTAATCCCAATCCTTTTCATGTGTATTTTACTTACTGAGCTAAAGTTGTGTAGCACATAGACTGTTAATATCCATCATACCTTCTTAAACCTTAGCTGAATTTCTGGAAGCCACTATAAGGAGTTATTTTTAAGCATGTTTGAAAGGGGAGGGCTTCCCTGGTGGCGCAGTGGTTAAGAGTCTGCCTGCCAGTGCAGGGGACCTGGGTTTGAGCCCTGGTCTGGGAAGATCCCACATGCCGCGGAGCAACGAAGCCCGTGCGCCACAATTGCTGAGCCTGAGCTCTAGAGCCCACGTGCCACAACTGCTGAGGCCCACGTGCCTAGAGCCCGTGTTCCGCAACAAGAGAAGCCACCACAATGAGAAGCCTGTGCACCGCAACAAAGAGTAGCCCCCGCTCACTGCCACTAGAGAAAGCCCGCGTGCAGCAACGAAGACACAACACAGCCAAAAATAAATAAATAAAATAAATTTTAAAAAAAGAAAGGAGAAAACAATCTTCCATTGAGCTAGACAGATTTATGAAGACTGAGGAAGTCATGAAACACACAATCATCATGTGAGTAAAACAACATTAAGGATAACAAAATGAAAGTATTTATATCAGAATATTTTTTCATTAGTATTCCAGTGAACTAGAAAGAGATTGCAAACAATTATCTGGACAAAAATAAAGGTCGCTTTTTACATGAGTAATTTATAGAATAAATGCATTTTCAGATGAAATGGAGGCACACAATGTTGGTGTCAGCTGTATCCCCACAAAAAAACTCATCCCCTATTTAGATGCCCTTGAAGCAGGCTCCTTGGGCATCAGTTTGCAGGAGGGACCATGATGTTTTCACCAAAAGAGAAAAGAGGTCCAGAATCTGCACATTTTATCCAAAAACAAATGATCAGCAGAGAGATTGGTGTAAAGATTAACCTCTGGCCTAAGGCCCTATGCATCCCCAGGAACTCAGCTCAAATTCAGGTACAAGATAAAAGAACAAACTTGTGTCTTTCTCTATGTTGCCAAAATATGCTTTTTAAAATGTGTAATACAAGAAGAGGAGAATAATATTCAACTGTTCACTTCAGAGCAGTTAATTTTAGGTCACTTTGAGCAGCATACAAAAATGTGTAAGTGGACAGAGTGTTGGAAATAAATGTGACAATCTCCCTGAGATGTTCTGAAATTGGTTAGGAGCAAGTTAGAGTTTCTGGATTTCCACTGATTTGCAATTACAAATGGAGGCAGAGATGGTCGCTTATTATCAATAATGTAAACTTGTTTCTGTCCAGGCTGGTTGGGACTGGTGAAACATTGGTTATACTTGGAAGAAAAAAAAAAAAAAAAAAAGGGAGATATAACCTGTACATTCAAGTTTTCCTGTTGTCCTCTAGGAAAGATGCCCCCAAATGGGGTTTAAAATGAATTTCTATTGTTTATTTCAACAGAAATCAGTAAGCCCTGAGTTATTTTCCGATGTGGAAAGTGATGGGATTACTCTCATGTAATAAAGAATGCTTTTAGAGAAGGAACATATATATATATATATATATATATATATGTATATGTATATTCCTTTGAAGGTGTTATGCTTTCTGGTCTCTGTGCAGAATATGTAGCGTAACTGCTTCAGTTTCTTGAGCCACAAAATGAGACCTACAGAGATCAAATACTTCTTAAGTATTATTCAACTTTTATGCTATAGCCTGTATAAGTTCATGTTCATAGGCTGTGAAGGGGAAATATAAACAAGAAAGTAGTGATGAGTCACATGAATCTGTAATCCTTTGGCCTATTTCAACCTTCAATTCTGAATTTAAATCACCTTTGAAAATAGGAAATATTAAGTAAGTACAGAAGTGCTACATTAAATACTTAGTCAAAAAGTAAATAAAACTCATCCAGGTAGGTAAAAATATACAAGTTCAGAACTAAAAACTAATCATGAATCTAGATTTCCAAGGCCTTAATGTCTTTTCTGGTAGTGACCCACACTTCTTCAATCCCTAAACAAATTAATAGACAAGAGCTGAAGAAAATTACTACATTTCTTATTGCTCTTCTGTTTGGCTAAGTAGTTAATACTGTAAGAGTGTAATAATATGCTGTAATATTTAAAAGTACTTTTTCTACTCTTAGAACATTTGGAGTTCTATACTCATTTAGCAACGACAAATAAAAAACTTAATACTTGTTCTTGAAGGCAGAATTGCAAGTAGTTTGAAGAATGGTCTAACCTAAAATTTCTGGTGCCTATTATTTATGAATTTGTTTATTCACTAACTCAGTAATTATTTGTGAGCTCTATGAAGTGTCCTGTACAGCACCTTGGACACAAATATGTAAAAAGTATTGCACCTATGCCTCCAATGAGCTCAGAGTCTAGTCTGTTAGCCAACGACTTGTACAAAGAAGAAAAACAATATCTATGAAGAAAAGTAATGGCACAAAAGAGGGAGGTGTTTCTCCGGGTACAAAAAGAGGGAGGTGTGCTGGATCCCTACACCAAATCAAATATGCTTTGCTCAGCCACCTGGTATAACTGTGGTCAGTTCTACTCAGTATTTGAAGAAGACATGTGTCCAGTGCAATGCCAGGTTACTACTAAGAAGTTTTGCCTATCTCTCAAGCTCCCCTATGGAACTCTTGATTCTGGTGAAGTTTTGAACCACAGGGAGCTGCAAGGATAATTTCTGCCTACACTAGGCAGACCTATGAGAAGTAAAGTACATATTCACTACTCCATGACCAAGAAAAGACAATCAAAAGATCAGCAACATAACTCCTATTTCTATTTTCAAATCTCACTTGAACGCATATAATGTAATTGATGAAAGCAAATGTACATTCAGAATTTTAGCTGCTAATGTAGATGACTTTAGTTTTTCAGCATATGCAGTAAAAGGAGAATGGAATGGACACTTAGATAGCCATTACCCAGCATCCACTAGAGAAAACAAATCCTAAAAGAAAATGCTATGGAAAATTCAGAGCTGTTACCCTCTTCTTTCTTCACACAGAAAGCACTTCTTTGACTCTTTCAAAACATGGTCAACTTCTTCTCTTGTCTCTGACAGATCCCTATCAGTAGCCTTCCTCCACAGGGGTAGTGTGTATTGGGGGTGGGGGTGGGATATGGAGTCAGAGAAAGAGAAAGACTCCCACTGGTCTCCCACTGGTGGTGTGCTTTTCAGCCTTTCCTTTAAATCTCTGAAACTTTTCTTTAAAGTTCGAAGGACTTAAAAATCTCATTACCTCTCCCTTTCCAATCCCATTGTTTAATATGTGTAGTATGCTTTCTGAGGATGAGGGATTGTCATCAATCCATTTATGTAGAAAGAAGTCATTTTGTATTTTCAAATGGCCCCTTGCCATTCTACCATTAAAAGTAATTGCTCTCCCCACAACTATTCAGAATAAAAACTCTCAGTAAACTAAGAATCAAGGGAAATTTCTTCAACTTGATAAAGCATATTTACAAAAAGCCCACAGAAAATATCATGCTTAATGATGAGAACCTTGAAGCTTTTCCACTCCTTTTCAGCATTGTATTGGAAGTGCTTGCGAATGCCATAAGGCAAGAAAAGGAAAGAAAAGTTATACATATTTGAAAGGAAGATACAAAAGATACAAAAATGTGTGTGTTCACAGATGGCATGATCATCTATGTAGAAAATCTGAAAGAGGTGAAAAAGAACTTATGAAACCGATAAGCAATTATAGTGAGATTGCAGGATACAATGTTGACATGAAAAAGTTAATTGCCTTTCTATATGGGAATAACGAACAAGTGGAATTTGAAATTAAAAACACAATATAATTTACATTAGTACCCCCAAAATGAAATATGTAGGTATAAAAATAACAAAATATGTATAAGATTTATGTGAGGAAAACTAGAAAACTGATTTTAAAAAAAAGCAAATGGAGAGATTATCCATGTTTATGGATGGGAAGGTTTAATATTGTCAATATGTCAGTTTCTATCCAACGTGCTCTGTAACACGTTTAAATCCAAATCAAAATCCCAGCAAATTATTTTATTGATATTGACAAACTGCTTCTAAAGTTTATATGGAGAGGCATAAGACCCAGTATAGCCAACACATTATTGAAGAATAAAGTTGGAGGACTGATAGTACCTGATATCAAGACATAGTCTAAAGTGTGGTATTCACAAAAGAATAGATAAACGGATCAATAGAATAGAATAGAGAGCCCAGAAGTAGACTCACACAAATACAGTCAACTGATCCTTGACAAAGGAGCAAAGACAGCACAATGCAGTAAAGATAGTCTCTTCAACAAATGATACAGGAACAACTTGACATCTACATGCAAAAAGTGAATCTAAACACAGACTTTACACCCTTCACAAAAAGTAACTCAAAATAGATCATAGAACTAAATGTAAAAGACAAAATCTATAAACCTCCTAGAAGATAATACAGGAGAAAACCTATATTACTTTGGGTATGTTGATGCCTTTTTAGATATAACACCAAAGACACAATCCATGAAAGAAATAATTGATAAGCTTGACTTCATTAAAACTAAAAAAATTCTGTGCTGAAAAAAAAAAATGTCAAGAGAACTAAAAGACAAGCCACAGACTGGAAGAAAATATTTGCAAAAGACGCACCTGATAAAGGCCTGTTATCCAAAATATATAAAGAACTCTTAAAATTCAACTACACAAAACAAAAAGCTCAATTTAAAAATGAGCCAAGAGGGACTTCCCAGGCGGTCCAGTGATTAAGACTCTGCGCTTCCAATGCAGGGGGCAGGGATTCGATCCCTGGTCAGGGAACTAAGATCCCACATGCCGTGTGGTGCAGCAAAAACCAATAATAATAAATAAAAGTGAGCCAAGAACCTTAAAAATAACTCACTAAAGAAGATTTACAGATGTCAAATAAGCATATGAAAGGATGTTCCACATCATATGTCATCAGGGAAATGCAAATTAAAACAAGGAGATTCCACATCACACCTATTAAAAAGGCCGAAAACTGGAACACTGACAACACCAAAAACTGGTGAGAATGTAGAACAATAGTAACTCTCATGCCTTGCTGGTGGGAATGCAAAATGGTATAGCCACTTTATGAGACAGTTTAGTGGTTTCTTACATAACTAAACATACTCCTACTATAGCATCCAGCAACCACACTCCTTGTTATTTACCAATATATTTATTGGTAAATATACCAATATATTTATTGGTATATTTACCAATATATTTATTGGTATTTACCAAGGAGTTGAAAAGTTTGTCCACACCAAAACCTGCACACATGTTTACTGCACTTTTACTCATAATTGCCAAAACTTGTAAGCAACCAAGATGTCCCTGAGTAGGTGACTGGAGAAATAAACTTTGGTACATCCAGAGAATGGAATATTATTCAGCAGTAAGAAGTGACCTATCAAGACATGAAGAAATGGAGGAAATTTAAATGCATATTACTAAGTGTAAGAAGCCAATCTGAAAATGCTGTATACTGTACAATTCTGACTATATGACACTCTGGAAAAGACAAAACTATGGGGACAATGAAAAAGTCAGCAGTTGATAGGGATGAAGGAGATGGGGAGAGACAAATAAGTAGAGCACAGAGGCTTTTTAGGGCAGTGGAAATATTCTGTATGATGCCATAATAATGAGTATACATCATTATACAATTGTCCAAACCCATAGAATGTACAAGAGTGAACCCTAAGGACTTTGGGTGAATATGATATGTCAATATAGGTTCATCTATGGTTACGAATCTGCTGTTGGTGGAGGAGACTATGTATGTGTGGGGGCAGAAAGAATATGAAATATCTTTGTACCTTCCTCTCAATTTTGTTGTGAACATAAACTGCTCTAAAAAAATACAGTCTTAAAAAAGAAGTTGCTTCTTTCAAAGTACAAGACTGCCTCTGCGAAGAGGGATCCAGTCTGCTTAAACCAAGGAAAACCAGAGAATGTTGACTGAGTGGGCTCATGAGGTACTAGGCACTTCTAGTAAAAGGTGTTAACTACTGGTCAAATGAATGGATACTGAAATATAAGTTTGTATTATAATGAGGGAATAGGAATTTCTTTATACTTTTTAGTACTTAACATATGTATCCTTGACTAGTTATTCTTCAGCTCCCAAAACAGTGCCCAACATATGATTAGCACTTAATGAAAATGAGCTAAATAAAACAATGTCTATGTGAATGACTATTGACATCAGGAATTCATTTGTCCTACTTGTGGGTGGAGTAGAAATGAGATCTTGCCTTTGGTGATTAAGCATGGAATGCTAAACTCTTCTTGGAGTATTTTGACCAGTTCTCTCTTTCAGTGTCTCCCAGCGTCGGCCACTCTGAAGTTAAGGCGCACAGAGATAACTCGTTCAAATAGGGTAAATATTACTAAGAAACAAAAACAAAATAAAATAAACAAACAAAAAACCCTACTTGCTAAGATGTGAAAAATGAGAATTGGAAATAGGTGATGTTTAAAAGTTGAAGTTCTTACTAATTAATTATAACAGTCTAAGATCTACAGAAAATGAATTAAGCTAGCTTCAAGAAATGACTAAACTACAACAATTTCTACGTAATAGGGCTTCCCTGGTGGTGCAGTGGTTAAGAATCCGCCTGCCAATGCAAGGGATACGGGTTCGAGCCCTGGTCTGGGAAGATCCCACATGCCGCAGAGCAACTAAGCCCGTGCTCCACAACTACTGAGCCTGCACTCTAGAGCCCGCGCCACAACTACTGAAGCCCACAGGCCTAGAGTCCATGCTCCACAACAAGAGAAGCCACCACAATGAGAAGCCCCCTCACTGCAACAAAGAGTAGCCCCTGCTCGCCACAACTAGACAAAGTCCACGCACAGCAACAAAGCAGCTAAAAATAAATAAATAAGTAAAATAAATTTATAAAAAAAGAACATTATATCTCGTAATCTGTAGCAATGGAGGAGTGATACAAATTTAGAGGTAAAAATCAATCAAAGGAATACATCCCTCTATAAAACTGAAATATATGGATTACTTTGACTGTCTAAAAGCAAAATGGACAAAACACTATAAAACAAACTACAGAAAATGTTCTATCAGCCTAACTGAAATCAGTCTAATTTTTCTGATTATCTTTCAGTTTTCCTCTAGTTGATTCAGTCATTAATATATTCTATCTTTGTTTATGTTGGGTACCGTTGACATCATTTTTTACGGTAATTTTTTTTTAATGAGCATAATAAACAAACAATCCATTCTAATATCATTTTTCAAATCCATTAGAAATAATCAGAAAACTAGAAGCAGAAGTCAAATCTTACTAACAGAAAATGCGCAGGAAGAAAAATCAGTATCTTCTATGAAGAATTTTATAAATAAACCAACCATGAAATGAAAACAATAATGAAGCTGACAATTAAAAGAAGTAGCAGATAACATGTCTGGTTATAAAACACCAAAATAAAATGTATTTTTGTTATATTATTTTTCAGGGTTTCCCTACAAAAGAGAAAATCAAAGTGAGCGAAATTTAAAAATCTGAATTCCATTATGTCTTTGATTTTATAAAAGATTTTGTATCAATGCAATGAGAACATAGTATCTCCTTTAAATTTTTTCACTTGATAGAAACATATTCAGGACTTTGCTTGCCTCAAAAGAAATAAGTCACCAAAGTTATTTAAACTTATCTTACAGTTTAAGACCTCTAGGTACACAGGGCTAGAATTCTTAACCTGGATTTTACATGCCATGTATGGGTTTCCAGAAGCCTATGAGATCCCGAAATTAGTTGGAATGATTCATGTGCATATGCATATGTGCATATTTTAAGAGAAAAGATAAGAATTTCATTGATTATTAAATATGTCTGTATTAGGGTTCTCCAGAGAAACAGAGCCAATAGGATATATATAAATATGAAGAATTGACTCATATGATTATGAAGACTGAGAAATTTCACAATCTGCCATCTGCAAGCTGAAGACTCAGGAAAGTTAGTGGTGTAGCTTAGTCCAAGTCCAAATGCCTGATGACTAGCAGGCTGATGGCCCCAATCCAATGACAGGAGAATCCAATCCAAGAATTATGTCCTAGCTCAAACAGGCAGAGAGAAAGAATTCAACCTTTCTCTGCCTTTTTGTTTTATTCAAGCATTAAGCAGATGGGACGATGTCCACTAACACTGGGGAGGGCAATCTGCATTATCAGACACCAATCCAAAGGCTAATCTCTTCCAGAAACACCTTCACAGACACACCCAGAAATATGCTTTACCAGCTATGTGGGCATCTCTTGGCCCAATCAAGTTGACACAGAAAATTATTTGTCACATTGTAATACCTATGAGTGCAAAACTACTAAGAATCATTGAAAACTCATTCAAGTATACTTACTTCACTAAAGATTGAGTTACTTAACCTGTCTTCTTTGAGCAAAACTCTGGCAGTAAATCTAATTTCTTTTGGATTCTATTTTATTTACTTTTGCAGCCTAAATGTTGGTTTTGTCCTTAGTCAATTTTGGTTTTGTCTCTTCTAATTATACATGTTCGTCCTCACAATTTCAGCTACATCCTTGGCTTTAGCTACCATGTTTATGCTGTTGAATTCTATTTCAATCTCTGATCACTTTCCTGAGCGATAAGAACCAAAGCGTAACTTTTCATATATACTCACTAGGCATTTCTAAATGAATCAATTGACATTCACCCCCTGAAATTCTATTGTAACTTCTTAATTCCCTATATCGGTATCATCATTCATCCAATTTCTCAAGGTCAGCGCTAAATCATGCTATATTGAAACTTTAACTTCTTATTTTATTGTACACATTCTTTTAATATTGCTGAATAAATGACTCTTGTCTCTTCCCTCTCTTCACGTTGTCAATATCTAACTTTAAGCTCTTGTCAAGACTTACATAAGCAATTGCAACTTTTTCCTGAGTCTTCTCTCTCTACTGTTTGTCTTCTAATGTCATCAGAATAAACTACACAAAAAGCAAATGTTCTCAATAAACATTGTTTGCTGGTGTTTTCAACTCCTAGTACTTACCACACTATACTACGTTTCTAAAAAGTTTGCATTCCTGCTTACATCATTAGATAGCAATGCTCAATGTCTCACTCACCTTTCTACAGACTCTGCTGACCTGGTCCAATGCACAGTTAATGAACTAATAATACAAATAATTATATGTACAACTTTTGTACAAAATATGTATAATAATATAGAAATAATAATGGAGAGACAGGCAATCTTTCTACCAAAATGTGTGCTTCTCCTTTCATATTTTTAGTTGTTGCTGGGAAAGAACTTCCCACCTGTGGACTAAATTTGCCAGTTCCCTAATAATGTACATGACTGGTTCTCAACAGTGAAATTTTAGAAGAAGTGATATATCGCTTTGAGGCCAGGGCTTTTAACAACTTGGTATATTCTACTCTCCCATTTGCCTTTCACTAACTGAATGTAGAGAGTTCCAAGGCTTTGGTGGAAGGAGAAACCAACAGATGAAAAAAGCCTGAGTCCCCAAAGTATGACCTGGAGGCAAGCTACCCACTTGCCAAAAGGACCCTCACTGGGAAACATGAGTGAGAATAAATTTCTATCGTATTAAGACATATTTGCTTAGGTGTTATAGTTGCTAATTACCCCCAATTAATATAAGTAGGTAGAAAAGTATTTTGAAATTAATGTTCATAATGTACCTGCATATTATATATTTGCATAAATGGATGAAGGCAGCAAAAAAGAAAAGCATTCCTCTCTTGCATTTCCCCAAATGTGGTTACAGTATAGTGATAATTATATGTCACTTCTTTCAAATATAGAGGGAAAAAGAACATTGTAGGGCGTCCCTGGTGGCGCAGTGGTTAAGAATCTGCCTGCCAATGTGGAGGACACAGGTTCAAGCCCTGGTCTGGGAAGATCCCACATGCCGCGGAGCAACTAAGCCCATGTGCCACAACTACTGAGCCTGCACTCTAGAGGCCACGAGCCACAACTACTGAGCCTGCGTGCCACAACTACTGAAGCCTGCATGCCTAGAGCCCGTGCTGCACAACAAGAGAAGCCACCACAATGAGAAGTCCACACACCACAAAAGAGTAGTCCCCACTCACCGCAACTAGAGAAAGCCCACACCCAGCAACAAAGACTCACTGCAGCCAAAAGTAAATAAATAAAATAAACTTATTTGAAAAGAAATTGTAAAATATTAATTGGGAACACATCACAAAATTCGCATCTTTATAAAATTTCTTCATTTTAATATTTTTTTCACTTTAGCACACAATTGAAAGTACTGTTTCGCTCAAGAAATAAAAAAGAACAATAACAAGTAATTAAAGAGAATCTAGAATATGTTGGTAACTAATTAGGGCAATGAAAGCATTTGGATGAAGGCCCAGTTAAAACTATCCAAGTAAAATACAATAAGCTATTTGAGTAACCATGTTATACACATTGCTTCTTCATAGAAATCTGTGTATCTTGGGATTATTTTGCCCAATTTATGTGTCAATGTTTTTTCCCATTTTTTCATAGTCCGTGAATTTATTTCAGTAAAATCAAATTAAGTGGGAAAAGAAAATTTAATCAAGAAGCTTCCTCTTCAGCACTCTATCCTTCCCAGTTTTTTTAATATATATTTGAGGTGGTGATGAATGTGAAATATACAGCTCTGTTTGGGATTGAATTCTATGTAGAAATATTCATTGGATCTTTTTGAATATAATACAATACATGGTCAGAGTCCAGTGATTACTCATTTTTGTTGACCTTACTACTGCGGAAGTCTGAAGTCCACTTGGTTCTTGCTACTCAAAGTGTGGCCCATGGACCAACTGCATCAACATCATCTAAAGCTTATTGGAGATGCTGAATCTCAAGTCCCTCCCAGTTGCTTTGTATGCATGTTAAAATTTGAAAAGCACTGCTTTTGGTAACAAAGAGGCAATAAAGAATCGGTTGACAAGAGTTCCAAAGGGATTGCACTTCTCTGAAAAAAAGTAATTTTATTCCAGTTTAAATGTTCCCTTAAATTAGGATTGCTGTGAACAATGTAATCTAGGCTAAATAATTTGTCTCTTTAGCCTGTGAGTGCTAGCATTAAGCTTCAGAGAATAGGTATAATTTTCCTATACAGACTTTATATCAGTTAAGATGTTTTCAGCTGAAAATAATGGGAAAATTCACCTCCACTATTCTTAAGTAGAAAGGAAAGCCTGGGAGTACAGTTTAGGGCAGGCCTCAGGGATGACTCAGTCCCACAGCTCTGGCTTCCTTTGCTGGCAGTTCTTCTTGCATTTCATTATCTGATTGGGATAGCACACGCCCCTTCCAAAATCAATCCCTGCTGTCCCAGGAATTTGATTCATTCTTTGGCTTAGACCAGAGTTCCTGAAACAATGACTGTCAAGGGATAAAAGTAACTTGATTGGCCTATTGTCTTGGGTCAAGCCCTCCAACTGCTTCTCAGGTTGTTAATCAATAAGCGGGGGAGGGATGAGTGTTGAGAAGCCAATCACAGTGTTCACCAAATTCTACATTTCTTTTATTATTAGACTTTCATAATTGTGCCTCTCTCTTCTCATTTCTTTCTTTTTTTTTTTTAAATTGAAGTATAGTTGATTTACAATGTCATGTTAGTTTCAGGTGTACAGCACAGTGATTCAATTACACATGCATATATACACATATGTATATATATTTTTCAGATTCTATTCCATCCCTTGTCATATTGTCACATGACCTTCTGATACTTCTAATAGGACCAGCTGCTTAAGTTCCATGATACTTGTACACACTCTACATACTATCTCCATTATGTCCAACACTCTACTCCTGGCTCTTGGGAGGGAGGAATTTGTTTTTGTTTCTACTGGACTGTTTTCTTTTCGTTTTTCTCCCCATAATTCCCACTGAAAAGAGTCACCAAGGCCACCCTATCTACAACAACTTCCATGCCCAATAATTTTGTCATGTGTATTTCCCACTGCAAATGAATGCACTGATAGAGTAGAGCCAGCTATTCAATAAGCCAAGCCCTGTGTTTACCTTGTATCACTAGTGAGAGGGAAGTCTGTTGCATTTTAGATGATCAACTTGAATGTGTTCCCCCTAGTTCAGCGGTCCCCAACCTTTTTGGTACCAGGGACCGGTTTTGTGGAAGACAATTTTTCTATGAACTGGGGGTGGTTCAGAGGGGATGTTTCAGGATGATTCAAGCGCATTACATTTATTGTGCACTTTATTTCTATTATTATTACATTGTAATATATAATAAAATAATTATACAACTCACCATAATGCAGAATCAGTGGGAGCCCTGAGCTTGTTTTCACTTGCCACTCACTGATAGGGTTTTAATATGAGTCTGCAAGCAATTGATTTCTTATGGTCTCTGTGCAGTCAAACCTCTCTGCTAATGATAATCTGTATTTGCAGCTGCTTTCCAGCGCTAGCATCACTGCCTCAGCTCCACCTCAGATCACCAGGCATTAGATTCTCATAAGGAGCGCGCAACCTATATCCCTCGCATGCGCAGTTCACAGTAGGGTTCGCGCTCCTATGAGAATCTAACGCTGCCGTTGATCTGACAAGAGGCGGAGCTCAGGCGGTAATGAGAGTGAAGGGGAGCAGCTGTAAATACAGATGAAGCTTCACTCGCTCACCTCCTGCTGTGCAACCTGGTTCCTAAGAGGCCATGGACGCGTACGGGTCCATGCACAGGGGTTGGGGATCCCTGCCGCAGTTCCTGAAAGATGCTTTACGTTGAATGATGCCAAAATAACCTAATAATCATACTTTCAGGGATAAATCTATGGCACACAGAGTGAAAAGTGATTACTCAGGCACAGGTCTAGAGTGATACAGGGCAGCAGTCTCTGAAATCTCAAACATATTCCAGTGCCAAGAAAACTTCAAGTTATTTTAACAGGGGCACTGCAGTGGTGATTTTTACTCCTCCTCTCTGTTAGTAAACCAGGCTTTTCTTTGCTTAAGCAGCTGTCATATTGTAAGCCTAAAAATGCATGTTTGAAGAAAAGAATGCTAACCTTGAGTGAACTGGCTGCAAGTTCCATATTTTAAAATATGGTCTGTGAATTTTGCCTTATATGAAGATAATTATCAATGCTGAATTCTCCAAACTATGATCAGAAGCTACTAGAAGTTCAGTGAAGAATTTTTATGGTATGTGTGTATCTTCTTGGCACTAGAATTATTTTTTTCTCTTGTATTTTATGGCTTAGAATTAATCATAAGATTGATGAGCAAAGCCTAAACAATTAGTGAAGATATTAATTATAAAAGAGCTTAAGGAAGTCAAATTTTACTGAAATGTGTCTGATATGAGTCAACAGTAACAGCTTATAAGTGAAGAACGTCCATCATATATTCATCCTTCATAGTTAATATACATAAATAAATGTCTAATGAGTTAATGATATCCATAGTGTTTCAGAATATTTAAAATTTTCTCTCCTTTGAGATGTGATCATTTCCTCCATATTTCCAGATGCTATTAATTTTTTATCCCTCAGTCCATGCTGTCCTCCTGGGAAGACTGTCAACTGAAAACAAAATGCACAACCTGCAAGTTGTGAGTTAAGCCTTATTTGGGGCAAAATGAGGAATATAGCCCGGGAGACAGCATTTCAGATAGCTCTGAGAAACTGCTCCAAAGACGTAGGAGGGAAGGTCGGTGCTATATATAATTTTAGTGAGGAGGGGTACGTGCAGTCAAGCACACATTTTGGCAGAGGCTTGCTGCTCGTCACGAGGAGCAGATGTCACCATTAATGATCTTAGTGCTTTTCTAGATACGAGAAGATGCAAGAATGGGGCTCATAAAATCTTCTGAAAATATCTAGCTATCTAAAGACCTGTTCTGCCAGTTTTTCCCAGAGCACAGAGTGCCTCATTCCTGATCTCCACCCTGAACTCTTTTCAGGGAGTGTTGAAGGTCAGCAGCTGCAGTAGCTCATGATTTAATCCTTGTAGAAGTAGATGGCAAGTGCCAATTTGTAGGTGGCAAGACTTTCCAACTACACAAGTTCATAGTAATTTTTGTTTTTATTTTTGTATTTTCAGAGCCCTTATTGACTAGCTACTGGTCTTTAATATCAATCTCTTCTTGCCAGTATAATTCAGATTTCTCAAGAGCATAATAGAATCAGCATAATTCTTTATATCCCACAGAGGTTGGAGCATAGGATAAGTAATTAATGAAAACTAACTGATTGAAAAAAAATTCACCAAAATGTCCATTGCTTCATTGCTAAACTAAATGACATATACAAAGAGTGTGATAAAAATTGTTACTGTTTAAAATTACGTGTTCTACCATAAGAGCACCTTCAAATTTCCAGCCTCTTCCTTCTCACTGTAATTGGTTCAATACTGAGGGTGAATTGTCTCTAGATCTCTTGTGGTATTATTATTCTTATTCCTCTAGTGTCCAATCTACCAGTAGTGATGGTAATAATAATTTAACACATCTAATAACAGTATCCATTTTCCAATGATGTCTTTGCACAACACCTCTAATATCTGCCTATCAAAAAGGATAATAAAATATATTATAAAATATAAAAACATAAATAGAACTCCACTATAACACAGCTCATTATGACATGAAGATCATATCGCAAAACAATGTTCCTTGAAATGTTAAAATCACATAGATTTACAAGGTAAATTGCCTATTCTTTAAAAAATAATATAAAGTATTAAGAATACAATAGGACTGGGGTCACCAAGGTTCTGTTCATTACAGCCCTAATCTAGAAAACATTAGTAAGAGTGTTTTGCAAATGTGATATTTACATAAGACTAGGAAATTCTGAACTTAAATCTCTCTCCTGTGGATTCACACTAGTATGTTAGTGTATTGAGAAGTCCCTGAGATGTTACACAGAAAGGACACTACTTTGAATGTGTTTAAAGTACAAAATACAAGTTTCAAATTTATTCAAGCAAAAAGGAATATTTCCATGGAAAACCTATTAACTTGTAGAGGTGTTTTGAGGGACATTGGCTGGGGAAGTGCTGAGATAGGTAAAATGGATTTGTACTAGAAATCAAAGCGAGCTCATTTCTGATCTTAGCTAGGTAGCTCTAGGGCTTAGGAATTCACACAGTTATGGAAGGACATACCACATGCTTTCAGTTCCAATTAAAACAGACTTTTAATTGTATTCATCCATGAATAAAAAATTTAGTACTGATATTTCCATTTGGATGCTTTTAGTTTCAACAACAGCAAACCCAATTCAAATACATGTCCTGAGAGCCAAGAACACAGTGTTATTACCAAGCCAGGCCACATTATTTTTTTCCTTGTCTCTACAATGTTTCCTACCCTGTTTTCTCCTGCAGAGGATTCCTCTTATGGTCTCAAAATGCTTTCTCTAGATACTTGGCTGTATAGGTCCTCTTTCGTATTCTACAGATGTGCTAGAGTATCTTTTGCCCAAAACATTCAGCAAATTCTGAGATGTACTCCAATCAGGTTAAGTCATATGTGCTCCATTTACTGATCACATTGGCACTGCTAGGGTTCATCCTAGGTCATGTGCTCTACCCTGAAAGTAGGAATGGAATTAGCTTCCCTCAAGTTACAAGGGTCTATTAGTCACAAATGGGGATTTTGAAGATGAAAAAATATGACATGGATACACATGCAGGAACAAAACTTATCTTCTTCATTTGAGGAGAATGCAAGGATTAAAAATAACAAATTTGTAAAATGATAAAAGCTTAAAAATAAAAGGGTAGAGTAAGTGAAAACAACCAAAGTGATTTCAGTGGAATCATTAAAATATACATGGTTCATGTAAAGAGTAGACATTGCTATCTAGGGATGTATTTTTAAAAATGTAACCCTTCCTCTGTAAGTTAATCAAAAAATTCCTTTGTAAGAAATTAATCTGTGTTTCTGGAAGACATAAAAATACCTATGGAAATCAGGTAGTTACTGATTTTCATCCAAAATTTAATTACAGACACAATTTCAGAGAGTGAATCACACAAAGACCAAATGAGATGACATATTAACCACTATTTTTTTCACGTTTAAGAAAATATACTTTTGAATTTGCCAATAAAATTTTAGTGCATTTACTCAGATTTTGGACAGCCATTTAAACTTCTCAATCAAGAAATGTTACCTCTTATCAGTGACTGATTAAATTTTAATAATTAGAAAATTTTTACCTTACTTGAATTTAAATAGAACAACACAACATTTATATATTTATTGGTACTACATAGAAAATAGCAGTTAAGGACTTTTCTAAGTTATACATGATGTTTTGTTTAAAACAAAATGAAAATAATAAAGAGTGCTTACTTACCTAATTTGCTATCTTTGCCTAAAGAAGTCAATACTATGAGGTTCAGGAAATTATGAACTTTTTTGGTAATGAATATCTTTAAAACCTAGAAAAAAAGATCCTCCTTCCCCTTGTCTTACCAGCAAGGTGCAAGCCTAAGAGACAATTCCAAGTGGGGCTGGGTGGACCAGGTTTAAAAACTCTATCTTTGACGGGAAAAATTGATTTTAGGGCCAATCTCAAGTAAAGTGCTATGCACATTTGGTGTTAAGCCCCCAATTCCTTCCAATCAGAACACAGATTTGTACCCCTCTTTTTTAGAAATTATTAAGTAACTGCTACATCAAAACCTATACTAACATAACGCATTTTTTAAAATTTTGTTTTATTTTTGTTTTTTGTCAGCCTGGGTCCAAAGAATCCCAAGAAATTCTTTGCTTTAAATGTACCAGGGCTTCCCTGGTGGCGCAGTGTTTAAGAATCCGCCTGCCAATGCAGGGGATATGGGTTTGAGCCCTGGTCTGGGAAGATCCCACATGCCACGGAGCAACTAAGCCCGTGCGCCACAACTACTGAGCCTGCGCTCTAGAGCCCATGAGCCACAACTACTGAGCCCACGTGCCACAACTACTGAGCCCACATGCCACAACTACCGAGCCCGCGTGCCACAACTACTGAAGCCCGCGTGCCTAGAGCCCATGCTCTAGAGAGAAGCTGCCACAATGAGAAGCCCAAGCACCACAATGAAGAGTAGCCCCTGCTCGCCACAACTAGAGAAAGCCCACGCACAGCAATGAAGACCCAACGCAGCCAAAAATAAATAAATAAAATACATAAATTTATAAATGTTCCAGTCCTACTTATTCTTTGATTTCTGTATAACTGAACTCTGTTCTGTGCCAGTCTAAAGCTTGGTAAAGGCTTCTTCCAGACTGAAGCATCTCAATGACATCTGTCAAAAACAGCATGTTAGAAGACCTCTATATTCTGTAAACTTGGGGTTGGAGTGACACATGTCACATTTAACCTAACAAACAACAATTTGCTGAACACACACTCAGCACTGTGCTAAGTGTAACGGGGTTTGCAAAGGAGTGAAAATGGGATTTTCAGGGAGTCTGCATCGTGGGGTAAAAATGCTACAAAGTGAAAATATGGTAAACAATATAAACAGTACAAATGCTAAATTTTGCCATTTGGGAGAACTATAGGCATGCTCAGTTATAACACTCATGAAAAGCTTCAGAAGAAAAACACTGACTTTATCTCATTATGCACAATTATAGCATGATGATTTCCTTGCTCTTGTCTTTCCTTGCCCCTTCCACCTCTTCTTCTTATTTTGCATTGTCTGCATAACTTTTAGCAAAGTGATAGACATGTAGAAGATCCTCAATTAATGATTATGGCATGGATATTGAAATATGAGCATCAATTGTATGGGTCTGTTAGAGGGTTAGAAATTTCCTTACCAGCAAAATGACTGCACATTTCCCCATCTCTCCAGTAGTCAATGAAATGGAGTGGTGGCTATGACATTCTTCTCATTCTGTACTCTGACAACGTTTGTGAAATATTCCACCAATCTTCCTCCAATCTCAAATCCAACTTCGATAATAAACTTCATAAGCACCAATAATTAATTAGGAAGCTGGAAGAAACATTACATATTTAGAAAAAATTCAGTTTAACTTCAGTTAGAAATTCTATCTTAATAATACTACCTTTCTTCAGGGAAATATTCCTCTACTTGGAAGATTCTGGTCATCATTAAAATGTGGACACTGTGCCACTTTGGCAGAATGAAAATAGGACAAAGATATTTTCTTCAGCAGAAAAAAATGATATGCATGCTTTCCTTGCTTCTACTGTGATGGAAATGTGTCTGGAATCCTTCTTTTTGTACTTATTTTAACATACTTCAATGTTATCCAGAATCGCATGATCCATCAGCACTGTGATAAGCCCTTCCCGTTTGCCATATGAGCAATGTTTTAAAAAATGACTAATATAGGGGCTCCCGGGAAGATGGCGGAAGAATAAGATGCGGAGATCACCTTCCTCCCCACAGATACACCAGAAATACATCTACACGTGAAACAACTCCTACAGAACACCTACTGAACGCTGGCAGAAGACCTCAGACCTCCCAAAAGGCAAGAAACTCCCCACGTACCTGGGTAGGGCAAAAGAGAAAAGAATAAACAGAGACAAAACGATAGGGACGGGACCTGCACCAGTGGGAGGGAGCTGTGAAGAAGGAAAGGTCTCCACACACTAGGAAGCCCCTTCCCGGGTGGAGACTGCGGGTGGCGAAGGGGGAAAGCTTCGGAGCCGCGGGGGAGAGCATAGCAACAGGGGTGCGGAGGGCAAAGCGAAGAGATTCCCGCACAGAGGATCAGGGCCAACCGGCACTCACCAGCCCGACAGGCTTGTCTGCTCACCCGCCGGGGCGGGCGGGGCTGGGAGTTGAGACTCGGGCTTCTCTCGGAGCGCCGGGAGAGGACTGGGGTTGGGGGCGTGAACACAGCCTGCAGGGGGTTAGTGCACCACAGCTACCCGGGAGGGAGTCCGGGGAAAAGTCTGGACCTGCCGAAGAGGCAAGAGAAGTTTTCTTCCCTCTTTGTTTCCTGGTGCGCGAAGAGAGGGGATTAAGAGCGCTGCTTAAAGGAGCTCCAGAGCCGGGCGCGAGCCACGGCTAAAAGCGCGGACCCCAGAGACGGGCCTGAGACGCTAAGGCTGCTGCTGCCGCCACCAAGAAGCCTGTGTGCGAGCACAGGTCACTATCCACACCCACCTTCCGGGGAGCCTGTGCAGCCCGCCTCTGCCAAGGTCCCAGAATCCAGGGACAACTTCCTCAGGAGAACGCACAGCACGCCTCAGGCTGGTGCAACGTCATGGCGGCCTCTGCCGCCGCAGGCCCGCCCCCGCACTACGTGCCCCTCCCTCCCCCTGGCCGGAGTAAGCCAGAGCCCCGGAATCAGCGGCTCCTTTAACCCCGCCCTGTCAAAGCGAAGAACAGACGCCCTCCGGCAACCTACACGCAGAGGCGGGGCCAAATCCAAAACTGAGCCCCAGGGAGCTGTGAGAACAAAGAAGAGAAAGAGAAATCTCTCCCAGCAGCCTCAGAAGCAGCAGATTAAAGCTCCACAATCAACTTGATGTCTGTGGAATACATGAATAGAAAACGAATCATCCCAAATTGAGGAGGTGGACTTTGAGAGCAAGATTTATGCTGTATAGCTTTGCTTCCACCATTTGTCCTAGGGTTCTATCCGTCCGGTTTTGTCTGTTTTTTCTTTTTTTATTTAATAATTATTATTTTACTTTAATAACCTTATATTTTACCTTGCTTTATTTTATTTTACTTTATCTTCTTTCTCTCTTTTTTCCTTCCTTCCCTCCTTCCTTCCTTCCTCCCTCCCTCCCTCCCTCTCTACTTTCTTTCTTTCTTTCTTTCTACTTCTACTAATTCTTTCTTTCTACTTTTTCTCCCTTTTATTCTGAGCCCTGTGGATGAAAGGCTCTTAGTGCTGCACCCAGAGGTCAGTGCTGTGCCTGTGGGGTGGGAGAGCCAACTTCAGGACACTGGTCCACAAGAGACCTCCCAGCTCCACGTAATATCAAATGGCGAAAATCTCCCAGAGATCTCCAACTCAACACCAGCATCCAGCTTCACTCAATGACCAGCAAGCTACAGTGCTGTACATCCAATGCCAAACAATTAGCAAGACAGGAACACAACCCTACCCATTAGCAGAGAGGCTGCCTAAAATCATAATAAGTCCACAGACACCCCAAAACACACCACCAGACGTGGACCTGCCCACCAGAAAGACAAGATCCAGCCTCAACCACCAGAACACAGGCACTAGTCCCCTCCACCAGGGAGCCTACACAACCCACTGAACCAACCTTAGCCACTGGGCACAGACACCAAAAACAACGGGAACTACGAGCCTGCAGCCTGCAAAAAGGAGACCCCAAACGCAGTAAGATAAGCAAAATGAGAAGACAGAAAAACACACAGCAGATGAAGGAGCAAGATAAAAACCCATCAGACCTAACAAATGAAGAGGAAATAGGCAGTCTACCTGAAAAAGAATTCAGAATAATGATAGTAAAGATGATCCAAAATCTTGGAAACAGAATGGACAAAATGCAAGAAACATTTAACAAGGACCTAGAAGAACTAAAGATGAAACAAACAATGATGAACAACACAATAAATGAAATGAAAAATACTCTAGATGGGATCAATAGCAGAATAACTGAGGCAGAAGAACAGATAACTGACCTGGAAGATGAAATAGTGGAAATAACTACTGCAGAGCAGAATAAAGAAAAAGGAATGAAAAGAACTGAGGACAGTCTCAGAGACCTCTGAGCCAACATTAAAGGCACCAACATTCGAATTACAGGGGTCCCAGAAGAAGAAGACAAAAAAGAAAGGTACTGAGAAAATATTTGAAGAGATTATAGTTGAAAACTTCCCTAATGTGGCATAGGAAATAGTTAATCAAGTCCAGGAAGCACAGAGAGTCCCATACAGGATAAATCCAAGGAGAAATATACCAAGACACATATTAATCAAACTGTCAAAAATTAAATACAAAGAAAACATATTAAAAGCAGCAAGGGCAAAACAACAAATAACATAAAAGGGAATCCCCATAAGGTTAACAGCTGATCTTTCAGCAGAAACTCTGCAAGCCAGAAGGGACTGGCAGGACATATTTAAAGTGATGAAGGAGAAAAACCTGCAACCAAGATTACTCTACCCAGCAAGGATCTCATTCAGATTTGATGGAGAAATTAAAAGTTTTACAGATAAGCAAAAGCTAAGAGAATTCAGTAGCACCAAACCAGCTTTACAACAACTGCTAAAGGAACTTCTCTGGGCAAGAAGCATAAGAGAAGGAAAAGACCTACAATAACGAACCCAAAACAACTAAGAAAATGGGAATAGGAGCATACATATCGATAATTACCTTAAATGTAAATGGACAAAATGCTCCCACCAAAAGACACAGATTGGCTGAATGGATACAAAAACAAGACCCATATATTTGCTGCCTACAATAGACCAACTTCAGACTGAGACACATACAGACTGAAAGTAAGGGGATGGAAAAAGATATTTCATGCAAATGGAAACCAAAACAGAGCTGGAGTAGCAATTCTCATATCAGACAAAATAGACTTTAAAATAAAGACTATTAGAAGAGACAAAGAAGGACACTACATAATGATCAATGGATCGATACAAGAAGATATAACAATGGTAAATATTTATGCACCCAACATAGGAGCACCTCAATACATAAGGCAAATTCTAACAGCCATAAAAGGGGAAATCGACAGTAACACATTCATAGTAGGGGATGTTAACACCCCACTTTCACCCATGGACAGATCATCCAAAATGAAAATAAGGAAACACACGCTTTAAATGATACATTAAACAAGAAGGACTTAATTGATATTTATAGGACATTCCATCCAAAAACAACAGAATACACATTTTTCTCAAGTGTTCATGGAACATTCTCCAGGATAGATCATATCTTGGGTCACAAATCAAGCCTTGGTAAATTTAAAAAAACTGAAATTGTATCAAGTATCTTTTCCACCAACAACGCTATGAGACTAGATATGAATTACAGGAAAAGATCTGTAAAAAATACAAACACATGGAGGCTAAACAATACACTACTTAATAATGAAGTGATCACTGAAGAAATCAAAGAGGAAATAAAAAAATACCTAGAAACAATGACAATGGAGACACAATGCCCCAAAATCTATGGGATGCAGCAAAAGCAGTTCTAAGATGGAAGTTTATAGCAATACAATCCTATCTTAAGAAACAGGAAACTTCTCGAATAAACAACCTAAAGTTGCACCTAAAGCAATTAGAGAAAGAACAAAAGAACCCCAAAGTTAGCAGCCGGAAAGAAATCATAAATATCAGATCAGAAATAAATGAAAAAGATTGAAGGAAACAACAGCAAAGATCAATAAAACTAAAAGCTCGTTCTTTGAGAAGATAAACAAAATAGATAAACCATTAGCCAGACTCATGAAGAAAAAAAGGGAGAAGACTCAAATCAATAGAATTAGAAATGAAAAAGGAGAAGTAACAACTGACACTGCAGAAATACAAAAGATCATGAGAGATTACTACAAGCAACTCTATGCCAATAAAATGGACAATCTGGAAGAAATGGACAAATTCTTAGAAATGCACAACCTGCCAAGACTGAATCAGGAAGAAAGAGAAAGTATGAACAGGCCAATCACAAGCACTGAAATTGAAACTGTGATTAAAAATCTTCCAACAAAGAAAAGCCCAGGACCAGATGGCTTCACAGGCGAATTCTATCAAACATTTAGAGAAGAGCTAACACCTATCCTTCAAAAACTCTTCCAAAATATAGCAGAGGGAAGAACACTCCCAAACTCATTCTACGAGGCCACCATCACCTTGATACCAAAACCAAACAAGGATGTCAAAAAGAAAGAAAACTACAGGCCAATATCACTGATGAACATAGATGCAAGAATCCTCAACAAAATACTAGCAAACAGAATCCAGCAGCACATTAAAAGGATCATACACCATGATCAAGTGGGGTTTATTCCAGGAATGCAAGAATTCTTCAATATATGCAAAACAATCAATGTGATAAACCATATTAAGACACTGAAGGAGAAAAACAATATGATCCTCTCAATAGATGCAGAGAAACCTCTCAACAAAATTCAACACCTATTTATAATAAAAACCCTGCAAAAAGTAGGCAGAGAGGGAAATTTCATCAACATAATAAAGGCCATATATGACAAACCCACAGCCAACATCATCCTCAATGGTGAAAAACTGAAAGCATTTCCACTAAGATCAGGAACAAGACAAGGTTGCCCACTCTCACCACTCTTATTCAACAAAGTTTTGGAAGTTTGAGCCACAGAAATCAGAGAAGAAAAGGAATCCGAAGAAGTAAAGCTGTCACTGTTTGCAGATGACATGATACTATACATAGAGGATCCTAAAGATGCTACCAGAAAACTACTAGAGCTAATCAATGAATTTGGTAAAGTAGCAGGATACTAAATTAATGCACAGAAATCTCTGGCATTCCTATACACTAATGGTGAAAAATCTGGAAGTGAAATCAAGAAAACACTCCCATTTACCATTGCAACAAAAAGAATAAAATATCTAGGGATAAACCTGCCTAAGGAGACAAAAGACCTGTATGCAGAAAATTATAAGACACTGATGAAAGAAATTAAAGATGACACAAATAGATGGAGAGATATACCATGTTCTTGGATTGGAAGAATCAACATTGTGAAAATGACTCTACTACCCAAAGCTATCTACAGATTCAGTGCAATCCCTATCAAACTACCTCTGGCATTTTTCACAGAACTAGAACAAAAAATTTCACAATTTGTATGGAAACACAAAAGACCCTGAATAGCCAAAGCAATCTTGAGAACAAAAAACGGAGCTGGAGGAATCAGGCTCCCTGACTTCAGACTATACTAAAAAGCTACAGTAATCAAGACAGTATGATACTGGCACCAAAACAGAAAGATAGATCAGTGGAACAGGATAGAAAGCCCAGAGATAAACCCACGCACATATGGTCACCTTATCTTTGATAAAGGAGGCAGGAATGTACAGTGGAGAAATGACAGCCTCTTCAATAAGTGGTGCCGGGAAAACTGGACAGGTACATGTAAATGTATGAGATTAGACCACTCCCTAAAACCACACACAAAAATAAGCTCATAATGGATTAAAGACCTAAATGTAAGGCCAGAAACTATCAAACTCTTAGAGGAAAACATAGGCAGAACGCTCTATTGCATAAATCACAGCAAGATCCTTTTTGACCCACCTCCTAGAGAAATGGAAATAAAAACAAAAATAAACAAATGGACCTAGTGAAACTTCAAAGCTTTTGCACAGCAAAGGAAACCATAAACAAGACCAAAAACAACCCTCAGAATGGGAGAAAATATTTGCAAGTGAAGCAACTGACAAAGGATTAATCTCCAAAATTTACAAGCAGCTCATGCAGCTCAATAACAAAAAAACAAGCAACCCAATCCAAAAATGGGCAGAAGACCTCAAGAGACATTTCTCCAAAGAAGATATACAGACTGCCAATAAACACATGAAAGAATGCTCAACTTCATTAATCATTAGAGAAATTCAAATCAAAACTACAATGAGATATTATCTCACACCAGTCAGAATGGCCATCATCAAAAAATCTAGAAACAATAAATGCTGGAGAGGGTGTGGAGAAAAGGGAACCCTCTTGCACTGTTCGTGGGAATGTAAGTTGATAGAGCCACTGCGGAGAACAGTATGGAGCCTCCTTAAAAATCTACAAATAGAACTACCATATGACCCAGCAATCCTACTACTGGGCATATACCCTGAGAAAACCATAATTCAAAAAGAGTCATGTACCAAAATGTTCATTGCAGCTCTATTTACAATAGCCCGGAGATGGAAATAACCTAAGTGTCCATCATCGTATGAATGGATAAAGAAGATGTGGCACATATATACAATGAAATATTACTCAGCCATAAAAAGAAATGAAATTGAGCTATTTGTAATGAGGTGGATAAGACCTAGAGTCTGTCATACAGAGTGAAGTAAGTCAGAAAGAGAAAGACAAATACCGTATGCTAACACATATATATGGAATTTAAAAAAAAAAATGTCATGAAGAACCTAGGGGTAAGACAGGAATAAAGACACAGACCTACTGGAGAACGGACTTGAGGATATGGGGAAGGGGAAGGGTACGCTGTGACAAAGCGAGAGAGAGGCATGTACATATATACACTACCAAACGTAAGGTAGATAGCTAGTGGGAAGCAGCTGCATAGCACAGGGAGTTCAGCTCGGTGCTTTGTGACCGCCTGGAGGGGTGGGATAGGGAGGGTGGGAGGGAGGGAGACACAAGAAGGAAGAGATATGGGAACATATGTATATGTATAACTGGTTCACTTTGTTATAAAGCAGAAACTAACACACCATTGTAAAGCAATTATCCTCAAATAAAGATGTTAAAAATAAAAAAACGTTGGGAGACAAGGGCCTACTGTATAGCACAGGCAACTATAGTCAATATCTTGTAATAACCTACCATGGTAAAAAATCTGAAAAAGAATGTATATATATTCTTTATGTATATATAACTGAATCACTTTGCTGTACACCTGAAACTAACACAATATTGTAAATCAACTATACTTCAATAAAAATTTTTTTTAAGTTAGGGGGGAAAATGACTAATATAAATCAATGGAGAATGAATTAGTTAATAACACAACAGGTAAACTAGTCATTTAAATCCCTTAAAATAGTTCTCAGTGAATTATTCATCATTCACTACTCTTTGCAGTTTAAGTGAATAATTACAGTAAGTATCTTCTTTCTAAAGGAAATCAATTTTCCTTTACTAATATGTTTTATTAGAAAAGAGCAATAGTTCATGATGTGTTAATTAAAGAAAATCTGCTCTCATCTCCACTCTGACTTCTTTCTTCTACGTGTGAAAATAGCTTGCATGAAAATAAGAGGAGACTAAAGTTATCGTGCATCATAATTTTGTAAGAGCACTATTTGGTTCTTAGATTTAGATTTAACGACCATAAGCAGAAAGACACACGTAATTTTCTACACCTCTTTAGCAGAGCTATAGTGTTCTTGAACTTGATTGCTCATATTATCAGGATTTCAAATTTTTGTTTAGTTGTTTAATTCATGCTTCGAAATCTCCATTTACAAAATGTGCATAATAGACAGAATATGGCTTTCGATTCATCCTTCTAAACCCAGTTTTCAAAATTGCACATATATCAAAATTATTCAGTTTGAGGAGATATCTGATCAGAGGCTCTACTCTCATTTTGTTCTTACAACACCTTTTCTGATAGATCTAAGTACTGGGTTACATTGCGTGACATTAGTACTAAACAAAACTGACTATAAAAATCAGAAACGAGATTCTCGAGTACAGCTTGTACTGTACCCTTCCATACAGTTAGACTTGGTTCCTTTGGTTATTTGTGAAGTTTTTCCTGCATATAATCTTCAGAGCTCCAACAAGTGAACTTTAAGATCTGCTGATATTTTAGAAGAAGCTTTGTGTGGGGCTTTTTCCTTTATACTAGATGACCAAGGAATTTATTTTCTTTATAGTATTAAAAGAAATTCTTTACAAATTTGGCAAATTTGGACAAAAGTTAGTCATCAGTGACCAAGTTTCTTATAGTTTTTGATTCTATTATATCTATCTTTCACCAGAAAGTCATTTTATAAGTTTTCACACCAGCTATTAAAATAGAAATCTAGAAATTTCCTAGGACAAACAGCAATAATAACTAAAATCCATATAAATACATGCAATGTACAAGTATTTGATATTCCATATTTTGTATGGAAACGCAATTAACACCAGTATTTCAGTGCTATATATGTTATTACTATTCCCATTTTAGGTACAAGAAAGGTAAAACTCAGAACAAAACCAGGCAAGTCCACCAAACCACTAAATTGGAAAGCTGGGAAACAGTCCAAAGTTTTTTGATCCCAAGTTTTTAACTCTTTTCAATCCAACAATAAACCTTTATAGAACTCAATTTACCTATGCAAAACGCCTTTCTTACAACATATTAAATCCCTATTTCTGGTTCATTATTTAAACACTGTTAGTGTCTATGAATATGTGCTAGATTTATATCCACAATCTATAAAATGTACAGAGAATAGTCAGTTAATGAAGGAAACTTCTAAATCCAATCATAAGTACAACTGTAAGAACACAAGAGTGGGAGTCTTGGTTACAGACCATGAGGGTCCTCATTCATGAAGATATTGAATATTGTTCTATCTAATATTTTCATATAAAAACATTCTTGGAGATTATCATACTAAGTGAAGTAAGTCAGACAGAGAAAGGCAAATATCATATGATATCACTTGTATGTGGAATCTAAAACAATGATACAAATGAACTTATTTACAAAACAGAAATAGACTCACAGATAGAAAACAAACTTATGGTTACCAAAGGGGAAGGGGGAAACGGATAAATTAGGACTATGATTAACAGATACACACTACCATATATAAAATAGATAAACAACAAGGATTTACTGTATAGCACAGGGAAATATATTCAATATCTTGTAATAACCTATAATGGAAAATAATCTGAAAAAAGAATACATATATATATGTATGTATATATAGGAGAATCACTTTGCTGTACACCTGAAACATTATAAATCAACTATACTTCAATAAAAAATAAATCCTTGGCCATAACCCAATAAAAATCAGGAAGGCTTTCACTGAGTTATTCAGTCTCTACTGATATTTTTCTGCTCTGAATTAGAGGTTAAGTCCTAATTTAACTGCCAATTAGATGTGGTCTGATTTCTCACTTGTAATTCATGAGCACCTCATCTCTCTAAGTAGATTTTAGGTATCTTTGGAGAAGACATCTCCACAAACTCTTCCTTTGAATTCTGGAGATATTTAGCATAGGTCCCTGTACATATTAGGGGCTGCGTAAATATTTATACTTTATCAGATTACAATAGAAAAAGTTTCTTTAACGATTTTTTTGTAAATTATCATAAACAGATGATAAAGTACGAGCTGTTAAGGTCAGACTCCTTGATTTCTAATTTTCTGTCATTCAATTCATAGCTGACTATATTCTGCAAACGTACATGGTCCATCCTACGATAAAATATTATATAAAGTCCTATTAACGCAGAATTATAACTTGATATAAATTTGTTTTCTCTCTTGCATGAGAAATCAGTCTCATAATGAAAATGCATATCTGGTACACTTGTAGAGAAAATTCTGCAACAAATCTGTTGTGGAACACATAGGGATTTTAATTTCATATGGAAGTTTGAAAGTGGCTGTGTTCAAAAAGAATGACGCCAGGGAAAATGAGTCTGCTTTTTTTACTTCATTGCTGATTGCTAAACTGAATCAATTGGGATGCTTGTTGCAAGTTATAGAACACACAACTCAAACCGCTATAAGAAACACATAAGTTTTTCTATATTGCTGAAAAATCCAGAAGCAGAGTTAGTTCCAAGTATGGTTTGTTTCAGTCTCTTGCTCCTTTTCCCTGTAATTCTCTTTTCTCTGCCCTATTCTAAATGCAGGATTCATTCTCCAGCGACTTCTGTCATTACACCAAAATTATTGTGTATTTTCAGGCATGATATATGTACCACCACAGTGCTCTCCTCATCAAATCTAATGAAGTTAAACTGATTATATTATCCTTTAACTGACACCTGTGCATGAGGGTACACCATAGGAGTGCTTCATTGGGAATGGAATTCTTGACAGTTAATCTGTACAAATTAAAAACCAACCCTAAACTGGGGCTTAGTTCACTCATAAGAACAAATGTTGGGGAGAAAATCACAATGACCTCTACAAAAACCCAAAACTCTGATCATTTCCTTACATAGATCCAACATTTAGTTTCATATAAGTTATTATTAACCTCAACCCATAATGATATTTTAAATAGTAAAAACTACCTCAGAGGCATGACTAAACTGGACTTCAGGCTTCAGGATTTGAAAGTATTATTTTACAATAATGATGACAATGATAATGTAGGAGATAGTCTCTCCCATAACTGTGATCACATCACTAATAAAGACACTTTTAAAATTCAACTTCATATAAATATACCTGGCAAAATATCATTAACTGAATATTTATTTTTGAATTAATTAATAAATTTTCACATTAATGTAGTGAATCAAAAAATGTCACGCCCATCTACACTTGAATAAACTGTGGTTTAGTGTGACTAAGTGACTTGCCAAAGTTCACACAACTAAAAGTGGGAGCAGAAGAGCACAAATACAGGTATTATAAATCTAGGTCTCTTTCTAATCTATTATATTGGATACAAGAGCATGCATAAAAAAGCAGGATCTAAAATATACACTCTAAAATATTTACGGTTAGGAAGCTAGAGCAAGAACATAAAAATAATAAATGAAGAATGAATCACTTTTATATCACTGTTCTTAGATTATATATTAAACTTCATTATGTAGAGTTTTCCTCTTAGGAGCAAGGAGATGTAGACAGATACATATCAACCCCTCGATTGAATAAAAGACTGAGCAGTAAAGAAGGAAAAAAGGCAAAGAAGCTACCAATCCCCATTTCTAATCAGGATTTTTTTATGATGGGAATCTCACCAGCTGCTTTCTCTGGCTACAGGTATGGTATATGTACTAGAAAAAAAAATGTGTTTAAATCAAAGCAAGAAATGTATCCTTTTGACAAACTTCTCTCATGTTTAGGAAACAGAAATATCTCAGTTCCTAGGAGATGGTGCAGGTTCTCTATCCATCCTAGAGCAGAGATTCCTACTTCCACAGCCTCCATACTACCTGACTCTTTATCACTGTCTCTCAATTTCTCCCTCTCCAGTGACTCACTCCCAGAAGCAAAAATGCTTTTCTTTAAAAAAAAAAAAATGCTTTCCTTCGTTCCCTCTTAAAAAAACATATAATCTTCACTCATAATCCCCACCTCCAGCTACTGACTCCTTTTGCACTCCTTCTGATGCTTGTCATTAGTCAGTGTTTTTAATTTTTCTATACCCATTTTGTCTTGAACCCTAGAGTATAAAACCATTGTCCCCAATATGCCACTGAAACTACAAAAACCAAGGTCAACAATGGCTCTATGTTGCTAATTCCAACGGTCAATTTTTAGTTATCCTACTTGACCTATCAGTAGAATTTTACTGTGAAAATTAATAAAGGGTGACCTCATTTCAAATGGAGTCGGGAAGCCCTGAACAGGGAGCTCTCACACACTATCACTCATTGCTTTCTGAAAACCCCAAGCAGGAAGAGATGTACCTTGCATCACCAGCAGGAAGAAGGTCACTACCTTAATACTCCAGTGGGAAGAAGGAGGATTTTCTCCTTGCCCAGCAACAGCCTCAGCCAATGAGAAACTACCACCACTCAGACAATGAGAAACCATCACCACTGTGATCCCTCACTTTACTCCAGTGGACTTTCCTTCGAAGTAGCCCCTCCCAACTTTCTTCTTTTTTCTATGTAGTGTTCCTCTCCTTTGTTCGCCAGACTTGCATTTGGTTTACCGTAGCTTGCATGTCCCAAATTGCAATTCCTTTGCTATTCCTGAATAAACCCATTTTGCTGGTAAAGTAACTGGCTGTTTTATTTTAAAGGTCAACATGACAAAGTTCGTTATTTATCCTTGAGATACATTCTTGGCTTCTTGGACATCATTCTCTTTTTTTTTTCTTCCTCTTTGTCATGCTCTTCCCTTCTCAGTCTCCTCTGTTGGTGTTTCCCAATTGTCTCAACAACTAAATGCTGACTTGAGCTTGGGCCCACTCAGCAAACACGTTTATTCCTTTTCTACACTTACTCTCTAGGTAATCTCATCTAGCCCCTTGACTTTAGATATCATCTATGTGCTAATGACTTCAACATTTATATCTAGAGCCAGAACATTATCCCTGAACTTCAAGCACATAAATCCACTGCCAACATCAATCCTTAGATGTTCAAATTCCTGATTTCCTGACCTACCCCCAACCTTGCTCTTCCCACAGTCTATCCCAAAGTCAATAAATGGGAATTTCATTCTTTGATAATCCCATCTCTTAGCAAACCATGTTAGTTCTATATTCTAAATATAGCTACTAACTCTGTTTTGAATGTTCATCCAGATACATTCATGGTTTGGCCCGTTATCTTCACAAAGTCTGTGCTTAAATGTCATGTTTAACTGAAACTCTCCCTGACACATACAATTATTATGTCTGAAAAAATTAAAATTTTACTTGTTTATTTGTTTGTTATTGACCTCTCCCAACTAGAATGTAAGCTCCACGAGGGGAAAAAAAATTCCTGTTTTTCTCCTTCTCTATCCTAGTGCCAGAATAACATCTGGCATATGGTAGCTTGTCAATAAATATTTTGTGAATAAATATATAATTATTTCCCTCTAATACCATTTGGTACTAAGTCAGATACTGCCTTAGAAGCTTTTTTATGTTTTTATTTTTAGAGATTTGTTGTGGGATGTTTCTTGTAGATTGCTGATTATGTAGCTCTATAGCTCAGAGTGCAGGCAATGAAGAAAACAGATGATAGATTCATATCTGGAGAATGTAAAAGAAAAATGAAATTGAGGAGGAAAGGAAGGATAGGAAGAAATTATTCTGAATTAGAAAACATGCCACTGCTTGTTGCTGCTGCAGTATTAGAGTTATTTTTTTGCCACAGAGTAACCTAGTTAATCCTGACTGATACATCACTTTAAAGTTTTCCTAGCCTTTTTACATAAATGGTCAATGTGATCATGATTAGTACCCTACAGGTAGTGTGACTATACTATTTAACCAAGACACTTTTGAGTTCTAAAACAGAGTGCTGAAATAATTAAAATTACATACTTTTTGAAATATTTATTTTTTGACTGAAAACATGTTGCATTATATTGGTAAACTTACATATACTCCTGTTAAAAATTGTTTTTAAAAATCTAGTTATTTCCAAACATATATATAACAACTGTATATTTATATCTTATTATACATTAAAATAAAACAGAACAGACAATTATTCTTGGTAGATAATTACACACTTTAATAAGCTTCTTAGCTTTATTTTTCTAACACTGTGTTTTTCAGAAGAATGTATTTTTAAATATGGTCTTAATATCCTTTTTGGTTTTCACAAAATTGCCCAGAACCTACTTCACAGTTGAAACTTAAGACTAAAAATTTTGAAATTGCTCTCATTTTAAATTGAATTTTGTGTCAGTTCAGTCCTCCTGAAGTAAGATGCCAGGATGAATTCACATGTGCAAGAGATTCATGGAGGTTCACATGTGCAAGAGATTGATGGAGGATAAAGAAGAAGAAGGCCAGGAGTAGGCAGGGAGAGTCTCTAGACCATGATGCAGGTCTAATACCTGTGAAAGGAGAGATCAAAGGAAGAAAAATAGTGTAGAAAGAGCACAGCTCTGAAAGTCTAGGCCAGGCTTCTGAGGAGTCTCCAACAAAGACTGCATTGCATGGAAAGGACCAAGCTTTAGTACCCCACCCCCAGGCTCAGTTATTGGTTGGTGTCTTAGTCTGCTTCCACTGTTATAATACTACAAACTGGGTGGCTTAAACAATGAACATTTGTTTCTCACAGTTCTGGAAGTTGGGAAGTCCAAGATCAATGTGCCAGCCAATTTGATTTCTACTGAGAATCCTTCCTGTCTTGCAGACAGCTGCATCTTTCTGTTTCCCCACATGACAAAGGAAGAGAAAAACCAAACTCTCTGGTATGTCTTCTTATAAGTACCCTAATCCTATGGGACCAGGGCCCCATTCTCATGACCTCATTTAACCTTAATACCTCCTTATAGTCCCTATCTCAAAATGCAGTCACATTTGGGTAGGGGGTGAGGCGTTAGGGCTTCAAAATAGGAATTTAAGGAACATAATTCAATATATCGCATATGGATTGATCTCAGAGAAAATATGCCTCAGCATGAATGCCACACCAGATCCCTAGGTGTGGCAGCTGGAGGCTGTGAGACAGCCATACTCCTTGCAGCAATTTCTCTTAAAGGAAGATATAAGCAGCCATGACTCTTCCTGCTGAAGCACCTGTCCATAGAGAGCCAATATGTTCAATGGAAAAGATTCTAAAAATAACTTTTATATTAAAATGTGTAAACATTTTACCCCGAAAATACTCACAGTTGATTTTATTTGCCTCCATTAAGAATTCCTTTCTATGACAAATATATTTTATAAGACAAACTTATCAAATAAATTATGTTTTATCAAACTTGGATGCACAAAATTATAGGCTTTTTCAGTTTTATTCCATAATGGCAAGAATATGACCTGAGATGCAGGAATGGACTTTGGACTGACTTTGGACTGCTAAGAGACACTTTAAGGAAATTAAATTTCACTTCACTTAATCTTGTAAGGAAAGTGAAGGGTTTTTTGCAACAGTTTTTTTTCCCCTGAAGAGTGAGCACATATGAGCCCATTGTCATGGAATAGTCAGGAGTTGGAGAAATGTCAGGAAGATTTAAAAGAAAAGAAAAGAAAAAAAAACAACACTGAAAGAATGAAGGTCTAAAGGGACTTTCCACATTCTCTCCTCTGAATAAGAGGGATTATCCACAACTGCTCTGGGAAGTTGATCCTTTCTGAGAGTGTTCTGTGTTACCACCTACATTACTAACCATATACATAAATTTCTGTAACCTTCTGTAAAAATCTTTCTCACTATGTCTGCATGACTCCATAATGCCATTACCATCCCACTGTAACAATAGCAAATAAGAAAAAGAAACTGATTTTTCTTCCTTCCATCTTCCAAAACATATTTAATTTTCTCCTTAGCAAATAAATACAATAAAACATAATAAAGTTAAAATTAAAATGTTAAAATAAGGAAAGTTTAAAAAGACTTTAATATTCAAAACAAAATATTATAAATATATAATTAAGAAACAGTACACAACATACAGTATTCTTAGAAGCAGCTATCAAATTTGCCTGAGTTATTAAGAGTAGTTCAAAACTGTATCAAGGAAAAAGTTACACTGGACAAAGTTAAACAAGCACGGAAGACTTTATTCAAGTTATTGCAGTAGGAGAGAGAGACTGGACTCAGCTCTGCTGAAACAAAAGGTGGAAGAATTTTTAAGGGCTAGATCTAATAGAAAGAACTGGAGAACATTAGGGGACAAGTTGATCAATGGGATGTGTGGAGCATATTGAATTATTCCTAAGTTTGCAAATGTTTTTCTCTGTGAGTAGGACATCTGTGTTTGCTAATTGGCATAGAAATTAGGCTCCAACCTCCTACAGAGACCAGAAGATAGAGATGTTATCTCCTTATATGTTTGCATTTTAAACAGATGATTCCCAGGTCCTTAAAAAAAGATATTTCCTGTGCTGTAAAACTGGCAGGAAGCGAGGGAAAGAGTTACACACATTTCAAAGGAGCAGAGAAAGAATTTACAATTGCAAGTTTTCTAAAGTAAATGCTCCAAGAAAAGGGAGGACAGGGCCCTAGAGTCAGGAAGAAGTCTGTCTGAAGTTTTGACAGGCTGAGAGGAACCTTCAGACCCTCTTAGGGTGTCTTAGGGTAGGATGTTTCATTATGTTGTTCACTATGAGTTTAGTACTTATTGGAAAAAAACCCGTGTATAAATGGACCTGCACATACTGTTAAAACACAGGATTACCCCCCACAGAAGAACATGTATTTCTAGAAATGATTAACATAATTAGGGATAAATTCCTGCAATGGTTTTTTATACATTAAAAAATGGTATGGAAATAGAGTATTCTTCACAACATATTTATAGTAGTGATGCATATGCAACCGTAGTTGTATAGGTATTTTTCTTCAGGGTAGGTGGAAGAAATAAGGCCAAAATACAAGTTATTAGTTAAACTTGACAAGGAGCAGGCATAGATAACAATACAGGGTTTAGATTTTTAGATGCTCTGCTCTAATCAGAAGACAGATTTAAAAAAAGAATAGATGGCATGTCACAGAGGCAACTTCTATGTTTCCTAAGGAATTTAGAAGCAGCCATGTTTGTAGTTGTGTTTAATGACTCCCTATTAATGACTCTCTGTTAATGACTCCTTAGTTCCCTGCTAAGGTCTGAGGAGGGAGAAGCAAGACTAACACTTCCTTATGATACTGAGAAGCACCAAAATACACGAGTCCACAAAGAAATCTGTCTCATCACTGCATAGAGGTTGCATGTATATGTAATATCTGCTCTGCACCAAAGGTATCATACAAGCATTGTATCATGTATTTCTCATAAAAACCATTCTGAAATGTATTTAATTTCTATAAATATTTTAAATACATTTCAATTTCTTTAGAAGTATAAAAATACTTTTAGTATTTTCTTTTAGACACCTCAAAGGCCTGGCAAGGTTAAGTCACTTGACTTAATTTGTATATGGTTAACCCTTGAACAATACAGGGGTTATTAGCGCCAACTCTCATTCTACCCAGTACAGGCACATACTCTATATTCGTGGCTCTGCATCTGCAGATTCAACCAACTGTGGATGGTGTAATACATTAATATGTACTTATTGGAAAAAAAATCCATGTATAATGGACCTGCACAGTTCAAACTCCTGTTGCTCAAGGGTTGACTGTACTATTATGCCATCAGTGAGTGGCAAACTTGGATTTGAACCCAGATCTGTCAGAATCTAAATCTGCTTGATTCTTTTCACTGTACTGGGTCAACTATCCAATGATTGATATAGGAGTCCTAAAATCATATAATTTTAGAGAAAGGCATATAATACAGCTGCCTTCTGTATCTGCAGATGCAAAACCTGTGGATTCAGAGGGCTGACTACACATTTTATATAAGGGACATAAGCATCCATGAATTTTGGTATCTGTAGGGTTCCTGGAACCAATCCACCATGGATTTCAACAGATGACTATATAAATGTGCAATGTTGGCCTTGTATAAGATAGAGGCAGGTACTAAAAATATTTAACTTTTCTTCTCATTCAACAATAAGAAAAACAATAGCACAAGTGCTCTGCTACATAGAAATTGACATTGGGCCTCAGTGTTAGGATGCAATACGGAATGGTGGGGACTGTGGTGAACTAGAGGGAAGGTGACCTCAACACAGCCAATAATCACAATGTTTGAAAAAAGATCCACTGGTATGAAATTTTCTGGTATTTTTTCAAGGGAAGTCAATTATTCACAAATGAAGTGAAATCTCCCAGTTCTAACTGAGAATAAAATACAAATACTGTGTAAACCAACACTGTATGAGTCAAACGAAATGCATCTGTGAACCATCTGGGGTCCTCCAGCTGCCATTTTACAACCTCTGATTGTATTGCACTCAGATTTGTTAAGGGCAAACAGTACAGGAAGCTGAGAGAGTCAGGAATGGGATAAATCAGAAAAATGTTTCAAAATGAGTGTATTCCTCTTCTTCCTCTTCCAGTTATTCGACAGACAGGATGCAAAACATGAAGGTTCATATCTTTAAAAGGAGAATATAAACCTTGTTCAATAGACTATTTAATAAATCAGGAATATTTATGTCCCACTTAGATAAATTTTTTAAATGTGTACTCCATTCTAGGAAGTAAAGCTAAATAAAGAAATTATGTTGTAGTAGGATTACTCTATGTTATTAAACATTTTAGAAGTTTTATTTAAAATATAGCAAAATTGTAAAATGTTCTATATAACTTGATAATTCCAAGTGAACTTTAAAAGACATGGGTATCTTTCTCAGGCTGATTGTACTAGATAGATTTATATATATAGAAGCAAAGTAACTAAATATGAACACCCTCACACACTGTAAAGTCTTCTTCCAATGAATTCTAAGCATTTATTTGCTATCATATTCATATGGTACTAAAAATGTGCTACTTTTGACATTATATTACATTTCATTGTGGGCATGACTTAATGCCACTACCAGCTTGAGTCTCCATGACAGTAATGAGAATTCAATCCAAATCTGCCTGATTTCAATACTTATTCAACTATATCATGTTGCCTCATTCTTTTGCATCTCTTATAAATCCATGTCTAGCATAGTAGAAAATAAGTATCAAATGACTAAATAAATGCATACGTACATAAGAAAATAAAAGTTTGTCTCAGCATGGAGCAAATGGGAGGTTTGTATCAATAGGAGAGGAATCACAGTAGACTGGAATGCATATAGACTTGTAGCCAGATTTCTAAAGTTTTAAGGTTATGAATACCAGTCCGGTTATCTATGAGCTAAATAAACACAGAAAATTTACTTATCAGGAATAACCTCTTAAGATTTTGGTAAGAACTATGGAAAATGTCATGTTTTAGGATGCTATTTTTCTTTGCCCCTTCTTCTGTGTTGGTCATTTTTATTCCTGATAACATTATTTATTATTAATCAACACCTGTAGTATTATTTATGAGCTCACAGCATGAATTACTGCTGAGCCTAGTAAAGTGCTCATCTCTGTTGGATGTTAACTAGAAACATGTGGCATCACCAGGGTTAAAATGGAATATGCAAAATTTAAGCACCAAACCCCTCCAGGCCCACAATCTCATCCCTTATAATGTTCTTCCTTTGATCAAATTTCTAATGTAAGCATGAAGGCATCAGATTCAGAATTCCATGTAGCACCTATAGAATTCATATCTATACATGATTACTAAGTCCAGAGGATCGAACAGACTAAGAGACATTTATTTCTCTATAAGGAAATCCATTATAGAAAAGAGTAGAGAATAAAAATGAGATTTCTAAACCTTTAAAAGTTTATATAGTACCACGTCTCTGATCTCTGAAGCCCTGGGACCCCTGGGATGAGTCAACAATCATCCTGCAAGCATTACGATTACAGATCAATGGACCCATTTTCCGTGGAACTGAAACATAACCTGTTCATTGTAGTGCACAATACATGTGTTGGATGGAAAAAAAGAAGGAAGGGAGGAGGGAGTCAGGGAAGGGGAAAGGGAGTAATTGAAGGAGGGAGGAGGATGAAAATGGGAAAAAGAAGTAAGGAAGGAAATGTACATATATGAATTGGTTGGATCAATCAGCATATTTATAAAACATGATTTTTATAAATAGTAATTTGTACATGTAAATTTGTAAATAAAGAAACTTTGATTAATATACAAGGTACATGCTGTCTTATAAACAGTTTAGGAATAAGATACAAGTGTAGGTAAGATCATGACATAACAAAAAGAAAATCATGAAAGAATTATCACCCTCACACCATGGTCTACACTCTGTCTTTTAAGCACAAACAAACTCTGTAGTAGGCTCTGTGTTGTTACCAGTCTTTGAGTTTATAGGTTACCAATAATATTCACTGGAATTCTGGGCTACAAAGAATAGGTAAAATGTGTGTCCCAGAGTTTCAATTCTTTGAGAAAACATTTACTTTATGATTGAAAAAGCTCTTAGGTTTAGGGAGAAATGAAGCAACCCCATATCTTGGCTCTGAATTATTTGAAAAAAAAGAATTGTGCTTACCGTCTCAAAATGGCAGAGCTCTGCTACAGAGTGAAAATAAGGCAAGGAGTGCATTTCTTTTTCCTGTGAAGACAGCAAACATGTAAGCTTCACTGGTTTCTAGTTTTCCTTTTATGAAAATAATCGTTCAATGCTGCTTCAAGTTTATATTATTTAAAAGGTACACTGTATGTGCAAACAGAGAGTCTGTGAGGCTTTTCAAAACATGTATGTAAAGCAGAGCTGTTCAGTTTGACAGAGCTTCAGATGCTGAGAGATTGTGTTGAATGCAAAATCAAGTTATCAAAGTGAAAAGCTGAAAGGTAGTTGGCTGGGCTTGAATCTTGACAAGGTTCAGCACTGCTTTGTCTCAAGATGGCAATCAACTCATCTCAGATTCCTCTCAAGGTGTTTTAAGCAATGTCTTGGGACTTTCCCATAAAAAGTTTTTTGGTCCAATACTTAAATCTGAATGGTAGACTGTTGCGTATTTTTAAATCACAAGTACTATGTTATCATGTAATGTATTACATCGATGAAACAATTCAATATTCAAATTCTAGGAGATGATAAACATGTTAAAATGTTGACTTCTATTTAATACACTGATACTTGTATTCTGATAATACCCATCGGTATGTTTGTTGGTGAAAGCCTAATAGAGAATGTAAAAATACAGCAAACATATACCAGCCATAATTTGAATGGAGTTCAGAGAACAGAGATCTTTATTTTTCTTTCCTCTAACTGCAGAGCCTACCACTGGGCTAGGAAAAAATATTAAACCTTAATTTATATTTGATTTATAGAGAAAGAAATGAACAAAAGTAAAGAACGATAATTAATTAAAAGTATATCATGAACATATGAAAAGTCCGGGGAAACTGATTTCTAATTAACATTCAAAGGTAGGTAGTATTCAAAACTGTGTTAAATCTGACTCCAGAGACGTGCAGCAGAGGACTGCCCAGCGGCCACATCCCCAAATTCAACCTCTGTCATTCCCAGCCTGATTTCTAAAGACAGAACTACTTCACCAAGGAGCGTAGATTAAATGGTCAATATTACTTTATATATAAGACTTAAGGTCTTCCCTGGTGGCGCAGTGGTTGAGAGTCCGCCTGCCGATGCAGGGGACACGGGTTCGTGCCCCGGTCTGGGAAGATCCCACATGCCGCCGAGCGGCTGTGCCCGTGAATCATGGCCGCTGAGCCTACGCGTCCGGAGCCTGTGCTCTGCAATGGGAGAGGCCACAATGGTGAGAGGCCCACATACCGCAAAAAAAAAAAAAAAAAAAAAAAAAAAAAACTTAAGTTTGCTGTTACTAAAATTAGGGTAATAAAGTTCTCACATGAAAAGTAGGACTGGCCTTGTTGCTCTGTTTAGAGGTGGCTACACTGTGCGCCATACTCTGAACTTTCCTTTTCTCCCACCAGATTTATACCATCTTGCCAGGCTCATGAGGACGTGATTTCCTAGCTCACCCAGTATAGGCCCAGGTCTCTCATCTCTGATGCCTGGGACTCCTTGAGACAACTGTCATTACCTGAGAATTACAGCTCAGTGAATCCATGTCCCCTTTAAAATGAAACATGATCTGGTTCATTGTGGTGCCTGATAAAAAATGTTGGAAGGAAAGAGAGAAGGAAGGGAAGGAAGGAGAGATGGAAGGAAAGAAGTAAGAAGGGAGAGAAGGATGGGAATGTACTTAATGAATTGGCAGAGTCAATTATTACAAAACAGACTTTTTGTAACTATTGTGTTATAACATGTCTGGTAAGGAATTTAATTTGCTAGGTAAGGGAGTGTGCTATCCTATAAAGAGTTTAAGATTAAAATGATGATATCTATATTCCCAGGTCTTCTGTTCCTACCTATGAGACCTTGGACAATTTAATGTCTCCAAACGCCGGTATTCTCATAAATTTGATAAATGTAAGCATATCCACTTCAAACACTGCTGAAGGAATCAAGGGAACTCATCTATGTGAGATCAGCTGGCATATCATGGACACTCATCTCCCCACTTCTCCATAATACTGAGCATCCAAAACATCTTGCTTTATTTGACATCCATAAATTTTGCATTTATAACTTTATACATAAGCCAATTTGAATCTCAAGTCTCTGAAGCCCAATTATAGAGGGATGAGAGAAGAGTATATTGGCTTGAAATGTAATCAAAGCTTTTAAACTACATTATAAATGGTAAAAAAGCAGCAAAAATACACCCACTCTGACCACAGGCATCCAATTGTCCTTAAAGATAACAAGATTGATCTGGGAAGTTTACCTGGTCCAATAAGGCAATTTTTGTCTGACTAAATGTAAGGAATTACATCTCACTGTGTCAAATCTTAGATTTTAATTCCAGCTTCACCATTCTGGCTTGTTCAAGCTGGGAGACCTCAGTCAAGTGACTTCAAGTTTATCTGAAAAATGATGAGGCTAGTATTAACTTATAAGACTGTAAAGATTAAATTAAATAAAACATGTAAAGTATTTAAATAAATGTTTAAATCTTAAAATGGATGGGCAAATTACAGTCAAAATGTTTCTTGGTAAATATGGTTAAAGTTATGTGAGATAACCATTTCCAAGATGACAGTGTATCTACTATTCAGACTAGAGAGTTTATGCGGAGAGTTGATATTCCTGGTCCAGGGTACCATCAACCATAACTAGTGTTTGACAGGCTTTTCTAAGTCCTTTTTCTGTTCCAAGGCAGAACAACTAACCCATACTTGTTTCTTCAGACAGGGTGTTATGGATCAAATTGTGTCTTCCCAAAGTTTATATGTTGAAGTCTTAACCCTCAGCACCTCAGAATGTAACCTTATTTAGAAATAAGGTCATTGCAGATATAATTAGTAAAGTTGAGGTAATACTGGGGTAGAGTGGAACCCCAATTCAATATGACTGATTTCTTATAAAAGGGGGAAATGGACACAGACAAGCAGACAGGGAGAACACCGTGTGAAGATGAAGGCCGAGATTGTGGTGATGCTTCAGAAGCCAAGGAACACCAAAGACTGCCAGCAAATCACCAGAAACTAGGAGAGAGGAATGGAAAAGATTCTTTTTCGCAGCCTTCAGAAGAAACAAACGCTGCCAACACCTTGATCTTGGACTTTAGCTTCCAGAACTGTGAGACAACAAATTTATGTTGTTTAACCAACTCTTTTGTGTTATTTTGTTATGGCAGTCCTATCAAACTAATACACACGGTAAGACTTCCACCTTAATTATTCAATACAAACAACGTGTGTTGGCCTAGAATTATTCTACTCTTTAAATAAATGACATATCTCTGCTTTGATTCTTTTCTTTTTTTTTTTTGCGGTACGCAGGCCTCTCACTGTTGTGGCCTCTCCCGTTGTGGAGCACAGGCTCCAGACGCGCAGGCTCAGTGGCCATGGCTCACAGGCCCAGCCGCTCCATGGCATGTGGGATCTTCCCAGACCGGGGCACGAACCTGTGTCCCCTGCATCGGCAGGTGGACTCTCCACCACTGCACCACCAGGGAAGCACCTCTGATTCATTTTTAAAAGCCTTTAGACAGTGTATTGTATCCATCATATTTTCAGTAGAAAACAGTCAACAGCCTCAGCTGAGAATTTTTAATGAAGGATCTATAGAGGTATAGGTAAGGCTAAAGGAATCCACAAAATGTTGAGACACTGGGGAGGAATCAACAGCAAGAATCTAATATTGTCCCCCTTGACCTGAAGGAAAAAGGGGAAAAAATGTAAGTCATTAAGCCTCGTTGAGAGCTGCAGCCATGAAATAAAGGCTACCAGAGAGAAGCCACCCCCTTAGGGTCACAGCACAGTCAGAACCACATTGAAACAGAGACACAGTTGTAGGAAAAAAATACTCTGATCTATAGGAGCCTCTCATTAGGTAATGCCAACCAGAAACCAGAAGGCAAAGAGGTCTAGGTGATACAGTCCCTATAGGGTTCAGTCTTCCAGGCACAAAGCAAGACAGAGAAGGGCAGAGAATGGACCTGCAGGCAAAGGAAGACTAATGGGAACCAGAGTCCGTTATGATGCTGTTGGCTATGAGGAACAAATTTCCTGACTAAAAGTGGCTTAAGCAAAATGTAATTATTTGTTTCATTGAAAAAAAAATATCTGATGCTATAAATTTTAGAGTTGGTTCACCAGTTCAATGATGTCAGGACACTAAACTTCTTCAAGAATCTCCTAATTTTCTTGCATGGTGAAAAAAAGATTTCTGCATTTCCAAACATCACATAATTACACAAGTAAGCTCAAAGCCAAGAGAGCTTTCTCTTTTTGTTCTATTTTGCTAATATGGTCATTTTTCCTGGAAGACTTCCCCTTATATATTATTGGCTAGATCTAGGTCACATGGCCACCACTAATCGAATCAGTGGCAAAGGGAAATGGTATCATCATGATTGTTTTAAATTAATTATTCATCTTGTGGGTCAGGTGCCTCCTTCCTCTATGAAGAGGCTGCCTAGATGATAACAGCAAAAGTGAGGCAAGAAAAACAGAAAAAGTCTCAACAAGAAAAGGCAACCACCATGGTCCCTTACTTCCAAGTGAGTCCTCAGGATCACAGTCTCACTGTACCCATCTAGTACTTGACAACACCTCCTAATTCTCCTTCTCTTCCTACAGTTCTGATGCTGTTTAGGCTCAACTCTAACTTTTATCATAATTTAAAAGTCAACAAAATCCATTCTAGTCCTGTCTTTGTCACCCATGACCTTAGGAATCAGGTAGTTTCTCCCTGCCTCTCTCTGTCTGGGTTTCCTTGTTGCTAATTGAGACATGGTGTTACTGAATGCAAGTCCATGTGCCTGACACTCAGTGAGGCCAAACAATACCAAAACTTTGTAGTTTAGTGCAGAGAAAGGTTTATTGCAGGGCCATGCAAGGAGAGAGGTGACTCATGCCTTAAAAAATCCCAAACTCCCTGAAATCTTTCAGCAAAGCCCCTTTATAGGAAAGGTGAGGGAGGGGCTTGGTTAGTTTTTACAAACTTCTTGGTGTCAGATCCTTTGCTCTTGAGGTCAGGTCATGGTCAGGTCAGGATGTTCCTGTAAACCTCCACCAAAACAAAATGTGATTCTCTGTTCTGACAAGAAAGAGCAAGGTCCCAAGGCTCAACTTTTGCCCTCCGAGTTCCAGGCCCTGGCTAAGAGAAGCGGGTCCCTGGGTGGGCCAGTTACCCTGCCCCAGAGCATTTGTCCAACACCCACCCAGTCTGGGTCCTCCCACCAGTGCCCAGGCCTGGATAAGGAGGCAGATCTCAAGGTCCCCAGACCCTGCCCAGCTGTCATCACTGAATGAGCAAAGTGCCCAGGACCCAGCCAGCCCTTAGGCTTTTCATTTAAACTGGAGAGAATCCTTTGTATAGGATCAGTAGGAATACATGGTGTAGCCAACACCAATCGTGTTAATTCTCAGCTCACAACAACTGCCCTTCTTTGAGAATAGTCCCAACCACAGAGATGGACCTGCAGTAATGATGTGCAATGTCCTTGCAACTTAACCCTGACCTCTGGCCATCTCCTAGGGGTAGACAACTGATCTAATCTGTACCAGTTTTTGAGAGATGAACAGAGAGACTGAAGTGGCTGAAGCTGTTACCTTAATGGCAGTGTCCATATACTCCAGTTGCCAAGGCCTCCATGGGCTGTGACCATGGAGACTGCCACCGCCGTTAGGTCGCGGAGATGGGGACGGGGGGAGAGGTTCGCCGCTGCTTCAAGGGCTGGGCCTGGCCAGTGGGAGGCCCTGGCGAGGGCTCTGGAGCTTTGCAGGACACAGCCCTCAGCCTGTCCTTGGGCCCCCAAGCTCACCTGCCGGCCCCAAGCCTGGGGGGCCTGGAGGTCCCCGGGGAGAGGGCCGCAATCCACCTGTCATTGCACTCTCTGCCGCCAGGACCACTGCCCACCTGACTGTTGGCGGAGCCAGGCATCTAACCTCAGCGTTAACGCTGCATGCCTACCCCGCACCTATTATTATGGTTTGACTTCAAAATATCATTGGCACTTTTGTCATTGTCATTGTGATACACAGACAAAGTTGGAAAATACCAAGTTGAAACTGCTTTTTAAATAAGAACAAGAGATTTAGTTGAAAAACTAATATTTCAAAAAAGTCAGTGTCGGTGATAATGTGAAAATAGTGCCAATATAAGAGTCAGAAAGCCTGATTCTAAGCTCACTTCCTATTGACTTACAGTGTGGATTTCATTCAGGAAGTCTCATAAGCTCTCTGGGCCTGTTTTCTTCATCTAATAGATGAAGGTATTAGGCTAGAATGCTAACATTACAACTAACTCACAGAATATCTGTGAGCAGTCTGTGATGTTGATGACATTCTAGAATTTAAGATCTATAAATAACAGTAACTAACATTTGTTTAAGCATTTCCGCTTACTAAATGTTTTTATAAATGAAGGGAGGGCAGAATTGTTGACTGTGTTTGCCAGTACCTTTGGAGTTTGAACTTAGCGCATCTGCTTTGATATTTCCCCGTATTCTACTGAATATTAATATACTAATATTGTGTGCCCCAGTTTCATAAAGTACAAGCTAGCCTAAATGAGTTAGGTTTATTTTCATTTAATTAGCCAATCCCCTGATGCCAGTTGGTTGCCAGCTTGTACAGGTGGAGATCGTGGTGTATACTCGAAGAGCAAGAGAGACTCCTATCTTCAAAAACACTTACATAGGGCTTCCCTGGTGGCGCAGTGGTTGAGAATCTGCCTGCTAATGAAGGGGACACGGGTTCGAGCCCTGGTCTGGGAGGATCCCACATGCCGTGGAGCAACTAGGCCCGTGAGCCACAACTACTGAGCCTGCGCGTCTGGAGCCTGTGCTCCCCAACAAGAGAGGCCGCGATAGTGAGAGGCCCGTGCACCGCGATGAAGAGTGGCCCCCGCTTGCCACAACTAGAGAAAGCCCTTGCACAGAAACAAAGACCCAACACAGCAAAAATAAATAAATAAATTAATAAACTCCTACCCCCAATATCTAAAAAAAAAAACTACTTACATAATTACTATCATTCCCTCACATTTCCTTCAAGCCTGGCAAATTCACAGTGGTCAAATGTAAGCCTCTAATTTAATGACAATGTCACCTTATTATTTTCATATTGGAGGAAACCTAGCCTTAGAACAGTCTAAATAATTGACTTATATTGGTATATTTTGAATTTTAAAAAGCCTAAGCAAGTTCAAAATGTTCTCAATGAGAACATGTTCCTAAGGTTTTCTGAGTATATACACCTCCGTTTCTGCAGAGCATGTAATACTTTTAAGCTATTAATTTACCAGACTCCCAAAATAATGCAAGAAAGATATTTCCTTCTTAAAGCAGTCCTTAAGATGATCAAACATCTTAATCTCCCTGGTAAAATGACAACTGATCTCTTACTTTTACATGAAACATATTAAGTTTAAAGAAGCAAGGTGTGTCATTGCAGTATTTTCTCATCAGAAATCTACTTCAAAAATAAGGATAAAGACAGCTTTAAACATCATTTGGTATTTACTGTAGACACCTGAGGCTCTGTAATTTTCCACAATAAGCCCAGAAATATATATGCTGCATTACTGGAATATGCAACAGAGTTTTATGAGTCCAGGGATTCATGTGTCTGTGAGACTTTGGAAATATGCATTAAACAATATAAACAATATAGCTTATGTAATCTTCAACTGATAAACAATTTAAAATACTAAAGTGTGTACAATATTTTATCACTAAATTCAGACACATTTTAAAGTCTCTATGCATTCAACATTTGCCATAAATACATCTGATTAATATATGCATCAGTAGAATTTGTGCTTCAGAAATGTTTCTCAAACCTAATTTTCATAAAACCTCCTCCCTTCATTAGGGTTATTTAGAACAAGGATTATACATTTACCACTATTTGGATTCAATTTACTCACAGAAATCATTCTTTTTAGCCATTTCCCAGTGAACTAAGCGTGAGCCTGTTTTGTGAAAACATTCTGAATGCTTTGGAGCAGGGGTCAGACATGCCTAAGTCAAGTCAAGCATCATGGCCCGAGGCTGGAGGTCAGATTATAGAATTTTCTGTAGTTGGACTGGTTACTAGTGTTATTGTTGGAAGGTGTAAACAAATTATCTTGGAGCTCAGTCTTGAGTCTTATTTTGGAGCCCTTTTCACATTATTGCTAATAGACAGTTATTCTCTCTCTACCTGGAATTGTGTATGTCTCGACACCTCTGAAAAGTGAGTGAGTATATCACCTCAGGAAAACAATAGCTTCTTGTCTGACTACAGTAGAATCAGAATCCTCTTATCATGTTTTATCATCAAAGGACTTGATGAACTAAAAGGAAATCTAAATTGAAACATGGAAAAAGAGATTGTAATGAATGTGGTAGGCCCATTCTTTTCTTGACCCACAGAACATGACACCACACATTCAGAACTTGTGGGGAGAGCAAGATTAAATAACTTACCATACTACTTCTCTAATTAGAATGTTCCAAAAAGGAACATGGACAGGAAGATGTTCTGTGACACACAATCCGTGGAAATGATGTTACCAGAGCCTGCCTCAGTCCAGGGAAGAAGGGACCATCACTTTTCCACTTATCCCAAATATCACCAGTGATCTGAGTACTTCAAGGAGGATTTAATCAGTTCGTCACTCAAGAATGTGATGGTTAGTACACAGAGCAAAGTAGAGCATCTGGGGTTTATAAGGAGAGGGACAGGTACTACTAAAGGGGAGAATCAGAGTGTGTGTCTGGTCCACCAGCTACACTCTGCACGAACTCCGTCACTTATTAATAATAGAGAGAAAGGTAACAGACGGTCCCTACATTCTCAGAAGATGTTTTACAAGTTTTGTTTGTTTGTTTGTTTGTTAGTCACCATTCTTTCTCCCCTTACACTTCAAGTCCTTTCTCTTGAAACATCTCTGCTTTTGGTCTCCCGGAGGAAAATGCAAATGTCAGTATTTGTTCTTTCAAATGTCTCACAAATTTTACAGACCCGTTGCTTGTTCTTGGTGCTTTTCCTCTAACCAGCACCCTTTGGAACTGCCTAAAAGTGTAGAGTCTGTTCTTGTGATGATTGGCTCATCCTGAATCAACTGAAATGAGCTGGTCCTCAAGCTTGCTGGGGAGAATGGGAAGGAGAATGGGAAGGAGAACATTACATCCTGTCCTTCTTCACCCCTCTCACTAATTCCTGTTGATTTTATTTAACATATATCTCTCAGCTCTATTTTTATCTGTTCTAAAACTGTATCTTCTCTAGGACTATAGAAGTTCCTCATAACTTGCTACCCAGAGTTAGCCAAGCCATGAGGTTAAGTACACCTGACTTCCAAGTCTGCCCAAGACTTTTGACCCATACTGCAAGAAGTTAGGGTCCAATTACAAAGTTAGAGGGAAGAGTCCACACAAAATCACCCTACCTGACACTAACCGCAAGTTTGGAGGGTGTATTAGTCAGGGTTTTCCAGAGAAGCAGAACCAATGGTACGTATATGTACAGAGAGAGAGAGAGAAAGAGAGAGATTTTAAGGAACTGACTCATGCAATTGCAGAGCTTTGTCCAGTCCAAAATTTGTAGGTAGGCCAGCAGACTGGAGGGCTAGAGAAAAGTTGCAGGTGGAGGTCCAAAGGCATTCTTTTGGCAGAATTCCTTCTTGCTCAGGGGAGGTCAGTCTTTGTTCTATCAAGATCTTCAACTGATTGGATAAAGTACACCCACATAATAGAGGTTAATTTTTTTACTCAAAATCCACTGATTTAAATGTTCAGTTCATCTAAAAAACACCTTCACCAGAACATATAGAATAATGTTTAACTAAATATCTGTGCACCCTAGCCCATCCACATTGAAACATGAAATTAACCATCAGAGAGTGTTTCCCAAAACCATCCTCAGGTTTGACAATTTGCTAGAAAAATTCACAGAACTAATGAAAACCTATCATACTCACAGTTATGTTTATTACAGGGAAAGGATACAGAAATTCAGCCAAAAGAAGAGACAGGGAAGAATCTCAGAGTCTCCTCAGAATGTGTTACCCTCTCAGTTTTCATGTGTGACAATCTGCACAGAGTAATGATAACCCAGGAAGCTCACCCAAACTTCAGTGTCCAACATTTTTATTGGGAATTCATTATGTAGACATGACAGATTGATCAATTGCCCATGTGTTTGAACTCAATCTCACTCCTCTCTGGAGGTCAAGCCAATATTATGTGGGCCAAGGAGCCCATCACAGGTCATGCCATTAGCATAAACTATCAGGTATCATCCCTGGGGCCTGCTGTGAGTAACAAAGACACTCCTATCACTCAGGAAATTCCAAGGATTTAGAGGTTACCTGACAGGAGCCAGGAACAAAAGCCAGACCCTTCTTTGGGTGGGGCTAAATTCCTCACTATACACTTATTCATCTTCATCCACACTTGACTCCTTCTCATCAGTCTGCTCTTTATATATCCCACAGCCACAATGATGTGCCCTTCACAATTTCCTATTGGTCTCACAACAAAATATTAACAAAACAGGAAAAAAATTCGTGTTCCTAACTATTTCCCCAGCCTCATTTTGAGTCATACTCCACTCCAGTTTCTCCACTGCAGTCATGCAATCCTTCTTTAATCTCTTTATCATAAGACCATTGCAAGGGCTGATTCTTCAGCATAAACTGCTTCTTCCCTCTCCTCTTTGCTGTTAACTAGTACTGACACCTCTCATTTCTTAGCCATTACTAAAGCTGTAGTTTTGATTATATAATTAAAATTTTCTTTCCCACAAGGTCTTCACCTGCATGCAGCAGGAATCTTGTTGATTTTATATCAACCAGCATTTAACACAGTTTATTATATAATAAATGTGAATTAATAAATGTTTACTTTAACTAACCAAGGTCTTTATGCTCAAACTGATTCACCTCAATCCTAGGAGTGTGACTTGGTGAATAAACTCATTCTCCCCATCACATGATCAGCACATATTTGTGGAGCAGTTAAGTGCAAAGCTTTGTATAACTGGAATCCATGGTATACAAAACAGTGCCGATGGGGGAAGATATTTAGAACCATCATGTTATGTAGCTGGAAGTAACAAAGAAGTGGGCTCCATTACCAATGTGATTGATATCAATCTTTCCCTATTTCAGGGGAATTGTAACTATAAACAGCCTGACAAGTTCATTCAAATACCTAGAAATGAACTAATATTATTACCTTTAACTCTGGTTTGAGTTAGTTTTCTGTTCAGGATCACAGAATTAGTGAGGCACAAATTGACAACAAACTACCAACAGGAATCCTCATGAGATGTGGGTAATGAGTTGTGTTGATCACAACATTCTCTCATTATTTTTCACGTACACCCTGGTGTGTCATCTCAGAACACACATTCAGAGATGGAGAAGCCAGAGCTTCCTTGTGCATTTGCTTCTTTCTTTCCAACACAGATGTTTGGCGGCACTCAGGAGACAGGGCATTGTGCTAATATTGTGCCACGTTTATGTTTGTGTTTATCTTCAAATATATCTAACTGGTTTGAAGCCATGAATTTTTTTAGCCATAATTACAATTACAGCTCTGGGTGACATTGTGGATGGCTTACTATGTTTCTAAAAAGGTAGGAAACTTTGCTTCTGGGAATTAGTGAGTGAATGTAATGATTCTAGAAGCAACAATATGTATCATAAAGAACCCAAATCAATATTTTTATGGTGGAAGTTGATGTGTTCGTTGCTGCTTTCTTTTCTAAGTTAAAAAAATCAGAATTGGGATAAACAGCTAACATTTGCACAAGAGCTGGAAATTCTAAATACATAGGTTATTTCTAAAGATAACAGAAAATATAGAATTTGAGAAACTATACAGTGAATTCTTCACTTACAGAAAATAGCTTCGATTGTCCAGACATTCAAACACCCTGAAATACAACTTCTACTTGAGCTCCCTACTTATCTTTTTTTAATTATATAAGTTTCAGATGTAAAGCATTATAATTTGACATCTGTGTACACTACAAAATGATCACCACTATAAGTCTAGTTACCATTCATCACTGTAGAGTAGACTCCCTCCACACATTTCACCTACCCCCAACCCACTTTCCCTCTGGTAAGCACTAATCTGTTCTCTGTACCTATGAGTTTGTTTTTCTTTTATTAGATTCCACATGAGTGAAATAATATGATATGTGTCTTTGTCTGACTTATTTCACTTAACATAATACCTTCGAGGTTTATCCATGTTGTCACAAACAGCAGGATTTCACTCTGTTTAATGGCTGAGTAGTATTCCATTGTATATATATACCATATTTTCTTTACCCATTCATCCATCAGTGGACCCTTAGGTTGTTTCCATATCTTGGCTATTGTAAATAATGTTGCAATGAACATAGCAGTTCATATATTTTTTCAAATTAGTGCTTTCATGTTCTTCATATAAATACCCAGAAATGGAATAGCTGGGTCATATTTTAGTTCTATTCTTTATTTTTTGAGGATCCTCCATATTGTTTTCTGTAGTGGCTGTGAAAAAGTTGAGGAAATTGTTGGACTTTACCCTTTTGTTTCTGCCCTGCAGGAAAAGAGGGGAATTGTAATAGGGGCAGGGCAGGTGTGAGGCCATTAGCGCAAGACCCTAGATATCCCTCTCCACTAGCAGTCAGCTGGGCAATGGTCCTGGCAGCAGAGAGTGCAGTGAGAGGCGGATCACAGCCTTCTCCCCTGGGCCCTCTGGGCCCTCCAGGCCCTCCAGCCTGGGGCCGGTAGGTGAGCTGGGGGGCCCGGGGACAGGCTGAGGGCTGTGTCCTGCAGAGCTCCAGAGCCCTCTCCATGGCCTCCCACTGGCCAGGCCCAGGCCTTGCAGAAGCAGCGAACCTCTCCCCCATCCCCTCCTCCACAACCTAATGGCCATGGTGGCCGTCTTCATGGGTCACAGTCTGCAGGACCTGCCTCCATTTTGCGCAGCCTGAGGAGCCTGAGGGCCACCTGTGTCCTGGGCGCCCGGCTCCCTGAGTAATGATGGTTGGGCAGGGTCATCCCTGCTGCCAGCTGATATCTGCTTCCTCAGCTAGGCCTGGGCACTGGTAGGAGGACCCAGATGGGTGCTGGACAAATGCTCTCAGGCAGGGTAACCAGTCCATGCAGGGACCCTCTCCTCTTAGCCAGGGCCTGGACCTCAGAGGGTAAAAGTTGAGCCTCAGGATCTTGCCCTTTCTTGTCAGAACAGAGAATAACATTTGTTTTTGTGGAGGTTTATAGCAACATCATGACTGACTATGACCTGACCTCAAGAATAAAGGATATGACACTTAGAAGTTTGCAAAAACTAACCATGCCCCTCCCTCACCTTTCCTATAAAAGGGCCTTGCTGAAAGCTTTTGGGAAGTTCAGGGTTTTTAAGGCATGAGCCAACTGTCTCCATCCATGGCCCTGTAATAAAACTTTCTCTGCTCCAAACTTCGACATTTTGGGATTCTTTGGCCTCACTGTGCCTCACATAGGGCACATGGACTTGCAATTCGGTAACAATCTCATTTTGGTTTTGTTTTGCATTTCCCTAATAATTAGTGATGTTGAACATTTTTTTCATGTCCCTGTTGGCTATCTGCTTGTCTTTTTTGGGAAAATGTCTATTCAGATCCTCTGCCCATTTTTAAATTAAACTCCCTACTTTGAGTTTCTGAGTGCCTTATATATATATTTTTTAATTTATTGATTTATTTTTGGCTGCGTTGGGTCTTCATTGCTGCACACGGGCTTTCCCTAGTTGCAGCGAGTGGGGGCTACTCTTCGTTGCAGTGCATGGGCTTCTCATTGCAGTGGCTTCTCTTGTTGCGGAGCACAGGCTCTAGGCACACGGGCCTCAGTAGTTGTGGCTCGAAGGCTCTAGAGCACAGGCTCAGTAGTTGTGGCGCATGGGCTTAGTTGCTCCACGGCATGTGGGATCTTCCCAGACCAGGGATCGAATCAGTGTCCCTTGCACTGGCAGGCAGATTCTTAACCACTGTACCACCAGGGAAGTCCCTGAGTACCTTATATTTGAAACCTCTCTCAAGGAGGAAAGAACACAGAAATAAAATGGATATTGACAAAAATAGTAAAATTTAGGTATGCAAAAACATTGGGGGTGAAGTGGGTTTAAGTAGGTATATTTTCAGAATGGCTGAAATTTTTGCCTTTAATACTAAATGGCACTAATCTTTGTCACATGCCTATTATGTGCCAGGCACTGACCAGGTGCTTAAGAATTTCCTCTTATCTCCTTATTTTGTGGAAGAAAGAACTAAGCATCAAAAATGTTAAGTTGTCCAAATATCCAAAGCTATGAATAAATGAAAATGCAAAATAACAAAAAGATTAATTCCAGCCTTTTTAAATAGAAATCTGCCTTAATTATAACCTAGGACACTGCTCTGCCCCTGTGTAATAGAAATGTATAACCTCAGTGTCCAGCACTGCACCTGCTATATTGTATGCACACAATATTTATTGCATCATTGAAGAACTAAAAGGAAGAAAAAGAAAGAATAAGAGAAAAATATGGAAGAAAGGTTTACGCTCTTGTTGATAACATAGAATCATCTTTAAAATCCTTAAAATTAGAATCCCCTTTAATGCTTTTCCCTCCAATTGTCTGTATCTAAATAATATTGTCTTGGGAAATTTTAACCAAACTTCATAGAACTATATCCATGTGAAAAACAAGAGTATTTATAGGTAAGTGCATGTCATTCAGCATGAAATTTTGTGACATTACTTAGACAACTCACTGCTGCCTTTTTTTCTTTTAACTTCCTGACTTTGAATTACATTAGAGGAACTGAATCCCGATGGCTGAGTTTTTTTCTGTGGTTTTCCAGGGTTTTTTTTCCTCCAATTTATATATTAATATCAAAGGTCATTGGCTATCCTATATTTCCCTTCTAAAAAGTGAAGTCATCCAAAGGAGAAAAAGTGTAATATTTGTAGTTGAATGTGAACATAATTTCATTGTTTATTATTTACATTTTTTCTTATGGAGAGAACTATGTTCAGTTGTAGAAATGGACCTCTATGTTTCTCTGTCTCTGTTTCTCTCTCTCTCTCCACTTTTTTTTTTCTTTTTCATAAAGTCAGGTCGAGTTTGTAATCTAAAGTTAGAGACACAACAATTTCTGAACAGAAAAAAAAAAAGGCTTCCTCTGGAACTTTATGTCTTTATGTGTCATGGTACACTTGCTCACTCCTTTCTCTCTCCCAGTAAATTTTTCTTGCACTCACCCTGTTCAGAAGGGCTTTGCCAGCTGATTCATGTGTCAGCGTGCACAAAGTTGTAGATTAATGATATCATTTATAATTTAAATTATTTCATGGATGACTTAATCTTTGCCCAAAGAAGTGGTTAATGTGACATCCCCAAGAAGATTGGAGTCTAAGAGGAAAAGTCAGAGAATAGAACAAGGGATTAGAAAGGAGGTAAGTTAGATGAACACAACACTATTAGAAGTGTTATCACTATCTTCTCACCTAAGAAAAGTTGTCCCAGAGAATGATATCTGTCAAAACTTCTGAGGCTGGGCACTTGGTTTTCTGATAACCCTAGTCTTTGTGCTTTCCCACTAAAGTTTTTAAATCCTCTTTTTTCATTTCTGGAGCCTGTTATGAATCATTTTACAGATCAAAGCAGAAAGGGAAAACTATCAGCAGTTTGTCAAGTATATTAGAAAGTATAGAAATTCTCAAGATATGCATCAGTCTAAAGAGTCTAGGAAATTACTTCTCAAAAGTAACCACTTAAAAGTGAACATTTACCTTCCTAAATCACCAAGAGCCAACGTTATTGAATCAGTTGAAGCAGCGCTTCATTTCTTTCCTGTTGATCAGAATTTCATTAAGCTGTTCTTTAATGCTCCATGACTTTGTTTGATCCGGATTTACATTACTCAACCATATCCCTTAAGCTTAATTAAGTTTGTTTTTTCATGCTTTGAACACTTTTCTCTGTTCTGCAGCAGAAGTAGGTAAAAATCAAGGGACACTCCTTCATCTGTGAAGCTGTCAGTCCGTCATAACTTGAATTTGATTTTGGGGGAGGTTGTGACATTCCCTAGGTGAGCATGTCAAGTTTGTTGACAGAGAGCTCTCTACTTAATTGAATATGATGCCTGTATGGGAAGTGATGAAGTATGTCAGTAATGTATGTTTTCTCTCCCACTGGGTGTGCAGTAGAGGGTAAAGATATTCCACCGTGTACTGACCAAACTCCATGTGCCTTATTACTTCAGTATTTTTTCTCTTAAAGACCTCAGAGCAATACAATTATTCATCCAAGGGATGATTATGCATTAAAAAAAACTTGAAGCATGAAATATCAGATGGGGATAGTCATAAATGTTTTGCCACATGAGTAATAATTTTAATTTGGTTTCTAAACTTGCAGTGCAGTTTTACCCATCTGTAATATGGGAGTAATGATCATCCTTCCTGTCATTAACTACTTCTCAACAGTGTTGTAAAGATTAATTTACGTTCTTAAATGGCTTTTCAAGTAAAAAGTGCAGTATAAATATTAGTTTCTAAAGCATAGCCTTTCCTGGCCAGAACTAGCTTTTTCTCTAACGTCTAAAATGCTGCATGAGAAGAAATAAAATTGTGCTTGGACAATAGCAAAGACATACTATTTAGTTAGTTTTGAAAGAGAGCTTACACCTTGAATTTACACAATGTCACATGTCAATTATATCTCAATTAGAAAAAGAAGGAAAATACAGTTCTCAATACTTTATCAAAAATAAAAGGTTAGCTACAAGTTAACAAATACATTACCTAAATCATTACTTTGTCATTTATAGGTTTCTGATAGAAAAAGAAAATTTACTGTTTTTCAACCTAACAAATTACGTTGTATTGCACTGATAAGTTATACAAATTAGCCTAAAACCGTTTCTTCCGATAATGTATGCAAAAATATTCTAAGGAAACACTTTGTAGAGTCTGGATTTCTCAAGGTTTCATTTGGCTCAAATATACATTTAAATGATTGGTCACTAAGGCTTCTGGCTATTTCATATCTGGTAAAATTATAAGGTACAGATTCTCATAAATATGAATAAAAAAGGAGAAGTAATTTCTTTGTGTGTTGGAACCTCTGATCAAGCATTAACATCGTTATACATCTAAGCAACAGATGAGGTGCTAAGAACCTATAACATGCAACAGCCTAATCCTCTGCTCCTTTCACGAGTGAAGGAATGTCAGTTACATTTTCTCTCCCCTTGTCAGTTTTGCTTCTGTGAAAATGTCTTCTCGGCCCACTCACTCCTTTTCAGTCTTTTTTCTAGATCCTGCTCCAGCTGAATAAAGTTTAAACCCTTTATCTTGGCATTTAAAGCACATTGTCCACAACACTCTACAGCTGACTCACCACCTCCACTTACGTGACCCACAGGCATCTGAAACTCAACACCAAAAATAGTGAACGTAAGTGCATTCTCCCACCTCCTATATCTGTTCCTGCTTTACCCTAGTGAATGACAACACTCTCCAATTAGTTGTCATACCCATATCTTACTGAGAACATATCAAGATGTCCTTGAGACTTCCTAATCATTAATTTCTTGAATAGATTTTTATTGAGTGTACACTATATATGCCAAGCACTATGTGAGGCATTGAGCAGAATACAAACAGGCCCTGATCTCAGGTAGCTTACGGTCTAATAGGAGAGATACATGAAATAAGGATAATGGCTAGTCCCAAGGACATCGGTGGGATTCTGTGACAGAATTTAAGACTGTGTCACCTGGGAATTGATGACCTGGGAAAGTGATGATGGAGCTTAAATCTAAAGACTGAGAAAAGAGTATGAAGGGTAAGAGTGTTCAGTGGGGAGGGCATTTCAAAACAGAGAAAAGATCAAGTGCCCTCTTCCCCACTTCTAATCAGGCCCCAAATCATGAAACTCCAGGCTAATTCTCTCTCCTAAATATCAGATTTCACCATTCTCAATATCCACTAACACTTCTCACTTGCTTCTATTATTTTATCAACACCCTAATATACAGATGTTATGGACTGAATGTCTGTGCCCCCCAAAATTCATATGTTGAAGCCCTACCTACCTGCAGTGCAATAGTATTAGGAGTTGGAGACTTTGGGAGTTAATTAGGATTAGATGAGATCATGAGGGTGAAGCCCTCATGAATGGAATCACTGTCTGTATAAGAGTTACAGGAGAGTTTGCTTCCTATCTCTACTCTGATCCATGGGAGGATACAACAAGAAGTCAACAATCTGCAACCTGGAAGAGGGCCGTCACCAAAATCAACCAAGCTGGCACCCTGATCTCAGACTTCCAGACTCCAGAACTGTGAGAGATAATATTCTGAGCCACCTGGTCTATGGTACTTTGTTTTAGCAGCCCAGACTCATTAAGACATCAGGCTACCAACATTTAGGTATTATCAAAATCTCTCTTACCTCTTACAAAACACCTCTAGAATCTCTTCTCAAAATCCAGTCAACTCCTTGTAGACTTAACTTTCTCTTTTCACATTTCCTCTGCAAATTTTCTTGTCTTCTGCCTTAAATTCTCCTTTCTTTTATAGTGCAAATCTTGATAGCCTCTCGAGCGTCCAAAATCTCCAGGTGTTCTTGCTTTGTTTTGTTTGTTGGTTGGTTTTGTTTTGTTTTGTTTTATTGTCAGCGATGTACAAAATTCCTTGTGGGGATAATGGAGAAGGAAAAGGAAGGATAAATGTCAAATATCTTTTTTTTTTTTTTTTTGCGGTACGCGGGCCTCTCACTGTTGCGGCCTCTCCCGCTGCGGAGCACAGGCTCCAGACACGCAGGCTCAGTGGCCATGGCTCACGGGCCTAGCCGCTCCGCGGCATATGGGATCTTCCCGGACCGGGGCACGAACCCATGTCCCCTGCATCGGCAGGCGGACTCTCAACCACTGCGCCACCAGGGAAGCCCTCAAATATCTTTTACTTATTTTCTTTCCCCTTTAAAGTGGAGAGGATATAATTATATATTTCATAATTTTATTTCTTACTGTGGCACAAATTTACACTCCTATCTTTTCCTACATATCATGAGTTGGAAAAATATTCTAATTTCGAATAAGCTTACCAGTTTTATTTTATGACAAATGGTGAAAAAATGTTTTATTACAACAAAATATTTTAACCTTCACTTGAATATATTATTGGTATGGCAGACTTGAGGAGAGAATCCAGACCTCACAAATGAATTACTCTGAGAAAATGGACAGGGTTTTGCATTGTAACCATGTAATTCTATTCTACCCCAACCTACATTCCCCATTTACTATATTAATATTCTGATTCTTTTTTTTTTTTGAAAAGTCATTTTGTATTTTTGCTAGGTCAGTGAAGATTCATGACACGTTAGAAGCAACCTTTATTTCTCCCTAGTGCTTACAAGTATTCCAAATTCACAGGAATCAGCAGCATCCTGAAATTTAGCTAGAAATATGAAAAACTAAATAATCAGAATGTATACATTTTATAGCCCATATCATCTGCATACTGTCATTTAATTTTCCAGTAATCCAGTGGGATGTTTTAGTATTTATATTTAACAAGATAAAATTAAAATTCAGGGAAAATGATAAATTTATTCTATAACACATTATCAGGGGAAGAATTAGGATGGGAATTGATATCTGCTCTGATGTTGAGTTGCCTTAGGTTTACTCAACATTGGCTTTGCAACTCATACATATTAGCAATGAACCAGTCAATTTTCTTCACTCTTCCAAGTATCCTACTTACTGACCATCACCTCCTATCTTTCTGAGTCAACACCTCTAGTAGTCCAATTCCAGCAGTTCCTCCACGAGCATCAGGATCTCTAATCCATTTAACTCTGTTCAGTAAACCTTATTCCCACTTCCCTCCTGTTTTACCAAAAGCCTTACTTTCGGTTTCAAGGTTCTTAGGATTCACTGGCAAAACAACCACTGTACACTCATTTAAACAAGAGTTTAGAGAGAGTTTATTGAATTAACAAAGATTACAGTATACTAATTAAGAAAAAATAGTATAACTAACTAAGAAAGAATAGTAAAGACAGGGGTTTATACATCACAGAATTGGGTAAGCACCTACAACCAGATCCAAGCAGTGCTGGGAAGTCCCTTGAACAGCAATCTGGAGTCCCTTTTGGGACTGGAGTCCCAGTTGCATCCACCCCACAGGTGAGACTTCAGTTTGCCACTCAAAGGAGCCCAGCTTTTAGCACCAGGTCGCAGGCTGATATCAATCAGCCAGCGTGCAAGTTTGCAGCTCTGGTTGTTGTCATAAAATACCTTGGTCTTAACTCGTAAGTCTTAGAATGTTCTTGATCCCTGGGGGTGCTGGCCAGACCCTCAAGGTGCCAGAAGTCACATGACTTACTCTCTATATTATCTAGTGGTTTACAGTGTGTGCCAGCACCACCCCTGCTGGCATGGGTGTAGCTCAGCAGTTTGGCATGCAGCCAGCTTTAGCGTCATTGTCCGGTCAGAGAGAGGCCTAGTGCCGCCTCTGAAGCCTGAACAAGACTACTTTACTAGCTTCCCCAACACTCCATACCTAGTTAAGTTCCATATTCATCATTATAGCCAGTATGTCAGAGACTAGAAGTCTCTAGAAGTCCATCAAAACTTACTCTACCCTTCTGTAGTGATAAATGTGTAGCTGAATGACTTCCCCAGGCATATTTGAAGTAACTGTGGTCATATGATTAGTTCTGTCCAATAGAATGTGAGTGGATGTGATGTGTGCTACTACCAGAATGATTTTTAAAAATTGGTCTTCCTTTTCTAGATTTTCCAGAAAAATCTTTGAGTTAAGGCCTTAAGGAATAGCAAAGTCACACAAGGGAATGATGGGTCCCTGAATCACCGAATGGGAGAAAGATGCCCACCAACCTGATATGTGGGTGAGAAATAAATTTATTTTGTGTTGAACCATTACATTAAGAATCTATTTTTACAGCAATTTAGACTAACTAATACACACCTGAATTCCTTGCCCATCTCTCCCTGAGACATACTGATTTGGCTTGTTCAGGCCACCTCTCCACTTACTCATTACTGGAACTGAGAAATTGAGCAGACCTCAAGGGAAAAAAAAAATTAGCTGCCACATACTCCCAGCACCAAATCCATCAGCTTACTTGCATCTCTGCCCAGACTTTCTCCCTGCCTTCCTTTCTTATTGAAACTTTTATTCTCCTACCTAAGCAAACTCCCCAACTCAGCCAGACCCCTCTCTGACTCAAGGTCACTCATGGATTATGGATCATACTATTCCCCTTCAACCTGACCTATTAGTAAGTATATATTAAATAAGCACATATACATATATATATATATAAAATAAGTCTATATATAATATATAAAATATTACTTCTTTATATATAATTAATATATTTTAAATAAGTATATATAAGTATTATCTTATATATACGTATTTACTATATATTATACATAATTATATTATATATAATTATATATATAAATATATATCAATTATTGTATGACTTTTTTTTTAACATCTTTATTGGAGTATAATTGCTCTACAATGGTGTGTTAGTTTCTGCTTTATAACAAAGTGTATCAGCCAGACATATACATATATCCCTATATCTCTTCCCTCTTGCATCACCCTCCCACCCTCCCTATCCCACCCCTCTAGGTGCTCACAAAGCACCCAGCTGATCTCCCTGTGCTATGTGGCTGCTTCCCACTAGCTAGCTACTTTACATTTGGTAGTGTATATATGTCTATGCCACTCTCTCACTTCATCTCAGCTTACCCTTCCCCTTCCCCATGTCCTCAAGTCCATTCTCTATGTCTGCGTCTTTATTCCTGCCCTGCCCCTAGGTTCTTCAGAACCTTTTTTAAATTTTTTTTAGATTCCATATATATGTGTTAGCATATGGTATTTGTTTTTCTCTTTCTGACTTACTTCACTCTGTATGACAGACCCTAGGTCCATCCACCTCACTACAAATAACTCAATTTCGTTTATTTCTTGGCTGTGTTGGGTCTTTGTTGCTGCACCTGGGCTTTCTCTAGTTGTGGCAAACAGGCTTCTCATTGCAGTGGCTTCTCTTGTTGCGGAGCATGGGCCCTAGGCACACAGGTTTCACTAGTTATGGCTCACGGGCTCAGTAGTTGTGGTGCATGGGCTTAGTTGCTCCTCAGCATGTGGGATCTTCCCAGACCAGGGATCGAACCCATGTACCCTGAACTGGCAGGCGGATTCTTTTTTTTTTTTTTTCCTTTTTTTTAAATAAATGGCACACAGGCTTCAGTAGTTGTGGCTCACGGGCTCAGTTTTTAACATAAAAACTCAAGATTTTCCTTGTGTGGAATGACATGAAAGTAATTTTTTGTGTGTTTCTTTGGTTGAGTATCATAGCTATTTTTTGATGTTTATGAAAATTAGCACTAGGATAGTTTAGATACATTTAGATAATTTTCTTAATGGTTTTCCCATAGCCTTCCAACTAAGCAGTGAAACACCCTTTAATAAAGGTACAGGAGGGACTTCCCTGGTGGCACAGTCGTTAAGAATCTGCCTGCTGGGACTTCCCTGGTGATGCAGTGGTTGGGAATTTGCCTGCCAATGCAGGGGACACGGGTTCGATCCCTGGTCCGGGAAGATCCCACGTGCCATGGAGCAACTAAGCCCATGTATGATTGTTTTTAATGTAATAACATATACTTATTAAATATATTTATGAATTATTTCACATCTTAAAAATGAACCAAGGATAAACCTTCTTCTCTTTCACCTACTTCTTTAATCCTCTATTCTTTTTTATACTAAAACTCTTTCTATTCTATTCTTTCCATTCTTTCTTGAACCTACACTAATTAAGATTTTTAACTCCAACTTCTAGAATTGCTGTTTCCAGGGTCACTGATGACATCCCCAATGGCTAAATCCAACAGTCAATTTTTTACCCACTTCTCCCTTAATCTAGCATCAAAATTTAATCATTCCAATATTTTTTAAATGCTTTTTTTGCCATCTGAGTCTAATCTTCCATCATGTTTTATTTATGTCACTGGCTGCTGCTTCTTATTTTCCTTTCCTGTGCCCTCATCACTATTCTTATTTTAAGTATTAGTTTAGGAATTAGTCTTTAGACATCTTCTCTATCTACACTAGATTCTTAGGTGATCTGATTTAGTCCTATGACTAAATCACCAATTCGATACTTAGAAATACTCAAATTTATGTCCCCAAATAAGATCTGTCTCCAGAACTTTTGCTTCCTGTTCAACATTTTCTCTTTAATATATAATATGAATATAAATTTTGTTATATTATAATGATATAAATCTCATTATAAATCTCAAGTTTATCATATATGCACAATACAATTCAATCTTTGCTACAATCTACGCCTCCTTCAGGCTTCCCCTTCCCAGTATATGGCAACTTTTTGTATCATGTTGTCAAATTCTTCTCTTTTTGTCACATCCAATCTCCATGATACCAGAAAATGTTATCAGCTTTACCTTAAGATAAATTCAAAACAGAATACTTCTCACCACCACCACTGCTACCACCCAAGAAAGCATCATCTTTCCCCCAGTGTGTTGCCTCCTTTATACCACAAATAATACTGTCAAAACATAAATCAGATCATGTTCTTTCCTTGCTTACAACTCTCTAGGGCTTCCCAACTCATAGTAAAAGCTTAATTTCTTAAAAGCTCTGTGTGATCAAGCCCTCATTACCACTATGACTTTGTTGCCTACCTCACTCCTCCTCAACAATTTAACTCTAGTCTTTGGTGTTATTGCCATTCCTCCAACATACTTAGGCACACTGCCATGCCTGGGACTTTACGATCCCTGTGTTTTCCTCCTAGAATGCCTTTCCCAGGATATTTATGTGGCTCGCTCCCCAATTTCCTACAAGTGTTGATAAAGAGCCAGCTCTCAAAGATACTTCCCGTGACCATTCTATAAAAAGAATCCTCTTCACTTGCTTTCACTTTGTCCTTCTTTGCTTTTCTTTAAATAACACTATTGCCACATAACATTCATTTCTTTCATTTTTATTCTTCCCACACTACTTTATTAAGACTCATGTCAGCAAGGACTCTGAAAACTCTCTTCATTCTTGTAATTTTCAACCCTTCGAACAATGTCTTACACAGAGGAGATTCGAAATAAATATCTATCTATCGACTGCATTAACAATCCTCCAAACACTTTATGACCACATTAGAAATAGTATTAATAAACATGAGTGGAGAGTACTGAATTTATCAATGGAGCTTTGTCAAAATTCATCCAAATTGTTATCTTTCTCCAATGACACTTGAATATTGTAACAGATCCTTTCAGTGGAGGAAAATTCTGACAAAATTCTCTTGATTATTCTCATTTAAAAATCTTTCCCCCAGATTTTTGACACTCTTGGGCTTCCACTAGCTCCAAATGGCATAATTGTCTTCATGGAGCTTCACAGCCACCCAAGAACTATTTCTGACGATTAGTAAGACAGGATGAGTTATGAGATCACAGTTAGTGTGACAGTTCAGAGTAAATGCTTGACGTGTTATAACTCATCTGGGAGCATGTAGCTAAATGATGGATAGACTCCAAATGCCTAAGAAACTACTTCACAGTGAACTACTGAAAACAGAAAGGTCACAACCAACCCTCAGCATCCCTGAAGCTCCAATGTAAACCAAGAAGTAAGGTTTGTGAAGGTGGATCTATGTAAGCATACTTACAAAAGCAGTTATAATTCTACATAAGATACTCAGGTGAACAATAAGTATAATTTCATTTTTATCTTTGAATTTAACTTCAATATGAAGCCCCCTTTTACCACTTGGCAGAAATTAATCTCATTCTTTTTTTTGATGTTCTGTATCCTCTTCCTTGAAACTGATTCTGAAATCTGGAGTCTTTATATAATGGCAAGGTACGGGATGGAGATGGAATTCAAGTTATCAATTGAATTTATTACATTTATTCAATGTAATCTGCCACTGAGGGCATTGACTAAGAGTTAGATCTTCCTGTATGGCCACCTCTCAGTTTTCTATCAATTGCAGCTTTTTAGGTCTTGCAGTTCTTTAATAAATCTGGTAACCAGGTAACATTTTTCTGCTTTAGTAAAAATTTTAGAGGGTTGTTTACAGTTCGTTTCCACACGCACTTCCCTGCTGTTCTTAAACAAATGGAATTTATTTGCCAAGTACAGAACATTTTACACTGTGGTTTACTCAGATGCACTGTGTTTCACAACATTCTTGGCACTCTTGTGTGCAGACTTGTTTTGCTGTTTCTATACTTTTCTGGGAATTCCTTGAAGCTGTCTAAAATCCTGTCTCCTTAAGTATATTACAAAATCATATATTCTTTGGGACCCTACTCTCTGCTCTTACATCCAAAAATCCTTTAGGATTTACAAAATTCCCCTTGTTTCACCTACAACTCTTTCCCAACTCCTAAACCAGAAACTTTTACAAATCTCAGGAACTCCAAGTCTTGCTTGAAAGTCATCATTTTTACAAGGTTTCCCCCAATATATGTTGTATTTGCCTGGAATCCTTTCTATTTCTCCCCATTCTTTCCACTTTCACCCTTTTCTAAAAAGTTCCATGCTTTTCTTCCTTGAAACAGTAAGTACTATCATAAAATGGTCAAAGAGAGCAGATTGGAGAAGGTGGCAAATGGTAAAAGAAAATACAAGGAACAAAAGCAAGGAATAGAAATAATGATTTTAAAACTTACAGTAGTCAAAACCATAGAGACAGAAAGTAGAATGGTGGTGGCCAGGGGCTGAGGGGAAAGGGAAATGAGAAGTTAATGTTTAATGGGTACAGAATTTTAGTTTTACAAGATGAAAAATGTTGTGGAGATGGATGGTGGTGATGGTTGCACAACATTATGGATGTATTTAATACCACTGAACTGTACACTTAAAATGGTTAAGATGCGTGTGTTTGGGTATTTGAATTTGAATAAAAATGTTAGCAAGAGGTGGATCTGAAAAAGGCAAGGATGTCAAAAACACATTAGCAGGAACAATCGGAACTTAAAACTGTATAATGCAAAATATTTCACTGTGATCCCCAGGTTAACACTCACTGTCCCTTCTATGTAGTCTTGGAGCTTTGTCACTTTACTCCCAGGATCCCTCCCTTCCATAAAACCATGCCTCTGATTTTTAGTCACACTTAGTCTGCCAATGGCATTGAAACCTAAGGAGTTATCCTTCCTTAGAGGTTGGCACAACTTGGGACAGGGTCCAAAAGTAAAGGTAAGAAGTTGTAACCATGGACATGCCAGAAGTTGGGAAGGTGAGGGAAGCCTGAGGATCTGAGGCTGCCCTCTTTCTCTTTCCCCATGGATTACATTATAGTCCTTAAGCCTGCTTGTTAAGTTAGGTATGGGGACACACTAAGACAGAAGTGCAATAAGAACAATGTCAAGATGGTAAATTTTACATGTATTTTATCATAATAAAAAAATGGGAAAAATGCATTATTTTGTCACATAGAGGAGTATGCAACATTTGCCAGTGATACATGGTTTCTTGATACCCCAGACTCTCCGTAAATATTAGTTCCTCATATAATCAGTGCCCTCCTTGCCACCCCACCCCATCCACACACCTAGTTAGGAATCTCCATGGTACTGAATTCTTTTTAAAAAAATGTCATACTAATGTGAAAATGGATATCAATAGCCTACTTTTCCTCAGGAAAGAAATAAACAATTTATATAATAAGAGGATCATATAGGAAGGATAAAATATTATTCAAGAGTGGTAGACAGGTCTTATGTGGCTGCAGATTATAGTATGCAGGCCTGAACATGAGACTGAATCAGCTATGTGAACACAAAGTGAACGAGCTTATATTAGCCAGTATGAGTAACACCAGCTACTATGACCCAAAATTCTCAAATCTTAATGACAACACAATGAAAGTCATTTCTTATGTAATCAAAATAAAATGTGGGTGTTTCTGATTGGGCAGTTTTCCTGGTGGCTTGTTTCCCAACAGTCACTCAACTTCAGGGATCTGGGATGCTCTCATCTTGGATGCCACCTACCATCCTCAATACGCAGGCTACAATGTCACTGCATAGCACAAGGATATTTATTGTCCTTAATCTGCAAGTGGCAATCTTTCTTGCACCCTAATGCCATTGGATCCAATTCCTTATGTGGCTCACCTAGATTAAGGGGCTGAAACATGTAGTCTTCTTGTGTTGAAATTCTTTGGTGAAAGCATAGATTTATCACTACTCCATGACTTTTATGAGCAACTGTTTGTAAGACAGAAAGGGGAAGATAGAGACTTTAATAAAAATAAGCTTTCCTAATAGCAGCTGTAACATCAAACTAAAAGCTAGTTTGCCAATGAATGAAGCATTAAAATGTCTGGTGGTCAGGCATTTGCCTTGCCTGCCTTTCCCACCCTTCTCTGATAACAATGTCTTGGAATATGAGAGTATAATGGACAGCAGTATGTCTATAACTATTAAATGTCAAAAGAATAAAAATCAGATAAAAATGAAAACTTCTGAACAGTAGTCTAGGTTTAAATTCTAAGCCCTCAACAAATTTGACAGGAAGGCCATATATTCAGTTACTCATTAAACCTATTTTCATATGAGAGGATCTCCATGTTTTATGAACTCTCCCACCATACCACCACCACACAACCACACACACACACACACACACACACACACACATATACACACGCAGAAAAAAAGACACTAGAAGAAAGAATTTGAGCTTTGTGGAAAATAGAAAAGGCAAAAAAAATTTTGAAAAGGAAACAGAGAAGAAATAGGAGTTCTGGCTGATCTCTAATATTAGTGAATATCAGGAAAATGTTTAAGCAAAAAAGAAGAGGTGTGGGATTTTTCAGTTAACTCTTTGAAGTGGAAAAAAATAGCAATGAATTAAAAAAAAACCCACAAGAGGTGGGTGATTGTTCTGATTTTCATGCTATGATTTAAATTTAGCTTTTAAAATTGTCTGCTCTAACAGTTTTGAGGTTTAAAAAAATAAAGAACTTTTACAAAGTAAAAGATATTTCCTGTTGCATTTAAGGCACTCTATGTTCAGAAAATGTCATAATGTCATTAAGTCACCTTCACAGACATACGATTTTATCCTCTTACTGCAAGTTCTTAATGCAGTGAGTGCTTCAGGGAGTACAAGGTAGAGCCTGGGGACCTGACAAAAATCCTTACAGTTGGGCTTGAATTTTAATATTGTGTCATTAAGAAAATGACTCTCAATTAATGTGGTATTTACTCTCTCTTATTTTGTTTTTACAAGGCCCATCTTTCAAAAATTCCCATCTGTAAAATATATTCTTTCAGTTATAAAAGTGTTTGAAAATTAATACCTGAAAAATAGCATGTTATCATATTGCTTTCAATGTATGACATAACCAAATGTGTTGCTAGGCAACTAGCTATGGCTTTTGGAAAACTGCATACTTTATAATAGATTACTTTAGAGGCACTTTTTCAAAGCAAATAGAATAATCTAAAAGCATCTTCTGAAATTCTATGTAGAAAATGTTCTTTTTTTTAAATCAACATCTCCAAAAGTGAGGAGGAGATGCTCTTGTCATATAGGTATCAAGTTTTCATTTTGCAGAGAGATAGATAAAGACAGAGGGAGAAAGGTGGGGGGGGGCTTAAATCTGTTTATAAGCATTTAAACTGCTAATAGAAATGTTAATTATGAATTATTCATTATATTCGATTTTTATTCAAATATTTCTTTGGTTAAAAAACATTATAATCATTTGGAAAAACTGAACTAAAAAAAAGAATAATTTTAAATAAATAAATATAGAATAAATTTCTAGAGCCCTGGTTCTTTCTACTGATTTCTCAACTGCTCTCATATACAGAAATGCTTATCAGACTTTAAAGAAACTATTTTTGGTGACTAGCACCAGTCAGTAATGATTTTAAGTATGGAAAGGATTACTGCATTGAGTAGAAGTTCAGAATACTTAATATCTAAAATCTATTCCAAATTTAAGTTTTTATGACTCTATAAAGTGTTATATTTTATTCTTTAACAGAATATCTTAAATGATAAAGTGATATATGTTAGCAATAGAAATTCCGGAAATATAGAAGCACATAAAAGAATAAAGATTTATCACTCCTAATATTAAAACCTAAAAAAGAAAACCATTAATATTTTAGCATAAATCTTATTATTTTTCTTCTATACGTATTGTTTTAATTTCAAATATTCATTTTTGTTTTTACTTTCTATTATAAAATTGATATGCTATATATCATATATATTGTATACATATACTACATACATGTATACAACATAGCTCATATATACATGTTTACAGTTTACCTTTTCCAGTTAATGTTATATAGTGAACATTTTTTCATACATAGCTGCTTTGAAATACATTATTGCACGAGTGAGTGACACCCACAATAGGCTGTAACACAATTTATTTAGTTATTTTACTATAACTGAGATTTTTCACCAATTTTTCACTATTATAAATAATACTACATTGAATATCCTCATCCATAAATCATGATTCATATCTCTGTTGATTTCCCTAGGGTAGGTTGCTGGAAGTGAATTTACTGAGTCAAAGGGTAAACATTACTTTAAGACTGTAGATATATATTTCTTGTTATTTTTCAGTACGCAAAAAAAAAAACAGTCTACCTTGTTAAAAAAAACACAGCAATTGATAAGAATGGATAATACAACCAAATTGACACTGGATATTAGTAGCTTAAACTTTATGTTAGTTTGAAGGAGGAGTCATTGCCTGTTGTGGTTTTAGTGAAATTGAATATAATTTTTCTTATGTTCCATTTTTATTTCTTTTCTTGTAAATTTGGGTCCTTAGCTCATTTTTCAGTTAAAGTATTCATGCTCTTCTTTTTTAAGTTTTTAAGATTTTAGTCTACGTTTATTGGGGTGACACCTTTCAGAGAGCTAGGATTAATTTAGACTCTTTTAAGTGTAATCAGATGGAGTTTCAGGATGTTGAAAAAGATAAGAGTCCAGACTAAGAGTTTTATATCTTATAGCAGGGACATCTAGCTATTGGAGATAATCTAGCCAAGAATTATGTTTTAGGAATTATGTTTTAAGGCAGTGATCTCCAAATTATTTGGCATCAGACAATTTTTCCACAGACGGGGGGCACGGAAGGATGGTTCAGGTGGTAAGGCAAGCAACTGGGAGCGATGCTGTGTGGCGTGGTTCTTAACAGGCCACGGACAATCACGGGTCAGCAGGGGTTGGGGACCCCTGTTTTAAGGAATTATGCATCTTTAGTTCTAATTGATGTTTTTAGTGCGTCTAGTGTACATAAATGTGTATACATATATGTGGTTACATGCCAGATACACGAAAAAAAATACTGGGGTGAGGGTTTTATTTTTGTAACTTATTTATTTATTTTTAACGTCTTTATTAGAGTATAATTGCTTTACAATGGTGTGTTCGTTTCCGCTCCATAACAAAGTGAATCAGCCACACATACATATGTCCCCATATCTCTTCCCACTTGCATCTCCATCCCTCCCACCCTCCCTATCCTACCCCTCCAGGTAGTCACAAAGCACCGAGCTCATCTCCCTGTGCCATGCGGCTGTCTCCCACCAGCTATCTACTTTACGTTTGGTAGTGTATATATGTACATGCCACTCTCTCACTTTGTCCCAACTTACCCTTCCCCCTCCTCATATCCTCAAGTCCATTCTCTACTAGGTCTGCAACTTTATTCCCATCTTGCCCCTAGGTTCTTCTGACCATTTTTTTTTCTTTTTTTTAGATGCCATATATATGTGTTAGCATATGGTATTTGTTTTTCTCTTTCTGACTTACTTCACTCTGTATGACAGTCTCTAAGTCCATCCACCTAACTACAAATAACTCAGTTTCATTCCTTTTAGTGGCTGAGTAATATTCCATTGTATATATGTGACACATCTTCTTTATCCATTCATCCGATGATGGACACTTAGGTTGCTTCCATGTCCTGGCTATCGTAAATAGAGCTGCAATGAACACTTTGGTACATGACTCTTTTTGAATTATGGTCTTCTCAGGGTATATGCCCAATAGCGGGATTGCTGGGTCATATGGTTGTCCTATTTTCAGTTTTCTAAGGAACCTCCATACTGTTCTCCATAGTGGGTGTATCAATTTATATTCCTACCAACAGTACAAGAGTGTTCCCTTTTCTCCACACCCTCTCCAGCATTTATTGTTTCTAGATTTTTTGATGATGGCCATTCTGACTGGTGTGAGATGATATCTCATTGTAGTTTTGATTTGCATTTCTCTAATGATTAATGACGTTGAGCATTCTTTCATGTGTTTGTTCGCAATCTGGATATCTTCTTTGGAGAAATGTCTATTTAGGTCTTCTGACCATTTTTGGATTGGGTTGTTTGTTTTTTTGATATTGAGCTGCATGAGTTGCTTATATGTTTTGGAGATTAATCCTTTGTCAGTTGCTTCACTTGCAAATAGTTTCTCGAATTCTGAGGGTTGTCTTTTTGTCTTGTTTATTGTTTCTTTGCTGTGCAAAAGCTTTGAAGTTTCATTAGGTCCCATTTATTTATTTTTGTTTTTATTTCCATTTCTCTAGGAGGTGGGTCAAAAAGGATCTGGCTGTGATTTATGTCACAAAGTGTTCTGCCTATGTTTTCTTCTAATAGTTTGATAGTGTCTGGCCTTAAATTTAGGTCTTTAATCCATTTGGAGTTTATTTTTGTGTATGGTGTTAGGGAGTGTTCTAATTTCATTCTTTTACATGTAGCTGTCCAGTTTTCCCAGCACCACTTATTGAAGAGGCTGTCTTTTCTCCACTGTATATTCTTGCCTCCTTTATCAAAGATAATGTGACCATATGTGCATGGGTTTATCTCTGGGCTTTCTATCCTGTTCCATTGATCTATATTTCTGTTTTTGTGCCAGTACCATGTTGTCTTGATTACTGTACCTTTGTAGTATAGTGTGAAGTCAGGGAACCTGATTCCTCCAGCTCCGTTTTTCATTCTCAAGATTGATTTGGCTATTCGAGGTCTTTTGTGATTCCATACAAATTGTGAAATTTTTTGTTCTAGTTCTCTGAAAAATGCCAGTGGTAGTTTGATAGGGTTTGCATTGAATCTGTAGATTGCTTTGGGTAGTACAGTCATTTTCACAATGTTGATTCTTCCAATCCAAGAACATGGTATATCTCTCCATCTATTTGTATGATATTTAATTTCTTTCATCAGTGTCTTATAATTTTCTGCATACAGGTCTTTGGTCTCCTTAGGTAGGTTTATTTCTAGATATTTTATTCTTTTTGTTGCTATGGTAAATGGGAGTGTTTCCTCTAATTTCACTTTCAGATTTTTCATCATTAGTGTATAGGAATGCAAGAGATTTCTGTGCATTAATTTTTCATCCTGCTACTTTACCAAATTCATTGATTAGCTCTAGTAGTTTTCTGGTAGCATCTTTATGATTCTCTATGTATAGTATCATGTCATCTGCAAACAGTGACAGCTTTACTTCTTTTCTGATTTGGATTCCTTTTATTGCTTTTTCTTCTCTGATTGTTGTGGCTAATACTTCCAAAACTATGTTGAATAACAGTGGTGAGAGTGGGCAACCTTGTCTTGTTCCTGATCTTAGTGGAAATGATTTCAGTTTTTCACCATTGAGGATGATGTTGGCTGTGGGTTTCTCATATACGGCCTTTGTTATGTTAAGGAAAGTTCCCTCTATGCCTACTTTCTGGAGGGTTTTTATCATAAATGAGTGTTGAATTTTGTTGAAAGCTTTCTCTGCATCTATTGAGAGGATCATATGGTTTTTCTCCTTCAATTTGTAAATATGGTGTATCATGTTGCTTGATTTGCATATATTGAAGAATCCTTGCATTCCTGGGATAAACCCCACTTGATCATAATGTATGATCCTTTTAATACGCTGTTGGATTCTGTTGGCTAGTATTTTGTTGAGGATTCTTTCATCTATGTTCATCAGTGATATTGGCGGGTAGTTTTCTTTGTGACATCTTTGTCTGGTTTTGGTATCAGAGTGATGGTGGCCTCATAGAATGAGTTTGGGAATGTTCCTGCCTCTGCTATATTTTGGAAGAGTTTGAGACGGATAGGTGTTACCTGTTCTCTAAATGTTTGATAGAATTCGCATGTGAAGCCATCTGGTCCTGGGCTTTCGTTTGTTGGAAGATTTTAAATCACAGTTTCAATTTCAGTGCTTGTGATTGGTCTGTTCATATTTTCTATTTCTTCCTGGTTCAGTCTTTGAAGGCTGTGCACTTCTAAGAATTTGTCCATTTCTTCCAGATTGCCCATTTTATTGGCGTAGAGTTGCTTGTAGTAAGCTCTCGTGATCCTTTGTATTTCTGCAGTGTCAGTTGTTATTCTCCTTTTTCATTTCTAACTTCATTGATTTCAGTCTTCTCCCTTTTTTTCTTTATAACTCTGGCTAATGGTTTATCAATTTTGTTTATCTTCTCAAAGAGCCAGCTTTTAGTCTTATTGATCTTTGCTATCATTTCTTTCATTTCTTTTTCATTTATTTCTGATCTGATCTTTATGATTTCTTTCTGGCTGCTAACTTTGGGGTTCTTTTGTTCTTTCTCTAATTCCTTTAGGTATAAGGTTAGGTTGTTTATTTGAGATGTTTCTTGTTTCTTAAGGTAGGCTTATATAGCTACAAACTTCCCTCTTAAAACTGCTTTTGCTGCATCCCATAGGTTTTGGGTAGTTGTGTTTTCATTGTCATTTGTTTCGAGGTATTTTTTGATTTCCTCTTTGATATCTTCAGTTATCTCTTGGTTACTAAGTAGTGTGTTGTTTAGCCTCCATGTGTTTGTATTACTTACAAAATTTTTCCTGTAATTGATATGTAGTCTCATAGCGTTGTGGTCGGAAAAGATACTTGATATGATTTCAATTTTCTTAAATTTACCAAGGCTTCATTTGTGACCCAAGATATGATCTATTCTGGAGAATGTTCCATGAGCACTTGAGAAGAATGTGTATTCTGTTGTTTTTGGATGGAATGTCCTATAAATACCAATTAAGTCCATCTTGTTTAATGTATCATTTAAAGCTTGTGTCTCCTTATTTATTTTCATTTTGGATGATCTGTCCATAGGTGAAAGTGGGGTGTTTAAGTCCCCTACTATGACTGTGTTACTGTCCATTTCCCCTTTTATCGCTGTTAGTATTTGCCTTACGTAATGAGGTGCTCCTATGTTGGGTGCATAAATATTTACAATTGTTATATCTTCTTCTTGGATTGATCCCTTGATCATTATGTAGTGTCCTTCTCTGTCTCTTGTAATAGTCTTTGTTTTAAAGTCTATTTTGTCTGATGTGAGAATTGCTACTCCAGCTTTCTTTTGATTTTCATTTGCACGAAATATCTTTTTCCGTCCCCTCACTTTCAGTCTGTATGTGTCCCTAGGTCTGAAGTCGGTCTCTTGTAGGTAGCATATATACAGGTATTGTTTTTGTATCCATTCAGCCAGTCTATGTCTTTTGGTTGGAACATTTAATCCATTTACACTTAAGGTAATTATCAATATGTATGTTCCTATTACCATTTTCTTAATTGTTTTGGGTTTATTATTGTGGGTCTTTTTCTTCTCTTGTGTTTCCCACTTAGAGAAGTTCCTTTAGCATTTGTTGTAAAGCTGGTTTGGTGCTACTGAATTCTCTTAGCTTTTGCTTATCTGTAAAACTTTTAATTTCTCCATCAAATCTGAATGTGATTCTTGCTGGGTAGAGTAATCTTGGTTGTAGGTTTCTCTCCTTAATCACTTTAAATATGTGCTGCCACTCCCTTCTGGCTTGCAGAGTTTCTGCTGAAAGTTCAGCTGTTAACCTTATGGGGATTCCCTTATGTGTTATTTGTTGTTTTTCCCTTGCTGCTTTCAATATTTGTTCTTTGTATTTAATTTTTGGTAGTTTGATTAATATGTGTCTTCATGTGTTTCTCCCTGGATTTATCTTTTATGCGACTCTCTGTGCTTGTTGGAATTGATTAACTATTTCCGTTCCCATAACAGGGAAGTTTTCAACTATAATCTCTTCAAATATTTTCTCAGTCCCTTTCTTTTTCTCTTCTTCTTCTGGGACCCCTATAATTCGAATGTTGGTGCATTTAAAATTGTCCCAGAGGTCTCTGAGACTGTCCTCAATTCTTTTCATTCTTTTTTCTTCATTCTTCTCTGCAGTAGTTATTTCCACTATTTTATCTTCCAGGTCACTTATCCATTCTTCTGCCTCAGTTATTCTGCTATTGATCCCTTCTAGAGAATTTTTAATTTCATTTATTATGTGGTTCATCACTGTTTGTTTGCTCTTTAGTTCTTCTAGGTCGTTGTTAAACGTTTCTTGTATTTTCTCTATTCTATTTCCAAGATATTGGATCAACTGTACTATCCTTATTTTGAATTCTTTTTCAGGTAGACTGGCTATTTCCTCTTCATTTTTTAGGTCTGGTGGGTTTTTGCCTTGCTCCTTCATCTGCTGTGTGTTTCTCTGTCTTCTCATTTTGTTTAACTTACTGTGTTTGGGATCTCCTTTTTGCAGGCTGCAGGTTCGTAGTTTTCGTTGTTTTTGGTGTCTGTCCCCAGTGGCTAAGGTTGGTTCAGTGGGTTGTGTACCCCTCCTGGTGGAGGGGACTGGTGCCTGTGTTCTGGTGTGTGAGACTGGATCTTGTCTTTCTGGTGGGCAGGTCCATGTCTGGTGGTGCGTTTTGGGGGGTCTGTGGTCTTATGATTTTAGGCAGCCTCTGTGCTAATGGATGGGGCTGTGCTCCTGTCTTGCTAGTTGTTTGGCATGGGGCATCCTGCACTGTAGCTTGCTGGTTGTTGAGTGGAGCTGGGTTTTGGCGTTTAGATGGAGATCTCTGGGAGATTTTCGCTGTTTGATATTACGTGGAGCTGGGAGGTCTCTTGTGGACCAGTGTCCTGAACTTGGCTCTGCCACCTCAGTAGCACAGCCCTGATGCCTGGCTGCAGCACCAAGAGCCTGTATCCACATGGCTCAGAATAAAAGGGAGAAATGAAAGAAAGAAAGAAAGGGAGGGAGGAAGGAAGGAAGGAGAAAGAAAGAAGATAAAATAAAATAAAATAAAGGAAAATAAAATAACTAAAATAAAAAATAATTATTAAGAAAAAAAATTTTAAGTAAAAAATACTGACAGAGAGCACCCTAGGTCAAATGGTAAAAGCAAAGCTATACAGACAAAATCACACACAGAAGCACTCACAAAAAGAGAAAAAGGGAAAAGATATATATATATATCGTTGCTCCCAAAGTCCACCTCCTCAATTTGGGATGATTCGTTGTCTATTCAGGTATTCCACAGATGCAGGGTACATCAAATTGATTGAGGAGATTTAATCCGCTGCTCCTGAGGCTGCTGGGAGAGATTTTCCTTTCTCTTCTTTGTTCGCACAGCTCCCCAAGTTCAACTTTGGATTTGGCCCCGCCTCTGCATGTAGGTCGCCTGAGGGCGTCTGTTCTTCGCTCAGACAGGACAGGGTTAAAGGAGCAGCTGCTTCGGGGACTCTGGCTCACTCAGGCCGGGGGGAGGGAGGGGTACAGATGCGGGGCGAGCCAGCGGCAGCAGAGGCCATTGTGACATTGCACCAGCCTGAGGCGCACTATGCGTTCTCCCGGGGAAGTTGTCTCTGAATCACGGGACCCTGGCACTGGCAGGCTGCACAGGCTCCCGGGAGGGGAGGTGTGGAGAGTGACCTGTGCTTGCACACAGGCTTCTTGGTGGCTGTAGCAGCAGCCTTAGCCTCTCATGCCCGTCTCTGTGGTCCGCGCTGATAGTGCGGTTCGCGCCCGTTTCTGGAGCTCCTTTAAGCGGCGCTCTTAATCCCCTCCCCTCGCGCACCAGGAAACAGAAGCAAGAAAAAGTCTCTTGCCTCTTCTGCAGCTCCAGACCTTTTCCCGGACTCCCTCCCGTTTAGCCTTGGCGCACTAGCCCCCTTCAGGCTATGTTCACGCTGCCAACCCCAGTCCTCTCCCTGGGATGCGACCGAAGCCCGAGCCTCAGCTCCCAGCCCCCGCCCGCCCCAGCGGGTGAGCAGACAAGCCTCTCAGGCTGGTGAGTGCTGGTCGGCACTGAACCTCTGTGCGGGAATCTCCCCGCTTTGCCCTCCACACCCCTGTTGCTGCACTCTCCTCCGTGGCTCCAAAGCTTCCCCCCTCCGCCACCCTCTGTCTCCGCCCACGAAGGGGCTTCCTAGTGTGTAGAAACATTTCCTCCTTCACGGCTCCCTCCCACTGGTGCAGGTCCCGTCCCTATCCTTTTGTCTCTGTTTTTTCTTTGTTCTTTTGCCCTACCCAGGTACATGGGGAGTTTCTTGCCTTTTGGGAAGTCTGAGGTCTTCTGCCAGTGTTCAGTAGGTGTTCTGTAGGAGTTGTTCCACATGTAGTTGTATTTCTGATGTATTTGTGGGGAGGAAGGTGATCTCTCCATCTTACTGTTCCGCCATCTTGAAGCTCCTCCCCTGAGGTGAGCTTTTTAATGGCTTTGATTCCCAAGTCTCACATTCTGTTTCCGAAGATCGGGGATGAGTCTTGGCAATATGTATGCTTAATAACTTGTCCAGATGATTCAGGTTGCATTTAGCCTTAGAAAAATGTGCTTCATTGTATTGAAAAGTTGGTATCAAGTGATTACTTATAAATTACTGACTTCTACTATTAACTGAAAATTGCCCACTTTTTACTGCTTCTTTCTTCTTGGTTTTATTGAAATCACTCAATTTTGTTACAAATTAATAAACAGGTTTTTACTTCAAAATTCTCATTGTTTTATCATATTAACAGGAGTTGTTTCTATGTTACTTTTTCCTGGTTTCATGGCTTGTCACACTTTCTAGAAAAATTTATTTTGATGCATGTTACCATTAGCTGGATATATCCTCAAGTAATTTTTTCAGAATGACTGCTTAGGTGGTATAATTTTCATGTCCTTGCATGTCAGAGAATCTCTTTCTCCTCTCCTTCCAAATAAACGATGGCTTCTTAGGGTATAGAATTCTTAGGCCTTAATATTCTTTTCTTTTAAAGCTGCTGATGTTTTCGTATTGATTTCTGCCCCTCAGTGATCAGGAGAAAAAAATCTAATACCAACCTCATTATATCTTTTGAAAGCAACCCATCTTTTCTGTTGGATATGCAGGGTGTCTATTTTCACTACATTTTCTTGGTACTCTCTGACCTGTTTTGATCTGATGTCTCAAGTCTTTCCTCAGATCAGGAAACTTTTTAAAATGTTTATTTGATGATCATATGTCCACCACCTTTTTCTGTTCTCTTTTATTCTAATTTCAAACAGCAGTATAGTGGTTCTTCTAATCCTTACCCAATATATTTCAAGTCCTAGTATCCAAATGGATACTTTGTCCTGAAAAATCCAATCAAATAATTACCTCTTTTTAAAAATTTTATCATAATTATTTTTACATGAATACATTCTTTTCTGATCTTAGATTTCCTCTTTTTAAATTCCAATACTCTAGATTTTATTGTAATTAAAAATTAGATCTTTTATTTGGTTCCTCCTATTCTGTTTTGTGAATCTACTCCATAGCTCCCGAGTTTCAAAAGATTTACACCCAGCTTTTGTGCTACTCAGTCTTTCTAAGGTCACATTATGTATATATATTGTATTCAAGTTAATTTCTATCCCCTGTTTTTGGATAGTGAATTTAACAGATGTGCTGCCCCTTTTATAATTTACAAATTTGTCCTCAATAAAAGTCCAGTGCATACATGCGTGGCTTTTGTCCATGCCAAATCTAAGTGAAGAACTACTGGAAACTGCCACTCCATTTTCATAAAGGAAGCAGGTAAACTACTCTGTTATATGCTCATATTGATCATTTTGATAAACTTTCCAATAAATATATAATAACATTTAGTAAGAATCTTTGAGAAACTTCTTAGAATTTTTTATAGTAAAAGACCAAGGCACTATGGGTAAAATTTGATAGACCGAGATAAACAACTAGCTACTACAGAATTTGCTATGCTCAGTTACCTGGCACCTAATTCAAATACTTAAAAAAAAAAATCAATATACTATAAGTCCCAGCTCTCCTAAATAGTGATCTTTAGACTTTGTATAAAGGATGTTGCTTACATATAATTTGTTTGCCTTTGTAACTGAATAATGATTACTCTTCAAGTAATATTTTCCTCTAAATATTTACTGCTATTAAATTCCTTTTTAAACCAAAGGTCACATTTAGAAGAGCCAAGTAGATCCCTGAATGGAAATCTCCAGGAGTGGTCAACTGTGAGTTGTATGTGACTTGCTACCTATAACCAAGTTTTCTAACATTAATTATGCATGCCAGAAACCCAGTGTGTGTATTAGTCAGGGTTTCCAGAGAAACACAAGCAATAGGACATGTCCTTATATTAAATGGTTTTATAAAAATTGGCTCACATGAATTTAGAGTCTGACAAGACCCAAATCTATAATGTGGGCTGGCAACCTGGATACCCAGAAGGACTGATCGTGCAAATAAAGATTGAAGGCAGGCTGCTGGAGAATGGCCATTGTTCCAGTAGGTCAGTCTTTTTTCTATCTAGGCTTTCCTTTAGCTGACTGGATGAGGCCCACTCTCATCATGGAGGGCAATCTGCTTTACTCAAAATTCACCCATTTAAATGTTAATCACATCTAAAACATAATCCAAGTTCGAACATAAAATGAACCCTCACAGTGTCATAAAGAAAAAAATCATTAAATGGAGTCCAGAGATCTTAATTTATTTAACCAATTTGAGTTACCATATACTTCATATACTGCCATATACTTATTTCATCCTCATAACCATTAAGTGGTTATGAGGATGAAATAACACGACACAGTGAAGCACAAAATGCAAGCCAGAATGGGTAAGTAACCAGAGTTAGAAATTTTTCCTGTGATACAAAAACGAAGAAAAGATACAAGTTGATCTCTGGAGGATATGGCAGAAGAATCAGGAAGGGAAACATAATATTCATTGATTCTCTAGAGTTTCCAATTTACTCTCTCACCTAATTAGTTTTAAATTACTGAGCTGGGCAATTTCGAAATGAGGCAGTTAGTATACTGGTTAAGAACAGTGGTGTTTATGCAAGCAGACCTGGATTGGTGTTCAAGCCCCAGCACTTACTTGTGCCTGGGCTTGTGCAGCCACCTAACTAACCCTCCTGAGCCTCAATTTCCTCATCTGTAAAAGTAATGAGTGCTTGTCCTTCATAGAGTGTCATAAAGATTTATGAGATAATGCATGGAAGCACTTGACAAAATGCCTAGTATATAGGAAGAGTTGAACAAGAGATATCTTTTATTATAACATATTAGTAGTTAGGCCCTCCTTGTTATACTAGCTTAAGAAATAACATAAACAATTAATTATTAGCAAAAATATATTGAGAATACATATACATTAAAATACTAGATAAATATGGAAAAATTATCAGACAGTTACTCTGGTATTTTACTCTATAAAGACTTACTTTCCAAAGGAGTTATTTCATATCGATTCTAAAATGTGATAAAAAAAAATATATGGGATTACCACTGCTATTATGTTTCAGTACCTCATGGGAAATTTTACTTAAATCTGTGCAACCTCTCAATGATTAAGCTCTACTGAATTTAAAGAAAGTTTTTCATCAACTTTGTTTCTGAGGTTTACTAATAAATAGAGAAATAGAACCTAAATCCCAAAATAGGACAGTCTCAAGGGTAAGATTCCAAAAGGTCATAGAATCAAATTAACATTGTGCTTAGTTTCATTTCCCATCAACAATGAAATTTTGCATATAACATTTTAAATTCTCAATATGTGGTATTAATATACATGTGTGTTTGGAGGAAGGCAAGATTAATTCTACATTAGGTTAATACATTACTGGAAGTTACCAAAGTAACAAAAGAGACACAGAAATTTCAGCATGCAAAACTGAGTCTAAATCCACAATTAAAGGAGGAAATGATTAACATATGTGTCATAAGTAACGTTCATAAACCTTTTCAAAAAGTTTGACTGTGCAGAGAACAAGCATAGTGAAAATAGACCTCTTATCTCTAGAAAACACATTTGTTAGGCTTAGAAACAAAATATAAATTATGTATACCATTGCTGCAATGAAAAAATACAATTGTTGCTTGAAAAATTCATTAAATTGTAAATAAACTGTAGTTAACCTGTATGTTGATTATTTATCTCAGGAATTTGAGAGGGATTTGAATGCCTGCGTGGTGCATAGAATTAAGGTAGGCAGTGTTTTGACATTTTATCCAAAGTGAAGGTGGAAATCACAGAGAGAGAGGGAGAGAGAGAGAGAGAATAGAACTACTTAAAAGCAGACCCCCAAAGCCAGAACTACACAAAAAAGAATCAAGTAGAAATTGGAGTAATGATTTCCATGTATTTTAATCTAATAAATCAGGCCACAAAGTGCCAAATAATCTGATGTGTGGGCTTTAGACAGTAAACCTTAAAAACCTGTCAGTTTGAAACCTGATTTTAAAAGACTTGAAATTGCATCAAAAATGAAAAGAAGAGGGACTTCCCTGGTGGTGCAGTGGTTAAGAATCTGCCTGCCAAGGCAGGGAACAAGGATTTGAGCCCTGGTCCGGGAAGATCCCACATGCCGCAGAGCAACTAAGGCCATGCACCCATAACTACTGAGCCTGTACTCTAGAGCTAGTGAGCCTGTGTGCCACAACTACTGAAGCCCGCATGCCTAGAGTCCATGCTCCACAACAAGAGAAGCCACTGCAATGAGAAGCCTGCACACAGCAACGAAGACACAATGCAGCCAAAAATAAATAAATAAATTTTAAAAATCGGTAAATAAATAAAAATGTTTTAAAAAAAGAAAAGAAGAGGTGACAATCATCTGACATCTTGGGTGTTGATTCCAGCTCATGGCAGCCTCCTAGCTGTGTGAAGTAATTGAAAGGGACTGTATGTTTTTCTTTCTTCACTTTCTCTTCAACATATAACAACCTGGTTGCCTTTTTTTTTTTTCCACTAACTAAAATCAGTATACTATACTGATGAACTCCTAATGCTCTGAAAAAATTACCTTATCACACTCTGTTAATATCCTTTTTCTCTAAAATGGAAGGAGATTCAATGGCTTTAAAGTGTCAGACTCCTTTGTGATGCAAGCACTATAGAGAAAGTAGATATCTGTATCAGAGAGTCTAGAGGCTGTAAGGACAGAGAATAATTAAAAATAAGAGGCTTAATTCTCCTCTTGAAAATAAGGAAAGAGATCCCTCTTCTTTGTTTTTCTTAAGAGTATTTACCTTAGAAAACTTGTATGTACTTTCTCCTCCCTTTGAAATGTATATAAATCTTTCTGAAGAGTAGATAGGCCTTTTGTCAGCTTTTGACCTAGGTCTCTCTGGAGGCCCTGGGACCTATCTCTTTGAATGTAACGATTAGATATAGCACCTCTACATTCCAGTTTCTATGTGAGTGCAGGAGCCTAACTTCTGTGTGTTCCTTGCTCCAAGTTGCAGATTTGTTAATCTGTTCATATTTTCTATTTCTTCCTGCTTCAGTCTTGGGAGGTTATACCTTTCTAAGAATTTACCCATTTCTTCCAGGTTGTCCATTTTATTGGCATAGAGTTGCTTATAGTAGTCTCTTATGATGCTTTGTATTTCTGTGGTGTCCGTTGTAACTTCTCCTTTTTCATTTCTAATTTTATTGATTTGAGTCCTCTCCCTCTTTTTCTTGATGAGTCTGGTTAAAGGTTTATCAGGTTTGTTTGTTGTTTTATAGAAGTGAGATTTAGTCTTTGAGTCAATGACTGAGAAAGAAGGAAGAAGATTATACAGAGGCATGAGGAATACTTGGAAACATTGTGTTCATATCTTAAGGAGAAATTTTCTCCCTTTTTAGACTGTGTGAGCACTTTATATAGAAATATCTGAGAGTCCTATAGCCCAGTAAGAGGGGAGGCAAGGGAAGGAGGTGTTCCATTTACCTACTGCCGCACAGCGACCTATTCCAAAATGTGGTTTCTGAAACAAGACCATTTATTATCTCGCATTGCTTTGTAAATCAGGAGTTGGGTAGGGCTTGGCTGGGTGATTCTACAGTTTTGTTTGGCATCCACTAGGACACTCAGTTTCCTGGGTGAGGCTGGCAAGTTAATATTGCTGCTATGGCTGGAAGGTTGGGCTCACCAGGCCCCTCTCTCTCTATGTTATCTTAGAGTTTCCACACATGGTCTTTCCAAATAGGTGGTTGGACAAATTCCATGATAGCTTTCAGTGTCTTAAGGCCTATGCCCCCAAAATAGGCTGGCGTTATTTCCACTTAATCCTAAAGGTCAAACCTCACACAGCCTAACCAAATTCAAAAGGAAGAAATAATAGATTCCATCCCTTGCTAGGAGAAATCTCAAAGAATTTGTGGTTATCTTTAACTGTCTTTAACTGTAGGGAGGAGTTTTAATAGTATCTTATCTCATCATTGGGAAATCACAGGCTTCAGAAAAATTACTGTTTTATTGTTGCTTTTGTTCTTTTTAAGAAGTCAGTAGGAAGAATTCCTAATTTAATAATCAGCTTTAAATGGGCAATTTAACTGTTCCTTTTTTCCTTGTTTCAGTCAATCTCTTTCCCACTCACCTTTATTATCCCATAACTTCCCAAACCATGGCCATCTGTTTTAAAAGTACCAGTGACCCAGTACTTTGCTGACTTTTTGGAAAAGATCCATTTTACATAAGAAAGGATTGGCAAAAGAGTTCTCTAGACTAGGAGCAATAAGATATGGTTTCTACTTTTAGGTTTATTATAAGTGAGAATCAATCTTTTAACCTCTCTGATTCTTGTTTGGATAATAAGCTCTCCCTTTTCTAAAACTCAGAATTGTAGCTAATTAACAAGGTAATGTATATTAAGGTCTTTTGACTTTTACGTATGAAGGAGTATTATGACTGGATTCATTAAAATTCCAATTTAAAATATTGTAAATTAACACATGCAACTTCAAAAGATATGTTAAAATGTCCAAGTGGAAAAGTATATGAGAAAATGTTAACTATGATGTACTCTTGATGCTTTTGTCTTATTGTTTCCAGTTCAAAAAAAAATTCTTTTGATTCATGATGTCCCTTAGATTGTCTTATCCTTCTGGTTTCCCAGGATCATCTCACCTTTTCCAAGGTTATGCCAAGAGATTTGATTTTATTTTACTTATTCTCTTTTACAAAAAAAAAATATGTGTGTGTGTATAGCAACTTCATTTTTGGTTTAATAATTAAGTCTTAATTATTTTCTTGCATTAGAGACCATAATTAGTGATCTTTCCTAGTCCTCTTTATGCACATGAAAGAGTTTTATGTAACAAGAACATTTTCTTTAATTAAATATGACTGAGAAGAAAATGTCAGAAACTGATGGTCCGAGGCATGGTATCACTTTCAGTGCATTGTAAATACATTTAGTAAAAATTATTATTTGGAAATGTTTTCTAAAATCCTCCTTAAATGTTAGAGAACTACTTTTATATAATGTAATTATTTTCCTTCTTAGACAAATTAGGGTCTCTTTATGTTCTAAGCAGAAAATACCAAATTCTATAGCCAAAATTTCTCAATTTCTTAGTACTTCAGAGCTCCAAAAGATTACATATATCTCTAGTATTATTCCTTACTGTTACCTAAATCCAAATGTGGAGAAATATTATCATCATCGTTTAACAGGACATGTAGTAATTGGTTGGCTATGGGACAGTAGAATATGTCTAGAACACTCTTCCCTAGATATCAGCATAGCAAACCCCCTAACCCGTTTTAAGTTTAACCCAATTTCAGTCAATAAGACCACCCAGATCACTCTTTTTAAAATTGCAACATACCATACATATGCACACATTCTTGGTCCTTCTTTTTCTGCTCTATTTTTTCTTCTTTTCCATGGTACCTAGCAATTTATAGCACCCTATATACTTTGCTTCCTTATTAGAGTTTACTCTGTTTTGCCTGTTCTTTCTATACTGAAGTGCAATGAACACAAAAGTTTTGTTTTGTTCACTGTTACACCTTCAGGCACCTAGAACAGTGCCTGGCACTGAGCAGGTGCTCAATAAACATTATTGAATTATTGAAGAAATACTAACTGAGCTTAATAATCATCAGTAGATTATGCACTACAAAAATATAAATATCAAATAGGCAACTTATCACAAAGATCATTACAAATCTGTCAAATAAACATTTGTTAAGTGGAGCACAGGTGCTGGGTGCAAGCCATGGTTCCACAACAGACCACAAAAGAAATTAAAAGACAGAAGTGTATTATTCACTAGTCCTGGAAAAAGTAAATGACACACCTCGAGGAGCCACATAGGGAAGTCAAGGCAGAGTGCAGACAGAAAGAGAGGTAGAACCTGGGGCATATGTGTTTATTAGGGCCCATGGGTGCAGTGTTTTGGGGATCCTGGGCTAGTGCCAGATTGGTCAATTCAAACTAAAAGATCAGGGTTTTGGTAAGCCTCATGGGAGTCTTGTCTAAGGGGCATATAAGGTATACAGGTACTGGGAGACAAGGGAGGCTGTTGATCACAAGGGCTGTTGGGAAACTTATATCAGGGACTTATATTTGCTTGTGTCTCTGTGGATTGTTAACCAGGGTATTTACTCACATGAAGAGCTAGTATCAGTTTTAGGTTCACTCAGGCCGCTTGGCAAAACCAAATGGATCCAAAGGAAGCAATACCATAGCATAGCTTAGCTAAAGTTCATCAAGGAGATTTTCTTTTTTTGTTTTGCTCTTTAATGATTATTTTCAAGCCTTCTTGAAGAAACTGTTCATTGCAGGTTTGGCAAAGACAATGTACAAGATGACTTGGGATATCTTTTATCTGAAAGCAAGGAATCAACAAAATACAAACTGGATTATATCTAAATGATATGCAATCCAGTTTCCTGTGGCTTCCATGATTCCAGGATGGAATAATTTTAGGATTCAAGAAAAATACTGTCTTTGACTTCTAGTCTTCACTCTGACTTGGAAAGAACTTGGAAGTCATCACTTCAATTCTTACAAGAGAAAGCTACACAAACTGAAAATCAATGACTTTTCTTGACCCTCTCAGAGAACTGAGGTTTCAGAACAAACTACAACCCTGAAATCTGTAGAGACAGATGAATTGGACAGTCACAGCTAAGATCTTCTTACCTGTACAAAAGCTTCTGGAATATGAACTGGTAGGAAGACTTAAATGGTAATTTTGACAAATTGTTGGAAGCTGAGTGTGGAGTAGTGTGAGAGTTAAAAGTTCTTGGGGGCCACAGTCTTAGGAAGGACTCCACACTTTTATGGACATTAACTTTGGGAAACCCAACAGGTTCTTAGGGTGAAGAACTAAGAAATGTCCCCTTCCTTGTTCTGGAAGGGGAGGGGGAGAGGAATCACTGTGAAATATGTGTAGATCCTTCTCCATAACAAGGACTGACTTTTTAGGGAGAAAGACTTTACCAGAACTTCATCCTAGTAGAGGAAGGGCATTCCCCCCACTCCAGTCTCTTTTAGCCTTCCTTTCTCATATCAGCAGGGAAAATCTCAATAAATAGAGATCAAGTCTCTAAGGAAATTGAGAATAAGAGTTGATCCAGGGGAAAGAGTAAAGAAGAGGAGAGAAAATAAGCTACTGGAGAAACACTTATAAAGATCACAACCCAGAGACACATATCTACAAAAAGACATGTGTCTATAATCATAAGACTACAGAATTCTTCCCCTTAACATCTCACTCATGCACCAACAGAGTTCCAGTATAATTGCAGTGGATTATAGCTAGAAGAGCTGCAAGACACAAACCGTCTCTCAGGAGGAGTATGTAGGGAAGCCCAACATTAAGAGGAACAGCATATACTATGACACTGGAGGATTTGAAACCTCTGGCACCTATAGTGACAGAAAACTTTAAACCTAGCCTAATTCTTAACTAAGTTAACATAAGTCCTCACACTAAAGGCTGATGTATCAATATCTCAGTTCCTGTTACATGATATAACATGTCCAACTTTCAACAAAAATTATAAAGCACAACAAAAGGCAAGTAAAAATATAGTTTGAATAGACAAAGCAAGCATTAGAACCAGACTCAGATATGACACAGATGTTGGAACTATGAGACAGGGAATTTAATATAACTATGATTGATATGTTATGGGTTAATGGAAAAAGTAGACAACATGCAAGAACAGAAAGGTAATCTAATTATAGAGATAGCAAATCTAAAAAGAATCATAAAGAAATGCTAGAAATTTTAAAAATTGTGACAAAAACGAAGAGTGTTTTGATAGGCTCATCAGTAGACTGGACATGTCCAAGGAAAGATTCAGTGAGCTTAAAGATACATCAATATAAACTTCCCAAACAGAAATGCAAAAAGGAAAAAAAAATAAAAATAAACAAAAAGCCCTGGAACATCAAGAACTTTGGGGCAATTTCATAAGGTGTAACGTACTCATAACTGGAATCTCAGAGGAGAATAAAAACAGAGAGAATATAGAAGAAATGTTTTAAGTGGTAATGGTTAAGAACTTTTCAAAATTAATGACAGGCACCAAATCATGGATCCAAGAATCTCAGGAAACACCAAGCAAGGTAAATACCAACAAAACACACCTAAGTATATCCTATTCAATCTGTAGACAAAGACAAAGAGAAAATATTGAAAAAGAGGAAAATATTCCTCTTATCTATAGAGGAAATTATGCAAGCAAGAAGAAAGTTGAATGAAATACTTAAAGTGCTGAAGGAAAAAACACACACACACACACCAACCTAGAATTCTGTATCTAGCAAAATTATCTTCAAAGGTGAAGGAGAAATAAAAATTTGTTCCGACAAAAACTGAGGGAATTTATTACCATCAAATTTACCCTGCAAGAAATGTTAAAATACTGAACTGAAAAAAAAAAACCACGTTAAACATGTAAAATCCATGAATTCAACACGCTACCTTCCTCTAAACACACACACACACACACACACACACACACACAAAACACATGAGTCTCCATTGAAAGTTACCAAGATATAAACTTATTTTGAAAGTTCAGTAATAAAGTGAATGAATCAATCATTTTTACTGCCTTCCCTGAATAAATTGTATTTCAAGATAAGAAAATAGTTGATGTGTGACAAATCTTCTTTAAAGAAGTATTCCAATTAATACATGCAAAGCGCTGATAGAATTGTAAAATTATCATCTCATACCACCTAATGAAATAATGGAGCTTGACAATCATGATCTACTAAAAACACCAAATGAAATTTGACAAAGAATTTATGAAAGAGGATCACTTTGGCATTATCTCAACCCACTAATGAGCTTAAGCATCACTAAAAATGAGACAACCATAAATCATTTAATTCCTGACATGATGTTCTATAAAACATTCTTACCCTTCCCACAAATTGAATCTAAATCTAATTAAACCTTTAGATCTAACTACCAGAATGCAGGATACGTGGGTTATAGTAGGATAAGAAAAATGACATCACTGGAAGCAATAAGCCAAATTTAAGACAAGCTACAAGGAAAAACAACCTGATTTCTCTAACAAATCAATGACAGGGAAAAATAGGAATTAAAAAAAGCAGTATGTGGACCTTTTTTGGATCCTGATTTTAGCAAATGAACTCTAAAGGATAGCTTTAAGAAAATTAGATTCAAGTGGATTGTTATTAATGAAATTTAAAAATTAGTTTTAACTTTGGGTAATACTGCAATGTGGTCTTTTTTTCAAGGGTTCTTATCAGTTAGATGCACATGCTGATGAACTTATGGGAGAAATGATATGTGAAGTTTTCTTTAAAATGCTTTAACTTAAAAAAAAAAAGAAAATGCAGGGAGGGGGCTGGTCAATGAAACTTATATGTCAAACTCACACAAAGAAAAGGTTTCATGTTCCATTAGTGCCTTTCTTGAAGAAAAGTTCTCCCTTTTTTTTGTTTTGGCCACTCGGCATGTGGGATCTTAATTCCCTGACCAGGGACGGAACCCCCTCAACCTGCACTGGAAGCGTGGAGTGTAAACCACTGGACCACCAGGGAAGTGCCAAAAAATTCTCACTTAATGATAGATCACTGACTGAAGGATGTGATACCTCCTCTGAGTGTCACACAAAGTGCTAAGAACCACCTGAAATATAACTGAGGAAAACATCTCAGGGGCCTCTAACACTCAGGGGAAGACAAGAGAAGGTATATGACAATTGATTCAATGAGATAACTGTAATCAGAAATTGTAAAGGAATGTTCTTTTTGATTTAAAATTTTATTTTAAAAATAACATCACTTTCTTTAACATTCACCAGGAGAAACACATTTTAATGAATCAGAGTAAATAAATAAATAAACAAATAAAATTCTGAAGGTGTCTATGAGTTTCTCTGTTCAGGAACTGAAGAAACTCAAGACACATCCAGTTCCTTGGATTCTGGATCTTCCCAAAGTGTTCAGAGAATGAAGCTGGAAAGTCCTGTGATAACTTTAAGCACAAGTCTTGAAGATGTGGCCCCGAGGAAAGAGAAATGAGGAAAGTTAAAAAACAACTGCCCTGATAAAAGTCCTGGAACTCATATTGTACAAGGCCAGGTGAAAATTTTTTTAAAAAAGTGTCTTCTTGTATGTTTTCTAATTTATAGTGAGTAAAGCAGACACCCTAATACAACTAGAATATGAGGTTATAAAGTAAAAAACGAAATATAGATATATATGTAGATGTAGATATAGATATAGACACAGATATAGATATTGCTAATCCCTTATGTAAAAAAAATATGGCTTTCTAAAATAAATGACATAATTACTGGGTAATTTAATTTTTTACATTGCTTTTTCCTTTGGTGTTAACTGCTAGATAAAACTGTGCCCAAAACAGACATTCCTCTTAGATTATTTTTAATTGAGAAAAGTCTCGACATGTTTATAGGTTTAAGAGTGAGTAGAATAATCAGTCTATTTCTCAGTGCCTACTTGTGTAGCTTAAAATGCTCTCTCAACAAAAGTATAAACAACTGCTGCAATAAAATTTAAGTAACATTTTAATTGGGCCTCTAAAGGAAAGGCAAAAAAAAGAAATGAATTGTTAATGTTTTCCTGTGGTGTTCCTCACACACTCACCCTGATCCTCCCTTATTAAGAGCAGATAATCGTAAAGTTTCATCCTGATGAAATCTTGCAATTCTTAGGGTTAGGAGGAGAATGGAATCACAGAAGAGAAAATTTCATCTCAGGGATTCGAAACGGAACAGAAAGACTTTTCTTCTTACACCCATAATATTTTTATTCCAGACTAAAAACATTAGATGTTATTTATTTAATAATTCATATTCTGCTTCATTCCACAAACTTGTTTGAGGCAGTACATTACACACATACTCTTTGAAAAAGTTCTGGAAAAAAAAGTCCATTTTTGAAGAGCAGAGAGTTTAAAGATAGAGGGAACTTTCACAAGGTCAAAAACAAAATCAGAGATGAGCCGAGTAATATTCGGCGATTTTCAGTGTTTTTATTCTTTGTTTCTATTTCTGAATTTTTTATTGGAATGGCCAAAAGTGATTCATTGTTTCTTTCACCCTCTTTGAAAATATTTTGTGAGCTAGAATTTGAGCCCTAAGTGATTTCTTACAAAGGTTGAGTGTTTCATATTTTAAAGTGCCTGAAGCAATATATATTAATTGAAAAAGTTATAAATCATGTTCTTCAAATGTCATTTTTAGATGGAAAAAAATGGAATGATAGTTTGAGGATCTTATTAAATGAAAACTAAGATTACATCCTCAGTTTTAAAAAAAGAGAACAATTTACAGTATAAGTAAGTACTCAAAAAGTACTTTAAATACTATTTGTTTCATATAAATAGGTACATACACAAATGTACCTTCATTTATACCCCCTTTCTTTCATTTGTTCCTTTCCTTCTATTAGGCATTTATCTTTGTCAACACATTTTAATTGGGTTGAACAGCATTGCACAGAAATGAACATAATGGAAACAGCAGTATAGGCAATATCCATACAGTACATTCCAAATCATCTACTCACTGGAGCCCTGTTTGCTGTTCCCACCCAGACATTCAAACCCAAGTCCCTTGTTACTAACCTCCGCAAATGCTCACAGGCAGACAAATCTTCAGTTCATGCTTTCTGTTCTGGTTTTCCATTTTCCCCATTTTTGGCCTCTTTAAATCTCCCTTATTTTTTAGTTCCTCAGCTCTGCATTTTATTAAATGGTTTTGTTACATTTTAACCAGGACATCGTGTTTGTTATATCTAATACAGTATGTCAACAAATTCTGTATTTTGAAGTGTTTCTGGTTTCCTAGGTGAGCACTGTTTTCATAACTCCTTAATGACACCCGATGAAGAAAAGCTTAGATGTAATTCTTCCCACATGAATGATTGACTACTATCAATCTACAGACGATAAATCTATAGTCTCTATATTATAGCTTATATAGTTATGTATCTATAAAAATAAAGATTGACCTGAAATCCGGGTTCATTTCAAATAATACCTCAAGAAATGGTTGCCATTCATAGTAGAAAAATTAAAGGGGGACAACAAACATTAGATAATAGGTTAATCTCTCTTTTCTACACTCTTAAAGTATAGGTAAGATGGTGTTCCTATACCCTAGAAATTAAATATGGCAATTGCCAAGAGCAAAAAAGTAAGAGACACTGGCATGACCTGGCTCTTTCTAGAGGTTCCATGTGTAAAAAGGTGTAGACAATAAGTTTGGGAGTGCAAACTTCTTGCTTGTAAATTTAATTGTTAATTTTCTTATTATTTCAGTATTTAATATCTTCATATTATTATGTGCTATTTAGTTAAACTTGTTTGGAACGACCAACATCTTTTGGCTTTGTTGAAATCCATGAGGGAAGAAAGAAGAATCTGTTGTTTAAGGTGAAGCAATTCTGGAAAACTCCAAAAAGGGAACTGATGCCCTCTGGTCGGTTGTCCTGATCCAGACAGTCCCTTCAAGTAGTTATCTGTGAAACTCTGGATATAATGTCACTTAAAGGAAGTGGCATTTCCTTACACCCCTCCCCCATCACATTTCTCACAGGAATTTTCCCAAAGTTTTCCCTCTTTCCTTAAGGGTTCTCATCCCCCAGCTAATCATGAACACCTAACTGAAAACATTTTGGGAATATTATTTGAACACACTTTTTTTTACCATGTAATTTTAATTTTTTCTGCATCCTCATCATCATTTCCCTTTGACCCAGTTACTGAGGAAGAAGTTGCCATGCCCAGTTCTTCCAGCTATACTCTCAACCACAACTGTTCTATTAATTATGTCATGCTACTATCAAGGTTAAAATGCAGTTTGCACCTCATTGTAACAGGCAGTCTGTGTGTATAAGTGTTGGGCGACATAAGATATTAAGTGGCAAGACCTTATTTTCTTTAGCCCATAGATCACTATAAGGTTTCACTACTCATAGACCAGGTATAAAAAACTGTATGTGACAGTCACATGAGACTGAATAGACACAAAGAGGGCTACCATTAAGTGTCACTAGAACATGGAAACTTGGAAATAAGGTAAAGTTATTAAAGTGGAAACAGCCACTGAGAAACACTGTCTACAGACAATATCTTAAAAATTAGAATGTCTCTAAGACCCAATACAGGAGGATAGGATCTGGAAATCTAGTCTACATCTACCTCATGATATATAAAAGTCATACTCTAACATATCCTTTGGTATCCAAGAAATAAATTATTAACATTAGAAGGATGGTCTGTCTGAAGTCGAAAGCAAAGAAAATTTCAAAACAGAACAAAAAAAAGACAACTGTCAATGTATTTCCAGCTCTGCCTATGTGGAAAGTACTCTCCTGATCCTGCTTCTAGGGTCAGCAAGAACATCCCACATGGAGCCTGAAGAGTCATTCACCTATGATCTGCTCCTTTGCTCTAATTCAGATTCACCTACCAACTTTCAGAGTATAACTTGATTTCTGGCATAGATTTTCCATTAGGTGGATTTGGATTCTGCACTGAAGAGCTAGTGTATGTACTGGGACTTCTTGCCAGTTATTTTTCACAAGAAACGACTCCATCAGCGTTTGGTTTATGCATCAATCTTTCGTAAGTTCATTTTAATGGGTCATCTCTAGTTTCTGACTCACCCTGAGTGTAAATGGCTCTGGATCTCTGTGCCAGAAGTTGAGAGGTGGTAACTGCCAAGATATGGCTACGTCCAAAGGGCCTGCCTGGGAGGCTCACAAACCTCCATCTGTGACACCTTATTTCTCTCTAACTTTCCCAGGCAGAGTCCCACTTATATACATGAATATTCACATTGCAACTATGATTCTTCACAGTTAAGTATAGAGAATACACTAAATGATACAAATTAACATCTATTATGAAAAAAGCCACAGCTGTAACTTACAACTTGAGGAATTGAATACATAACAAAAATAGGAGGGAGAAAGCAGAGAAGGAAATCTTCAATGGAATGACATTTCTGAGGAAATAAGTGGAGGCATAACCTGAACATATGTCAACAATTTCAAACATAAAAAATATATAAAAGTCAAATGTGTTAGTGCTACTTGACAATTCTATGCTTAAATGAAGTTTCCTGCTACACAGAAATATTATCACTTCTATTATGCTCACTCTTTCATAGAATTCATCAGCAGTGTTTTGACAGCAGGAGATAACAGATATTAGGTGACTATTTCTCTGAAATGAAATATAAGAATGTGTCTAGACATTATTCTTTCAGAGTAGCTCCTAATTTCTTGTGCGATCGAGTTGCCCTTGGCAACTCCAGGAGAATTAGCTTATCTCCCAGAGTTCAGCATAAAGAATCTAGTCAAGTCTTCGAATGAAATGTGTACTGTCTTGCTGAAAGAGCGGATATCCACATGCTGTTCTAATGCATCAGATCCAGTTGCCATAGCTAATACACAAAGGTGACAGAAAAGGTGGCTGAATATTCTTTTCTAAGTTTAAGTATGTTAAGGATGTGAATTATTACATGAGACTAATTGCTTCTTTTCACATAACCATTTCACATTCCTTTCAGAGTAAGTGTGACAACTGATGGTGACAGGAGGACAGGGTACCCCAGGAGTGGAGGAGTGTTGAAATCAGCAAAATAAATTTCATTCACAGTAAATTCACTGTCACTATGATTTTCACTGGCTCTAAAGCTGAGACTTCTGATGTCAATTGTCCCACCAAGCCGTGAGGAAAACCACTGTGCTCAGTGTTCTTCAGCAAGAAGAAAATCTGTGAGACTCAGAAATCAAATGGGGAATTTCCAAAGAAAGGTACACTGTAAACTACTGAAACTCTAAAAAAGATATTCAACATTAATTTTAAAAAGACTTCATTAGAAAGGATGTGGAAGGAATGAATGGAAGGCTTCATAAACTCAACTGAAAAGCAGCCAGAACACGCAGAAGAAAGTAATGGTTTGAGAGAGTGTGACTCACAATATGTGGTCCTGATTGTAGTTTTCTTCTAATAATATTTAATTCCGTTTAAGCTCATAATAGACAGAAGAAAAGTTTTCCTTGAGATTCTAAAACTGGAATCAGAAAGGTAAAATTTGACTCCTAAATACACCAGCTTAATATCTTTGCATTTTCCTTAAATTTTTTTGTTTAATTTTAGCATCATCATTTGTAAATACATGTGTGCTGTAAGAAGTATATATTTTTACACTTTATGCAGATTTTCTCTAAGTGAGGTATCCTTGAGTTCCAGTTCTATAGATAAGGTAATAAATTCTTAGTCAAGAGAATGTTGTTCCAAAGCCTGAATGCACATCAGAATCACCTGGGTAACTTTTGAAAAATACAGCTTCTTAGGCCTCACCCCAGACTTACTTATTGAATAACAATTATCTACAGTGAATGGCCTAGAATTTGTATTTTTCAAATGTTCCTATGGTGAATCTGAAGTAGTTAGCCCTGGTCTTCAGACTAGTGTTTGAGACCCAGTGTTTAAGCCATACTTACAAAAAGAACAAAAGCTATTGTTTACTGAGCATCCACTATAAGGTACCAACTAGATGCTTCCAAAAGTTATCATAATGCATCTTCTTAATACAAGCACACTGTAGTGGGTTGAATAATGTCCCCTCAATATTCATGTCCTCCCAGAACCTCTGAATGTAAACATTTTAGGAAATAGAGTCTTTGCAGTTGTAATTAAATTAAAATGAGACCATACTCACTTAGGGTGGGCCCTAAATCCAATCACTGGGTTTGTAAAAGAAGGGAAGAAAACACACAGAGAAACAGACAAATACCTTGTGAAGATGGAGGCAGAGATTGGAGTAATGCAGCTACAAACGAGGGACAGTTAAGAATTGCCCAGAGCCTCCAGGAGCTAGAAGAGGCAAGCAAAGGTTTTTGCAGAGCGTATTCAGAGGGAACATGGCCCTGACAAAACTTTGATTTCAGACTTCTAGCCTTGAGATCTATGAGAGAATAAATTTCTCTTGTTTTCAACCAACCCAATTTGTAGTAATTTGTTATGACAGTGCTAAGAAACTAATACAGACACAGAGGCTCAAAGAGAGAGTTTCAGCAGTCTACTGTGTCATTCAGGTAGAAAATGACCAAGCAGAGTTCCAAACCCAGTCCACTATTTCCAAAGCTCATGGACATCTGGGACAACACTGGCAGAAATTTCCATACACCAAGACTGTGGCAGCATTTGGTCAAAGCAGGGTTCCAGATGACCTCAGCAGAATTACCTGTAGGCCTTGCTGAAAATGCATTTTCCTTGACTCCATCTGGAGTTACTGAGTTAAAAATCTTTGCAAGTTGGGTTGAAGAACATACTTTTAACAAAGAATTCAGAAAATTGTCATTCATCGTAAAGTTCCATACCATTGACATAGAGAGTTAAAGTCTCTATGCACATCCATGTGCATTTTCATTCAAACATATTCTGAATGCATGAAACAAATGAATGGTGTGACTGTGACGTCATTGTAGAAATTAACTTGGTGAAGTCAACTTGTACTTTATTTCAATCCATTTTTACGTAAATCTGGGATACTAAAGACTCACATAACTCACATTCATGTTATTCTCCCATGTGTGAAACACTTTCCCATTCACTATACCAGTTGATTCTCACCCAAACCTTGAGGAAGAATGAGTAGGAATTACTATTTTTCCTATTTTATAGGAGAGGAGGCTGAGACTAGACACTTAGAGAAAATCACAATCACTCTCCTGTGGTTCATTGTTAGAGCATGACATTCTTTTCTGTCCTGACATTGCCAAAAAATTAGTGGGGAATTATGATGAAAAGAACATGGGTGGCAGAAGTGTGATCTCACTCCTTTTGCAGGAGAGCAAAGAGAAGCCTAACAGTAAAAGGATCTATTATTTTTAAAAGCACTGAAAAGACAAGAGAAAATAAGTGTGTGAGAAGCCAGAGAAAAGAATTCTGTGTTGAAGAGAACCTCAGAGAGCCCTGGGCAACATAGATACTCAGGCTATCAGATGTGAACATTTTTCATCAGAGCGTATTCTGGGTAATTCATTCATTTCTAAACCCTCATATTATTTTAAGACATCGATTATTTTGGAGATTCCAAACCACTATTAACAACATTAACAGGATTGAGAATGATGATTGAACTAGATATTCCCCACCTAGATAATGAAAAAAGTGACTATTTTCTCTGAAGTATTTGCCTATGCTCTAAACATGTCTCTTCTCTTACTAAAGTACCACTTCTGTTTACTGACTTAGCAGATGCAATTCAAAACATTTCCATTTTGTTCAAGATGCTTCTTTAGTGGCATGTCTGTTTATGGGTATGTGTGTGACTTGTCTTTTTCTTAAGTGCTTTTTAGCTTATTAAAAATTGTGTGTGTTTGTATGTTTGTGTGTGCATGTGTATATTCAGTTTTCCCATTGCTTTCAGAAAGTGAAAACTAGAAGGAAATATTCAAAGAAAAAAATGCTGCCAGAAACACCTTAACTGAAAAGAAGAATGGGGGGATTGGAGGAGAAAAAATAACGGTAGATGATGAAATGCAGGAAAGCACAAATAGCTTGCCAAGAATCTGTTTTAATTTGAATTGAAAATATATTGGGGTTATGTATTCTTTATGATCCAATGGCAACAGTTTTTAAATCAAAGGTAATTTAGAAGTGAGGAATGATAAATACTGGATCTTGTTCATCATAAAATTAATAATGGCAAAGAGTTTTGGAAAAGGTGATTACAAATTACTTAGGAATCAATACTGAAGGTAAGTTATGATCCAAAACAGTTATAGATTATGGACTTTTTCCCCTTGAGAGACTACAATCAACTTATAACTGGTCTAACAGCACTGTAACTGCCACCGACCACTTCCCAAGATCCATCCTTCATCTAGAAGTCAGAATGAACCAAGTCACATTACACCCAATTTTTTTTTTAATTTTTACTTTAAAAAGGTGAACTATTCTTTACTTGCTCTACAAGTTCTTAACCATCTCGCTATCTCTGCAACCTCATCTGCCTCTTCTCCACCCTTGTTTATAATCATTCAATTCATATTTAAAATTTGTGTTTCCTTAAACTCTGCATGCTTATTTTTATTCCCTAGTGTTTTCATTTTCTGTTCCTTCTTTTTTAGACCACTCATGTCACTGAACTCCACAGTCTTTCCCCTTTTTATCACTGATGTCTCAATTCAAGTATCTTTCCTTAGAAAATCCTTCCTTAGAAAGATCTTCACCAGCTCTAGATAAAGCAAGTCCCTTTATATTGCTCTCTTCCATAATAGACTATTCTATCTTCTACATAGTTATCAATATCTGATATTACCTAATTTATTGTTTACGTGTTAGCTTTTCTGTCTTCCTCTGCTAAACCTAAGTTCCTTGAGAACAAGGGCCCTGCCTTCTTCATAGCTACTTCCCAGTATGTAGTACAGTGCTTGGCACATAATAGGTTCTCAACACCTGTTGACTGAGTGATTCTAGAAAACAAATCACCGTATTTAACAGCGTGGAAGTAACACAGATATACGAACACAAGTACTGTTCATCTTGTTATTGGTATTGCAGTAAATATATAAATCTGTCTAGGGAAAACAATGCCATTTCTAGTGTTTACTTCTATTCTTCCCATCTAGGAATTAGAAGTGTTTCCAAATTTATTCAAGCGTTCTTAGTTTTTTCCATCAATCTTTGTTGGGTTTTTAAGTGCAGAAGTCTGGTACATTCTACGTTGTCTAGTGACATTACTGTTGAAAATGGAGATTGGTTTTTAACTGCACTATCAATGCAGCTAATAGGAAGGTTATTGTTTATCTAGCTAATAGGAATGTTATTGTTTATCTAGCAATCACCTTGAATTCTATTTCTTCTCATAAAGGAGAAAAAGAATAGAGCTTACCTTATACATAGTACTGATTAGTTCTTTTGGTTTTGTTTGTTTGTTTTGAGAATCAAATGAAATGATGTAGGAAAGCTATTTTATAAGCCAAAGTATTATACGAATGACAGTTTTTCATCTGTGAGTGGTGATATTTTTGTCTTCTTAACATTATTTTGACAGTATACATTTCCTATATTATGGTAATTAATAATAGTGGTAGAGAAGAAAAAAAGTTTCCCGATTACAGACCTGTGCTTATTCAGGTCTCTCAGCCTGGAAATCTTTTTCCTTCTATCAAACCTCAGTGGCTCCTCTGTGAAGCTTTCCCTGGTTGGGTCTACTTTTCATTGGACATGTATGTGCTGCTCTTCACATTGCCTCTACTACACTTAGATGTATATGAGATATTGTTTGCTTCCATGCCAGCTTATAATTATATAGCCAACACTTGCATAGTACCTACTCTTTGTCATACATATCTACACATTTTACATGATTTATATTAATTCATTTAACCTTCACAAAAACCCGATGAGGTAGATGCTCTCTATTTGTCGTTTTGCAAGTGAGGAGACTGAAGCTGAGTGAATGATAACTTGCTCAATGTCACATGTCTAGAAACTAGAAGAGGCAGAATATGTTTGTTTTTTTACCTTCCCATCTCCTTGATATAACTCAACAGAGTAATGAAACTCCATGAATACAAATCTCAGGCCATATTACCAGAAACCTAATACCCAGAATGGTGGCAGTAATGGTAATCCAGTCTATACAGGTCATTCATTCATTAATTCTTTAAAGAAATGTTTATGAGAACACACCAAGTGTTAGAGATTGCACTTGGTACCCATGATTCGAAGATGAGTTAGAATGAATCATCAACTTCATTAATTTGATCAGGAGGGAAAAGGATAGGGAGAGATACATGGGGTGAAGAAGAATCAGGTCACATCTAAAAAATATATTTTTGCCATATTCGAGGACCATATATTTTTTTAAGAAATCAACACATTGGTAAATAACAAATGGAGAACAACTGCAATAGAAGAGAATTAAGAACCAACACATCAAAGAAATGGTCAAAACAACAGGAACCAGTTAGCCTGGAGAAGAGGGAAGTCTGAAGTGTTCTCACATGAAAAGTGGCCACAAATATCTGGATAGCTTTCAAAGGTGGAACTAGTTCCGTTGGGAGAAAGACATAGGGTGAAAAATCAGTCTCAGCACAAAGGAAACTTTTTAATAAAGCTACCCCAAAATGTACTAAGCTACTTCACGCATAGTAACTCCCTGTCACTGAAGGCTTAAACCTGAGAATGGGCCATTTACTACTCAGAGAAGTAGTAGAAAGTCTTCCTACCTTAGATTAGAAATCTGGACTCCACTAGACAGCTTGTTACTCATCTGAATCAGATTTGATTCTGAATCAAAATCTTCTATGCTGTAAGGAGGATGGAAAACAGGAGATACTGTCAGAAACTGTGGAGGATCTGGGATTTACTATTTCATGGATGCTGGCAGAAAAAAAAAAAATGAGACTCCTGGATCAGAGAAAAAGCCTTTATTACTCATAGCAAAAGCAGTAGCCAGAGCTTCGCGTTTGTTTGTATCAACTCCTCCATTTTCCCCAAGTCCCATGGGGGCAATGCCAAGGACCCATGATGGATGCTTGATTAGAGGAGGAACACGGAGCTTGGGGGAAATCATCCCTTTTATAGTAAATAAAAGCAAGCCTACTCACTCAAGGTTGCTCCCTGCAAACACAACACAGAGAGACGGCCCAGGTAGCCAAGGTTTTGCATTCTTGGAATACCTGGAGAGAATGTGTAGGGTCACTCAGGCCCATGGTAAGTTGCCTCTCTCAACATGGGCTGCAAAACCATTGAAAATCTGGATTTCTTGGGCATGCCAAGGTCTCTGATTACCAAAGAAAGCAGATAATGAGGACGATATTTCAATGACATAATTCCTATTTAAAATATTCCCCAAATAGTGAGATATAGATAAAATAACAACAGTTTCTACACCTATTGAATCCAGATGGAAGTTACATATGTCATCAACCTACTTGTTTGTATGCCGGAAGAACTAACCTATTTGGTAGAGGCTTATTTATAAGGTTTCTAATGGCAAGAAGCACCCATTTTTCAAGTTCAGAATTGCCCAAATCAGCTTTTTCCTATGCAGGAATTTTCATTAGATTGGAAAAAAAAGAAAAAACAGACTCTTACTGCTTTCAAGAAGATAAAAATGTGAGGGTAAACCGTGAGTAGATAAATCAACAGTGCCACCTAGTGGAATCATACATTTATCTGACAAATTTATATTTTCAACAACCCGACCCACTTTTTCCTTGTGTTTTTGCCAGCAAAGATGAGCTCTTTAAAAGCCTAGTTTGAAAAATACACTTTAAAAAATTAACCTATCCTTTTTTAACTTCTTGAAATTTACTTTTATGCATAAATTGTGTGCAGTGTACAATGGGAACAGTTTCTAAAACAGATCAATTATAACAGTTGCTGGTGGTAAGGATAAAATTAAGAAGTGCACAGTTCCTGGAAAATTTTGTGAAGGAAACGAAAGTTAGTGAAAGTAGAATTTAGAGTCAAAATTATTTAAGTAATATTTTTTAATCTAGGTCACCCTAACACTGACAAATCATAGTGCCACTGTAAATTACTATAATTATGAGTCACAAATAAATTTTCAGGGTCTTTCTGACTTTTTAAAGTTATACAAGTTGCTTTAGAATAGAAGCTGCAAATAAAAAAAGGCATTGGAAAATTAACACTTGTACAAGCTGAAAGAATTGCACATAATTTCATCCTTTTCCCATTAAAGAAAAGGGGAAATATGTAACATTCCAGTCAATAGGCATCTTATGGAAGACTACTGCAGACATCACAGGACTAAAGACCACTTTTAGAATTAGATTTTCCAGTAGTTTCCAAAGTCTTGTCGGCATCTAGGTCAAATTCCTTAAGAGAAATGGGAAGAGAGAAACAGAAGAAACAGGAAAATTAAAATGAATGTAAAACTCTTTCCAGTGATTCTGAATTCCTTTCTTTTTTCCTTCAAGTGAGGAAATATAACATAGTGGTTAAAATCATGAACTTTGAATTTGTATTTGTAGGTGGAATCATATGAAATGGTGGGGATTTTTTTTCATAAATCAAAAGAGGTAAAATATCCAGTTTCACATGGCTCAACCCCATACATTAATATCCTAACCCGAAGTATACCTATACAACTTTCACTGGGCAAGTTGCTTCACCTCAGTAAACCTCAGTCACCTTATCTTTTCAATGGGGATAGTAATACCTATCACAATGGATGGTTATGAGAAATAAATGGAGGAATTATCAGATAGTGCTTAGCTATCATCCAACTGATAGTGAGCATGAAAAGAATGATTTCCATAATTAGAAGCTATTTTATAAGATGTGTTTTTGGGTAATATGGAAGAGGAGAACTTATTAGTTAATTGTCAACTATTAAAGTATCTGAATGACAAAGCCACTCTCTCTACTTGCCTCATTATCAGCCACTTTCTGTTTCTTAGAGTTTCTTTCTAGCACTTCTTCGTATACACATCTTCATCATTTAAATAAAAGCCCTTTTAACATTTATTTTTCCAGCTAATTAGATGAGACACCATCAATATCTTTCACAAGAGCCCCCAAATGATGAGCTGTCATTGGTAGTTGCTTCTGTTGATCTAAGTCTTCTTGGACTCAGACCTGGATGGGATAACAGATTATGCTTCTTCCAGGTTTCTACACCACCATGTGCTTTTCCCCTGTCGTCATAGCTTAGAATCTACTCTGTTTGGGAGCCCCAGATAAAGTAATGGGAATATAACTGGGAGGTAACTCGGCTCACTCACTTCTAAAAAGATGTGATAATATTTACCTTACCAAGCCCCGGGAAAATCATGTGTGGTAGCATGTGTGAAATGCCCAGCCAAAAAGCTGATATAGAGCAGATGTTGATACACGACAGTTCAGAGTATCTCAGACTGCAAGTAATGAAGTCAATATTATTGCTCACGATCAGGTCATCAGAATGGAATGAAATGGATCAGAGTATGTAATACAAAATAAGGACAATTTTTTTTCATGAAACGTCTTTCAGATATACATATACACATGCAAATGTGTTCTTGGATCATGATATAAAATGCATTTGCTACCATGAGTCGCAATTTAAAATTCTGAAAGCTCCCTTCTCCTTACTGTATTTCTAACTAATATAACCCATATTAAGAGATTGACTAAGCCCAGACTCATTCTATTTGAGAACTTTGCAGAATGGTTCTATCGTTTTCCATTATTATTTCATGTTACTTTCATTTCTCCCAAAATTCTTTACAATTGTCTTTATTACACAGAATTTTTCTCCCACATATCTATAGTATAGGTATCTATAGTCCCTATAGTCTTGTTTACATATCTATAGTCCCTCTAATTTTTCAAGGGCAATCCTAAGAAATCTTAGGATTTCTTTCCCCTTTTTCAAGGTTAACAAACGGACTGATGAATTTTTTGTGTGTTAGTAAGAAAAATATAAGTTGAAGGTCTATAAGTCGCCTGAAGTGATGTGATATTGTTTAGATGATTTTAGTAGAATTTTCAAACATTCCTTCATATTTAAAAATTCCACAAACATAGGGAGAAGAAATTGAGCCTGGACTTGAGAAATATGGATTCCAGACATGACTCTGCCATTCCTAAGAATATAACTTTGTGAAAGTCATTTAAACTTTCTTGGCCTAAGCTGCCCCCTCTTTAATGAGGTGGGAAGACTGCATGATTTCTTAAGTCTCTTTCAGATTTAATGTTTCTGATTTTGTTGATAATCCTACATGGCAGAAGATTAAATATGAGTGACAGTAAGGAAGAGACAGATTTAGGATCGAGACTCAGAGATTATATAGTTATTGTTTTAACTCCCACAAGATATATTATGGTATAATGTAGATGATAAATTTGGAGAAAAGAATTAAAAGCATTTCAAACTGCTCTGCTTTGGTGAGTCAAGGAGTAATTCCAAATGCCAGTTTTAATCAAGTAGGAAACCAGGGAGAAGAAATGACAACTAAGTCTTGCTTGATTTCGAGGTTTTGGTTGCACTAAATGGCTGAAGTGAATCATTTGTGTAATTATTAGTGGTTACAATTTATACAGTAAAGCACTAGAGTCATTGTCCTTTACTTATTTTCACAGTGTTTTTTTTCTCCAAGTTGGTAGGCAGCACATAAAGAAATAGTTTTTCAGAAAATAAAATAATTAATATATTTTTATGTTCAGACTGACCAGAAAATGATAGGTACTTAATATATGTTTGGTGAATCTAACTATTAGTTTATAGACATTGGGCACTTTTTGTATATTTTTCTGTTTTATCCTCAAACAACCCCATAGAGTATGAAACACCATGATTCCCATTTTTAAAGATGAGGAATTGAGGTTCACACATAAATAACTTGAAATTGTATGTCTCCTACAGAACTGAAAATATTACGAGGTATATGTGGGACAAATGAAAACATACTGATGGTGAATAAATGTCAGACAAATTGAGTATGAGTTCCAAAATCAGAAATGAATTGGGGCTTAGGACACAACCTAAGATTACAAACTTCTGTTGAAATTTGACAAATGGTTAAGTTCAGTTTTTTGTGTTTCTTGTTTTGTTTTAGATTTGTTCGTTTACATACGTATAGGATCTCTGTAGTATTAATGAGGTAAGAGTTATATTATCAATCTTTTAAACGTAGAAGATCCTTATTAAGTGGTTAGCATATAAATGAAATATGAAATAACGATCAGGAATTAGAGAAAATACCTGGGTTTCATATATCCTCTCTCTAAGAGTATGAACAGCAATACTCACATTTTTAGTACATTCATTGAAATCATTATCCTTTCCAGGTTTCTTAAATAAAAGCTGCTTCAGAGATAATAGTACTAGCTAGTGTTGGTCTCCTGAGTGATGTGACAGACCAAGCACACACCTGTCCTGTGTGTCTAACGCCGAGATATTCATGGGCTCATTAGTTTGCTGACAAGAGAAGGTACCTCTAAACCGCCATAGACTAGCCGCAGGTGGTACAGCCATTTGGAAGACAAAGCACCTCACTTCATTTAAAAGTATCTCTGACACTGCCCTGACCATTTGAAATTACATAATTGAAAACATACTACTACTGACCACATTATCGAGTTTATTTTTTGGGTGAATTGTCTTTATATTGCTTTGGCCACCTCAGTAAATAAACAGCGACTTCAGTTCATTGTCATCGTCAATGGATTTTACATTTAACCTTCCAGTTTAGGATCTCTACAAACCATGACTTTGCAAAGCATCAATAGTATATTGATTTCAAATTGAGATGTCTTATAAAATACTAGTACTCACAGCCAGATGAGGGTTGCAATTATTTCTATGCTATTTCACACCAAGTGAGCGTTTGACAAGAAGAATCCATGAAGAACTAATATTCTACCAAATTTCTTTCTCTAAATCACAAGCTTAAATGAAAACTCTATTTCAAACTTAAAATACTTTAATATGAAGTAAGTCTATTTGATATGATCAATGGAGTCATGGAATTAATCATATCAGAAGGAATATTTAGTCTTGATTTATAAATGTTTAGGGAAATGGGAATTATATCAGGAAATGGGAATTAATTATGTCATTTCACATGCTTTTAAGAAGCTACCCTGACTTTTGAATATTTAGATGCTGGTTCTGGCAATAATATAGGCTTTACATTTACTGAAATGGAAATAAGTCTCCTGGAAGAGAGGCAAAGGATTACTAGACCAGGAGCCAGGCAGGATGGTCTTTGAAACAGAGGGGAAAGTAGAGGAAATAAAAGATATATTTCAGTAGTATGAACTAGTTCAGTTCAATTTCACAGGCATACTATGTGTCAGCAACTGTGCTAGATTCTAGAGGTTAATAACAACAATAAAAGAAAAACAGAAAAACTAGGACAGCAAAAGCGAACAGCACAATCAGCAATGTGAGGTGTCACTTCATCTTGGAGACAAGACACAGCAAAGGTGTTGGCCAATTTTGTGATTACTTTCTAATATATAATTGTTGGAGTTGAATTCCATCCCCCACAAAATTTCAAGTCCTATACGCCAGTACCTCAGAATGAGACCTTATTTGGAAATAGGGTCATTGCGCAGATATAATTAGTTAAATTAGGATGAGGTCATACTGGAGCAGGGTTGGCCACTAATCTTACACGACCATAGAATTTATAAGAAGGGGACATTTGGACACAGACAGGTGCACAGGGAGAAGGCCGTGTGAATATGAAGGCAGAGATCAGGGAGATGCAGCAGAAGCCAAGGAAAGCCAAAGAGCATCAGTTAAAAACCAGGAGCTAAAGAGGTAGGAAACACATCCTCCTTCACAGCCCTCAGAAGGAAGCAACCCTGCGGACAGCTTAATCTTGAACTCCTAGCCTCCAGAACCGTAAGAAAGTAAGCATCTGTTTTTGAAACTATGCCATTTGTGGTACTTTGTTACAGGCAACCTAGGGAGATAATACAATCATCAAAATATATATTAATTTTTAAGTATTAGACATTTTTTTCATGAATCTTTATGTCAGGTTGCCTTTGTTAATTTCAAAGAATTCAAGTAAGAGAGAGATGGAGAAACTGTGGTAGGAATGGGCTGCAATACCAAAAACCAAGGAACACAGATTGAAGCTCGAAGGTCAGTGATTCTGATTCAAAGTCACTCAGGCTCATTTATTAATCATTCACACTCTTTTCATTTTCTCTTTTTATGTGTCCTCCCTGCCCTTTCCACTGAGTCACACTTTTCACCTCAGTAGCACCTGAGGTTTCCATTACAGGACCAACCTACAGAAGATAAAGCAAGTCTACACTATGATAAATTCTTTTCCTGATTTAACAGTCCAAAATGAAAAATGCGGCTTCATAAGAAACCAAAATGAGCATTTGATGCCGCATTTTGAAATGTGCCCAAGTTTTGTCACTATCATCACTAACCTGATGGTCATAATTACCTCCCCCAGATGGCAGGAAGGTGCACAGAGCTGATATAAACATCACTTAATATTCTCAGGCAGTGAAACTTTTTAAGCATATTAGCCTTGCAGAATATAATAGATCAAAAGAAGAAAACTGCCTCAGAATTGTAGGATTAGATAGAAAGTGTCTTTCAGGAGCAATTGCTCTATTTTCAGTTTGTATGGTGATAGATATGCATTTCTTTTTTGCAGTGCACGTGTATGGCAGAATTTCTGACAAATGACTGAATTCAAGACATCGGGTGACCATAATGATGACCCTTCAATAAAAAATATCACTCCGGGCTTCCCTGGTGGCGCAGTGGTTGAGAGTCCGCCTGCCGATGCAGGGGACATGGGTTCGTGCCCCGGTCTGGGAGGATCCCACATGCCGCGGAGCGGCTGGGCCCGTGGGCCTGCGCATCCGGAGCCTGCGCAATGGGAGGGGCCACAGCAGTGACAGGCCCGCCTACCGAAGGAAAAAAAAAAAATCACTCCACTTTCACTCCACCATGATCCGTTTCAACAGGAGAATCTGAGGAATGGGACAGATGCAATTGCTTTTACAAAGTGTTTCCCTGGATCATATTACAGCAGAGCCTGTGTTCCCAGCCCAACTTCCCTATGCTACAGATGAGGAAATTCAAGAACAGATTTTTGGTGTTTTTAAGTGCCTTTATCAAGTCCACCCATGTTGTTGCAACAAAGTAAGAGCATCAGTTTCTTATTTCAAGTCCAATTCCTGATCAAACCACCTTCCTATCCTGTTCCCTCTAAAGTAATTGACATAAGATGCTGAAGCCATTAAAAGCAAGGATGAGTGCAGAAAGACTTTTCCTCATTGCATAATAAAAGGATGCATTTTGCTTCCTAAGTTCTGGCATTATACAGGAGATCTGCATGTGGGCTACAGATTCACCATTATCCAAGTCACCTTTACCTACAGCCTGTGCCCTAAAATCAATACATTGCAATACTCAGTTCAAGAATAAATAACCCAACTGTCATAAATATTGCCAACTTTCATTTTCAAGTTATCATAATCTTCCATTTCCTGTAAAGTCTCTGACATTTTTAACTACTCTATCTCTTTATCTTATTCCAAAGGTTCTTTGACAGTGTGAGATTAAGGAGGATAAATAGTAATAGTAACAGTAAAATGTGATGGCTCGGCCCCAATAAGACTTGACAGCCTTATGGTATAGATATATAGTGTCACTTCACTGTTTTGGTCTCGTGTATGTTTGATAACCCTTGCTTCTGTCCAATTTAAGCACCTGAACCATAAAGGTGACTTGTTTTCATGTCACCCATATTTAACTGTAACATGTCATAACTCAACAAAAATTAGGATATTGTTGAAAGAGGTCTGTTTATCCTATTGTGCAAATGTTAAGCACCAGAGAATCCATCTCCTTTCAGATACCTGTCTAATTCTAGCATATTCTTTACCTAGAGATGATCCGAAGATAACATAAAGGATTGGCACACTGCAGAACTATTGACCACGAACTATAGATGGTAAGCAATATGTTTTCTGATAATGTATTTTCATTTATCATCTCATTAAAGAATTAGTGAAGGCCATTTTCCATGCATGGCAGAAAAAAGTAGGCTATGGTGTGCTCAGTGGGAATTAATGACAGTGGTGAAATCTAGCAAAGGAGGCAGGGAGGCACAAAGGAGTTAAGCTGAAAAAAAGTTAGGAAAAAAGTTTACAGGCATCCAGAACTTGTGGAGAAATAGAGAGAGGTAGAGTTCAAGAACTGTGGATTGACTTGCCATCTTTTAATCAGAAAAGTAAGAGGAGTCAAAAATAAGAAGAATTTTGAGTTAGATTGAATTAGAGTCTGAATGGAAATGGAGCTAAAAAGAGTATGGTTAGAGAGAGTTCACAGAAAGTTAATTAAAGTTCTAGGTCAACTCTGCCCTGCTGCAGTTCACTTTCAGATGCCAGAGACTGGGAAAAACCACAAGTCAGAAGCACCGAGTCTCTAATTAAGACAGTGTAGATTAAATTAAAACTATATCCACATCTCTCTTTTCAGTACATTACTGGTCACCATTCAGATTTTAAACACCAGTATATTTATTTCTGACAACCAGACCTCCTGTGCATTACTTGCCGCTGTAGGAAAGGTGCATCTCTCTGAGACCCAGCCCTGGACATTGCATGAACCTATCCTCATGGTCTCCCTCTGCTCTGATCATACTGGTCAGCCATCTCAGTGTTCAGGCTTTCTGCATCATTTGATCAATGTTGTATCACTGCTAGGAAAAAGGTATACAACTGGGTGGAGATGTACTTTCAATATTCTCTGCAGGAAAAGTGATTCACCAATCAGCAAACAAGACAAAAATACCTTTTCCATTGGGAATACTTCCGATGAGGCACCATTAACAATCCAGTTTCAGCTGCCTCACCCCTTGTGTTTACTTTTTTAAATTCCATTGGATTTCGGGGTGGGGGGGGATGTATGTACCACGATAGAAAACAGTAAAAATAAAATCGAGTGTTTGATAGTGTTCCCAGCAGTTCTGCTATCCTGAAAAGGACTCATCACTTTTGTTATCTTTCAATCAGGAATACATAACCAGAATCTAATCATGAGGAAACATCAGACAAACCCAAACTGAGAAAAATTCTATTAAGTAACTGGCCTGGATTCTTCAAAAATGTCAGTGTCATGAAAGGCAATGAAAGACTAAGGGACTTTTCCAGGTTGAAGGAGAATAAGGAGACTTGACAAGTAAATGTAAATAATATGTGATCCAACAACCTACCCTCTCTGGGAAAAAAAAGTGCCATGAAGGACATTCCTGGGGCAAAATCAGAATATGATTCATAGAATAAAATATCGATGTTAAATTATTTACATTGGACAACTTTACAGTGGTCACATACGAGAATATCCTTGTTCCTAGGAAAGACATATGAAAATATTAAGGGACAAAAGTCCATTTTGTATGTAAACTATTCTCAGATGTGTCTTCTTTAAATAGTTAAGTCGTTTTGAAACTCTTGAATTTAGGATAATTTAATAAAAATTATGAGAATTAGCACCTCTTTTTTGTTACACATTTGAAGTACATTGTTTTATTTTTAACCTTTTATTTTAAAGAATATTAAACTTCCCGAAGAGTTACAAGAATAATACAAGGATCTCCTGTACCTCCTTTGCACAGAGATATTCATGGTTAACATTTTGCCACATCTTTTGTCATCCTCTCTGTCAGTTATATATATGTATATGTGTACGCATATATATATAATGAATACATACCTGGGAGAACATCTACTTTAAAGACAATGCTCAACTCCCTTCTTTTGAACCTGTTGAAAACATTTTAAAAAAACATAAGATAAATTGCATACAGTTATTGGCCCACTGAGAATATGGAAGACATATGATCCCAATAAATATCTATCTGTTTGCTATGTAATCTGCATCAACATTAAAATTAGAAGAGAAAATTGTATTGATAACTGCATTTGCATGGTCAATTATACTTGCTTCACTAAAGTGAATATCACTTAACTTGTTAAGAGAAAACAAAACAAAACAAAACCAGAGCTATAATGATAAAGCTGTTCATAACTCCTTCCAGATGGGTAAAATATTCACTGTTAGGTGCCTCAGGTGCCCTTTCTTTGGGAAATAAAGAGAAAAACTGATAAAAGGATTGTCCATAGTCAGCAGTGTCCAAATGTTGATGATCATGTCGTTTCTAACTAAATCTTTTTTTTTTTTTTTTCTGTTTTTCATATCCTGCTTTGAATCATCCCATTGGAACCCAGCTGAGCTCAGTCAGGCTTGCAAGGTTGAATGTGCCTGCTAGGCAGGCTTAACTATTTCTTATATGCTTAGAGGATACTGAAAAGGTTACTGTATTAAAATTGTTGATGTATATGAATTAAGACCATCCTTTCTCAGGTGTTAGCCAGCATGTGGTATTTCTGAAGATGAGGCGCTCTGGCAATAATTATAAATACTGAAGCTGTCGTTCATCTAAGCTATCTGTCAAGTACATTGCCTGAATGAATTACCTAATGAATTTTACTGATGAGTACCTCAAATAGTTATATGTTTTCTAGTTAAGAAAAACATATAAGACAAAAACAGATCCATGTTTTAACTACTAAAATCTAAGATATTATTTTTTACTAACAGTTAAATCATCAAAATAGAAGTTAAATCAAATCTACCATCTCTGACTACTTGTTAAAATCTAACTCTGTGGGGTTCCCTGGTGGTGCAGTGGTTAAGAATACCCTGCCAATGCAGGGGACATGGGTTCGAGCCCTGGTCCAGGAAGATCCCACATGCCGCAGAGCAACTAAACCCGCGTGGCACAACTACTGAGCTTGCACTCTAGAGCCTGTGAGCCACAACTACCGAAGCCCACGTGCCACAACTACTGAAACCCGCACACCTAGAGCCCGTGCTCCGCAACAAGAGAAGCCACCACAATGAGAAGCCTGCACACTGCAATGAAGAGTAGCCCCCACTCACCACAACTAGAGAAAGCCCGTGTGCAGCAATGAAGACCCAACACAGCCAAAAATAAATAAAATAAAATAAATAAATGTATTAAAAAAATTCTAACTCTGTACTGCCTTTTCCTTGTCTCTTACCAAAGAGGTCATGACTGTTTATCAAACGGTGATATTCTTATTCCTAAAAGTAACAATGCTGGGCCATGGGGCAGTCAAACATTTAGAAGAATGTGTCATTTTTCTCAATTTACAATGTAAAGAAATCCAAAACAAAATTTTAAAAAGAAGAAAATCAATAAAGAGACGCAAAATATGTATACATTTTTACACTTTTTTTTTTACACATGATAACTCTTCTACTCTAGAGTTCATTGGTCACAAACAACAAAGTTCAATTCTAGCTAATTTCAGCAGAAAAAGGAACCTACAGAATAAGATGTAGTAACTCACAGAATTGACAGAAGAAAGGAGATGAGGGAGAGAGGGGCCTAAAGAGACAAGTGAGAACCAGAACTCTGAATAATAGAAATTAATTTTCTCTCCGGTACCCTTTTATCCGAATGACAAAGCTGAGCTGATTTAGGGTAGAAAGAAAAGATAATGGGGACAGGTTGGCTACCCTCAATAAAAAGACAGTAGGTCAGTGAGGAGTGAGACTTATTCTACTAAGTTCAAAAGGAAGAACAGGGTTTCCCTGGTGGCGCAGTGGTTGAGAGTCCACCTGCCGCTGCAGGGGACGCGGGTTCGTGCCCCAGTCCGTGCCCCCATCCAGGAAGATCTCACATGCCGCGGAGCGGCTAGGCCCGTGAGCCATGGCTGCTGAGCCTGTGCGTCCGGAGCCTGTGCTTTGCAATGGGAGAGGCCACAACAGTGAGAGGCCCGTGTACCGCAAAAAAAAAAAAAAAAAAAGGAAGAACTGAGGAATAGAATTTTTATAAATTAATAAATTAAATGTATTAATTTAATAAATTTAATTTTATTATAATTTAATTTTATCATGAATTACTATAATTTATAATAGTATAAATAACTATATTATTATTTAATTTACTATAAATTAAATTTTTATAAATTTATAGTAATTTTATAAATAAAATTACAATAAGGCAAGTTTCAGCTCAGTAACAATTAGAACCACTCTGAAGAGGGGTCAAAACACCCTTCATAGATGTGTCCAAAGAGCAACTGGTTGGCCACCATGTGGTCAGGCATTTGATAAAGTTAATTTCCAACTTGACTGAAAGTTTATCAGGTGACTTCCAAGATCCTTTGCAACTTAAGATTCTGCGATTTCCTCTTGATGGTAATATAATCTTCTGTCTCAAAAAATGTTTTGCACAGGAAATTACATCTAAAGCCCAGTGTAGCCTCTTTAGAAACAGTTGTAGAGTGTCTGTTATTTCAAAAGATACTATGTTGATGTTCAAAAACCTACTAATAATGTTCAAAATGCCCAAATTAATCTAGAATTTATCCTTTTAAAACCAGAAGCAGGGCATATCTCATTAGCATGTCTTTTTCATCTAACTCTTCTGCTTGTTAATATGAATCTCCAACTTGCAGAAAATCTGGGTACAGAGCCCGGAAATTATGGATTTGGATTATGTTAAAACTATATTGTAATCATATATCATCACAATAAAGCTCTGATAATATGGATATTTTCTAATCAAACGATTTTTGCATATAACCTGATGGATTCTCAGAAGTAGTTTTAATATAGGTCTGCCCCGTTTCTGAAAAAGTGTTTATAATTCCACCCTTTTACAGGTATTTGATATGCAATTCCACTGAGAAAATACAGAACCATCAAAAAGCACCTGAACTTGTGTCAGGCAAAATAAATATAAGCATTTCTTATTTGTAGCTCAACGGTTTACATTATTTACAACAAAAACCTTCAACTGTTTGTGCCTTACACACACACACACACACACACACACACACAATACACACCACAATGTAATATACTGAGTGATTAAACTTGAGTTTTTACTGAATATCAAATAGAAATCTAGTTAAATGATAGCATAAAGTTAATGAAGATTTGCCCCAAGAACTCAAAGTGTCCAGAGAATTGGTAGAAATAAAACTAACAAATTAATTGAAAATGAAAAGCGATGTTGACCTTAATGTTTTTATTTTAAAAGAAAAACATAGCCAGGTTGGTAGAAATAATGCAAGGAGGAAAGGGTATAAAATCCGTTAGAAATTTTCCCAAAGGAGGTGGCAAGATTTCTTTGAAAAACTAAACTTCCAGCAGAGTATGGGATATTTTCTTTATTTTTAGTTCAAAATCTGTTATGAAGAAAGAGTTCCAGGGAAGAGAAGTATAAATGGCAGCACCAGACCTCCAAAACGCTGCAGACTTCTAACACCTCCAGGGACTGCAGTTGTCTCCTTCGCCTACAGTTTTCAATCATTCCTGCAGCCCCAGCCATCAGCCATCTGAGGACACCCCATCAATATAACCGATAACAAACCCAATCTGTGTACTGAAGGGAAGTTAATAGGGAACATATTCAAAATGCCATTTATCCCAGAAGACACACTGACATCCTAGAATTACGAAATACGGTTTATTCCCACATTCCATCCATTGTGAACAACTGTTGACTCCTTTGGAGTTTAGCTTTCTGATTGCAATTTGAATGATGAATTAACAGAAACTATGAGAAAGCATCTCGAGGTTGTACAGGTGGATGAAGCACGGTAACATGTTACTCAAATCAATCCAACCTGTTATTAATACTTTTATCCCTGTATGTTCTCTCTCAGTAGATAATAATAGTATATAATGTTCATTATATATTATAACAACATATTACATTTAATATAATGTATATTAATATATTCATAAAACTGAATATTAGTATTATATTGATGCCCTATTCTTTTTTTAAAGATTTTTTTTATGTGGACCATTTTTTTAAAGTCTTTATTGAAGTTATTACAATATTGCTTCTGTTTTTGGTTTTGGCTTTTTGGCCGCAAGGCATGTGGGATCTTAGTTCCCTGACCAGGGTTCAAACTCACACCCTCTGCATTGGAAGGTGAAGTCTTAACCACTGGACCGCCAGGGAAGTCTCACTGATGCCTTATTCTGATATCTTTATTATTCCATAGCTTTGAGAAACTGAAATTAAAACAGGGTACAGAAAAGTATTTTGAAAAGAAAGCAAAACAACCTTGTGTCTTTCTATCTTAGATCACTACTTCACTATGAAAAACATTGATGGATTGGAACATAAAATATTATACTCATTTTGTGCTATTACTCATATAGTTGCTAATAAAATAATGCAGTGAGCCCAGCATGGTGAGCCACAGAGAGAAGAAGTTAAGAACATGGACTCTGGAGCCAGATTAACTAGATTTAAATCCTGGATTTAACTAGCATTGAGTTGTTTACTTCTAAGTAAGCTTTGGCAAGTTACTTACTTCAAGTGTCCATTCTGTAAAAATGGAATGCTAATGGTAGTTACAATGCGAGGATTATTATAAAATTACAATAAGTAAATACATGCAATGCGCTTAAAAACACACCAAATATGTTACAATGGTAAAAAAAAAAGTTTGCTTTTAAATTGTATGTCTGCACACATACTCAGACACAAACATGCTCTTTCCCAAACTTATGTACACAGTTTTCAAATAAAAGTGCCATGGGGATTATTTGGAAACAAAGCGTTATTGTGAAAAGACCTTCTGGAAGCAGAGGCTTGGGGTTCATTTCCCAGCATCAGCAGCAACCATTGTGCTGCAATTTGTGGTGGTTTTTTTTTTTTTTTTTTTTTTTTTGCAGTACGCGGGCCTCTCACTGTTGTGGCCTCTCCCGTTGCGGAGCCTGTGCTCCGGACGCGCAGGCTCAGAGGCCATGGCTCACCGGCCCAGCAGCTCCGTGGCATGTGGGATCTTCCCGGACCAGGGCACGAACCTGTGTCCCCTAAATCGGCAGGAGGACTCTCAACCACTGCGCCACCAGGGAAGCCCTGCAATTTGTGTTTTTTTGATACTCTCTTTTCCCAACATTTTTGCAGCTAATTTCTCTCTGTTCCAGAAATAAAGTATTTATAAGCTTCATAGATTATAAGTAAATCTCTTAGATATACTCTAGATTCTGTATTGTACTCTTACTCAGAGCAGTTTTTAAAATATGTCTATTTTAAATACTATAGGAGTAGGGTAATGCTTTAAGAATTTATTATTTAATGCAATTGTAGAAGTTTCATTTTAAAAATCCATACAGGAAATAATGAAGGAAGAACATTGAAATTTTGGCATATTAATCTGTAGATCAAACTGAATTGGAGTTTGAATTCTTAGAATATATTAAGGCTGCAGTCATTAGAAGTCTCTGTGTGCTGAAATATAAAAATAAGAGAACATTTGGAGATTTTTCCCTCCCACTTTTTGAATCTAGATGAAAGATGTTAATGTAATGGGGGAAAAAAATCCACCAGTGACTACTGTTAAATGTCAATATTTCCCAGTTGTCTTCCCATTTCCATTGCTTCTCCTCCTACATACATGTATTTTCACGTATGTCTTCACACACAAGCACACAAAGCTACTGGTGTTAGGGCACATATTATATTGAGAAAATATCAGATCTGTTGAATTTAAAGATACAGCCCAGGGGAAATTTAGGTTTTCTTCAGGAACAAACTTCTCTTTCTGGCTTTCATTTTCTCAAAGATATTTAATATATTGAAGAGATATTTAAACATTTAATATGTTGAAACCATAATGAAGAGCATTTCCTACGAGAAAAGGGAAAGGAAAGGTGAGAAAAAAGAATGGCTGGAAAAAGCAGCAGGGCTGAGATGCGTAGAGATGAGGAAAAGATGGAGGTTTGTGTGTCCTATGACCAACAATGATCTGTGCCCTACACTCTGTATCCCCCCTCTAATAAGGAGCAACAGCAATGCATCTGATCCTGGGGTATATGAACTACTCACCTTCCCAAGACTTCTGTTCCCCTTGGGGTACAGAAGCAGCAGAATGGTGGTCCTGCCAATGCTCTCCGCAGAACAGCAAAGTATGATGCAAAAAATCTTGGCTCTCTGTGCACTGATGCCAAACAGAAATACGGAGACAGAGTTTTGGAGAAAAAGAAAGAATAGCTTTATTTTTTGCCAGGCAAAGAGGGAACACAGTAGGCTAGCGCCCCTGTGCCTCCCTTTGAGAGGGTAGTGAGAAGTTTTATTGTAATGGTTCAAAGAGGGCGTGATCAGCTCGTGGACATTCTTCTGATTAGTTGGCGGTGAGGTAAGTGGGAGTTAACATCATCAACCTTCTGGTTCCAGCTGGTCTGGGGTCTCCCTGCTTGTGGGCAGCATAGCATTATTAATTGTTAACTTCTGCCTAGAGGGGGGTTTTAGCTTCTGCAAAACAGCTCAAAGATATTGTTGTGTGTAGGCATTAATGGAGCACAGGGACCTTGCCCTAAGGCTGAACTATTGTTTTTCTTCATTTTGTTTCTCCCTTGTTTCATATCCCCTCCCTTCCCTAATTAAGAACTGTTTAAACCTGCCCGTTTGAACCCTTGTTTCATATCCCCTCCCTTCCCTAATTAAGAACAGTTTAAACCTGCCCCTTGGAACGTAGGGAAGGTCATGGAGGCTGGATGAAGGCTATTTTCTGTAATCAAAGAAATGAGGGACACAGAGAGGCTTTGTGCCCAGGAGCCCCACAGGGCCCTGCTCAGTATCAAGTAGGCTCCTCAAAGTGGGCCCTGTAAGAATAAGAAACCACCCATAAGAGATCTCCTCTGTGCTTTGGCACTGTTTGAGTCGTGAGATTATTTTATCTCACTCTATGGGACAGAAGCCACAAGAAAGATTTCCTTTTAGTGTCATCTGGAAGGGCCTAAAAGCAAACACGCCCCAGTAGCAATGAGCACATCTGGTACTCATATCTTGGTTTTAATAGCATTCTCCAATAAAAGGAATCAGCTGATCCCAGGATGGTGGCCAAAAGTATACAAGATGAACCTGGAGAATCTGTAGTTCCATAAAGAAAGTGGTCAAAAATAAACCCACAACTCTGGGGGTTTTTCTAAAGGACATAGGAGATGATTGAAGGAGCTCCTAATAGACAAAACTGGGATAATTCCAACAATGAAATAAATAAGGTAGAACCGGATTATAACCCAAAGGATAAAGCAAATTTACAAATAGTCAGAGTTATTAGGATAAATGCTTGGATAAATAAATGGGGTTGAATCAACAAATATTCCATACAGAAGAATTCCAAATAACTTATGTAGATACTCCTCTCTCAAGGAGCTGGAAGACAACTCTGACTCCTTACTTGTGAGCTGTGCATAGTGACCTCCTTTCAAACAGCATAGTAAGAAAAGAGACAACAAGAAAGGGTAAACTTACAGTGGAGAAAATGGACACTACATCAAGTCAGGTGATCAAGGTTAACATCAACGGTGATAAATTATATTGGTACCAATGTGACCAGAAAGGCAATTTGGTATTCTTCCCCAAAATGCATTGTCCCAGCCTAATCATGAGAAAAACATTATACAAATTGCAACTGAGAGACATTCTACAAAATACCTCACCAGTACTACTCAAAATTGTCAAAGTCATCAAAAACAAGTCTGAGAAAGTCACAGTCAAGGGGAGCTTAAGGAGACATGAGGATTAAGTGTGATATATCCTGAATGGGACCCTGGGACAGAAAAGAGTATTAGGCAGAAACCAAGGAAATCTGAGTAGAGTATGGACTTTAGTTAATAATGATGTATCAAATTGGTTCATTAATTGTAACAAATGCACCATGCTAACACATAAGATGTTAATAATAGGGGAAAACAAATGTGAGGTATGGAGTACTCTCTGTACTCTCTTCACAATAATTCTGTAAGTGTACAACTGTTCTAAAATAACAAGTTACTTTAAAAATTATATATAGGTATATAGGCCCAATGTGTATATACGTATGTATGTATATGAAGGCCCCATGTACCTTTTCAGCCTCATATCGTTCCAGTTCCTCTCTGTAAACAACATATCCCCAAAACACCAAACAAACTTCTAACAGTTCCTCCAATAAAAGTATACGCACATACACACACCTTTCCACCTTGTTAACTTGTTCAACCCTCAGCCCAGAGGTCCATATACTCCAAGAAGATTTCCTTGAATTTATGGGAATTTAAAGTGATTCCTTAGCATCCTATGCCCTTGAACAAGAAATTATGTTTTTGTTTACCTCTCCCACTATTCTGAAAGTGCTATTCATTTTTGTACCCCTGTAATTAAAAATAAGGTCTGACACATAATAGACTGTCAAGAGATACTTAATGAACTGACCTGAATGGAACTGGCCAGCAGTTTTTTTCTGGAAGAAGCAGACTTAGACAGAGGTTCTATTTTTCCCAAAAGAGAATGAATCCATTTGGAGACTGAGAGTCAAATTAATTCAAAGCAGTAGCAGCAAATGTCCCTGACAAATCTGACTTTATTATTAAAAGGCCTTACCATCTCCAACTAAATGCTCTTATTATTGCTTTTTAAAAGTCAAGTATTCCTATTCTAAAACTAAAAATGAGAAACAGTTTCAATAAGGAATCATTTCAAGGTAACTCACAGAAACGATTCTGATATTCTCCTCTCTTTTAAAATGTTAACATTTCTAAAACATAAATTATAATTATGTACAAAAATAATATAAATGCCGATTCCTAAGATATTTAGTCTATTTTGACTATAGAATGTATGGATTTATACTTTTAAAAGTTATTATTTTACTTTTTGTTTGTTTTTTGTTGTTGTTGTTATACACGGGCCTCTCACTGTTGTGGTCTCTCCCGTTGCGGAGCACAGGCTCCGGACGCGCAGGCTCACGGGCCTAGCCGCTCCGCGGCATGTGGGATCTTCCCGGACCGGGGCACGAACCCGTGTCCCCTGCATTGGCAGACGGACTCTCAGCCACTGTGCCACCAGGGAAGCCCTATTATTTTACTTTTGAATCCAAATATTGTAGAATGTCCTGATCTATTTGTCCTTAGCACACTTTTTCCCCATACTTTTTATTTGTTTCCAGAAAAGAGAAAAAAATGTGCCCTGTTCCAACATGCTAAATAAAAGTTTAAGACCCTATTAACTTCAGGCTTATGTAATGTTAGCGCATTTCTATTTTATTTTCCAATATACTTTGGATTAAATATTAATTGTGAGGAAAAGTTACCAATGTAATATAAAATATAGTTTTTTAAAATAAAAGCATTAACAATGACTAAAGAAAGCTGGATATTGTGCCAAAAAGAGATTTTAATACCAGTGTCATGGTCACAGTAGCCTACTGTTTAAAAATTAATTTTTAGTTTGAAAGCATTACTGGCAGCACCAAGAGTGCACGGAACATATTCTCTCATTACCAGAGCCACTCCTTGGAGCATAAATGCCAAATACTCCAAGATAAGGGCAAAGAATACTTTGAATCCTACAAGAAATGTGACAAATAAAGAAGTATGTCCAATTGTCTCCAAATAATATTTTCTTAAGCAAAAATGTTTATGAAAACAAAAAATGAACTGAACACTTACTTGTCCTATAAATAAGCACAATGTCTTGAGTTTCTTTTTCTGGTACTTGCATTTGAATAAATCTTTAACGGGAGGGAGAAAGAAATAACCTTAGAATAATCATCTCTCAAACCATTCATGCCTTCATTCAACACTAACTAAGTACTTGAGTCAACCAGGGGTCACTGGGTGATGCACGCAAAGCACAGTCATTAGCCTCTAAGAGCCCTTACTTTAATGAGACACCAGTCAAGAAGACATCAGAACTCAGCTATACATTAATCCTCCCCTTATCCATGGTTTTGCTTTCTGAAACTGGTCAACTGTGGTCCAAAAATATTAAATGGAGAATTCCAGAAATAATTCATAAGTTTTTTTTTTTTTTTGCGGTACGCGGGTCTCTCACAGCTGTGGCCTCTCCCGTTGCAGAGCACAGGCTCCAGATGCGCAGGTCCAGTGGCCATGGCTCACGGACCCAGCCGCTCTGCGGCATGTGGGATCCTCCCGGACCGGGGCACAAACCCGTGTCCCCTGCATCGGCAGGCGGACTCTCAACCACTGCGCCACTAGGGAAGCCCCATAAGTTTTAAATTTTATGCTGTTCCGAGTAGTGTGATGAAAGCTCACACTCTCCCAAATCCTTCCCAACCAGGATATGAACCATTCCTTTGTCCAGCATATCCCACCTTTAGTTACTTAATAGCCGTCTCCATTATCAGATCAACTGTCACCCTATGACAGCACTTGTGTTCAAGTCACCCTTACTTTACTTAGTAGCAGTCTCAAAGTGCAAGAGTAGTGATACTGGCAATTTGAATATGCCAAAGACAAGGCATAAAAAGCTTCCTTTAAGTGAAAAGGTAAGAGTTCTCAACTTAATAAGGAAAAAAAAATTGTATACTGAGGTTGCTAAGATCTACAGTAAGAACAAATCTTTTATCCATGAAATTGTGAAAGAGAAAGAAATTTGTGCTAGTTTTGCTGTCACACCTCAAACTGCAAAAGTTATGGCCACAGTCATGATAAGTGCTTAGTCAATATGGAAAAGGCATTAAATTTATACAATAAGATATTTTTGGAGAGAGGGAGAGACCACATTCACATAACTTTTGTCACAGTATATTGTTATAATTGTTCTACTGTATTATTGTTAATCTCTTACTGTGCCTAACTTATAAATTATAAACTTTATCATATATATATATATATATATATATGTGTGTGTGTGTGTGTGTGTGTGTGTGTGTGTGTGAAAAAACACATATATAGAGTTTGGTACTATCCCCAGTTTCAGGCATCCACTGGGGGTCTTGCACGTATCCCCTGCAGATAAAGGGGAACTATTGTTGACAAAGCAAGCTGCAGAGCCAGTTCAGATGACCCTCTACAGAGGCTGTGGTTTATCACAGAGCTTTGACTAATAGTGTATACGTAAATATAAAGCATTTAGCATTTCCACCAAATATATGAAGTAGTGCCTAAAAAGTATCTGAGATATACTTTCCTAAGAAAAAATTGTAAAAAGCTTTGAAATTTACTGGTTGTTCTAGATAGCTTATTCATCCAAGTTATCATCATCTTTGTTTGTCTCTGAACAGGCTATTTTACTACTCTGAACAGACAGAAGTTAAGTTATTGTAAACTGATACTGATGTAAATAATTCCTATCCATATAAATGCAAATTATGTCCAGTGAAATGCAATTGATTATGGCCCTATAGATATTCAAGAACTCTGCCAGTTTGCATCCATTTGTAAATTTGTTTCAGCTTTCCTTATCTGACTATTAATGTGGGGCTCTCTGAGTTATCTTTTGAACCACTGGTTTCCTCATTAACTAATAAGTCAAATAAATTCTTTGACATGTGTTCATTTTATATCTGTAGGAGAGTCATGATTTTATCCCTTTTAAAAGACAATTATCCTTCAACAAGTGAATAAAGGAACCTTAAATCAGGGTATTTCTGTCTACTGATGTTACTTATATTTTAAGAGAGTGATTCAGAACCTGCATGGGCTTCATATGCTGTTATTGATGGTGCTTTTCAGCATTTGCTCCTTCAGAAACTGAGATTGATGAGCTGAAGCCATGGATTCCAGGAGAAGCATGCCCCAGCAAGAAGAAAAATGTGAAAAAAACACCACATGGTAAATATTTAGAAAGACAGTCCATGATTACTGGCAACATTTATCCTGACCAAAGTGACCAAGCAGTGCGTACACCCTGAAGGATGTGACGCATTCTTTTCCAATCCCTCTGCGAGGCTGTGCCCCATGTTCATAACTCACGGAGTCATTTAAGGTATCTCTGTTTGTTTTCAGAGCAATAACACTTTCTCAAATAAATTAAAAGTCTGGCTGATTAAACTAAATCCTTCTGTATCTTAAAAATAAACGCAATCTTAAAATGGAAAGAAATATGGGCTTTATATGTTTCTTGGGTTAACTGAAATGCACTAATTTGCCAGCTTGTTCTGCAATATGGTTCAAAATAGTTATAGATATGTGTCAATACAGAGATATATGCAACATATATCTTTTTTTTTTTTAAAAATGGAAGTTTCAGAATATACATTAACAAGCAATTTCCAAAGTGGTCTAGATGTAACAAAGTACATGGATAAGAATGGATTAGAGGATTTTAAAACCCCATGTCACATCAAGAATATAATAAATAGAGTCAGGAGATCAGAGAGCAAAAGAAAGCAATGTTGGGGAACATTCATTGGAGAGAACTGTGCTGGGAGGCATACACTCCCAAGGAGGATGTACCAGTCGTACTATCTCCTAACTCCAAGTAAGCAAAGACAGGCACTAGGGATCCCACTTAGAAGCTTAATATGCATCACCACTGGGAAATATAATGGACTTGTGTCTGCCACCTAGCTGGGAGATTTATAGGCCAGATATGGGATTACTGGCCACTTTGATGGCAAAGCAAAACAAGCAGATTTCTCAATTTGTGACTATTCACACTCTGAAAATTTCTCCCCAAGTTTTGTGGAAAAAAGAATGCCATCACTCTTCCTGTGGGTGAGATGTGGGAGATTAGAGAATCAACATGAACTTATCTTGGGTTCTGTCCACAAGTGTCACCTGGAAGGTAGAACAGATCTCATAAGAGACAAGTTAGAGCATAGGCATCTTCAAATAAAGATATATGTGATCCTGATAAACCTGCAAAAATTACCTGAGCTTAAGGGATAATAATGTTAGGGACAGAACACACGAAACCTAGGCAACTTTATAATCTTATTTTTTTAAATCTATCCATACACACACACACACACACACACACACACACACACACACACACACTCACACACACAATTCCAAGAGCTGGGTAATTCTAACATACCAAAAGACATGTTAAATTCTGGACAAATAAATAGCATAGTAAATGAAGGGTTTTATCTTAAAAATTAAGGTACCTCAATGTAAGGGTGCATAAGGAAGGGTTGAGCCTGCTAAGTTATGGAGAAAGGGGCAAAATGAACACAGAAGAGAGAGAATAATGCAATAAGCACTTTGTAGGCAGAGCATATGGCCAACGTAGGCCAAGAGGGAAAATGTGAGGTGATTGGTCATCACGTCCAGGAACGCACATTTCTGTAGCTTGCTGTGATTAATTTTTTAGTATATTTTGCATTCAACTGCAGGTACTGGTGGTCCAAACTATTAACATGCTAGAAAACAAAATTGCATATGACCCCTTGAGACTTCCGTGTTATATTGATATCATTCTGCTGTTTACCAGTCATGTATAACCTAATATATGTTACAGAACCATTCCTTTTAGCAAAACAGACCCTATCTACAGATGACTGTGGGAGGCATAAGCAACCAGCAGTAACAGAGAGTATTGGCCATTATCAATGCAACTACAGAGGAGGAATGTTCAGTAACAGTGGTGGGGCTGGTGTTTGGAGGGGAGTCCAAAGAACCCATAACAGCTCCCAAGAGCGTGTTTAAGCTTTCAGGCCTGGTGAGCTCAACACCAGCTCAAAAAAGGAGCAGCAACATAAGAACCTCTCTGCTCTTTTTTATTTTTTCTTCCTACTCTTGCTTCATCCTGGGGGCGGGGGAGAGTGCTATTTAGAATCTTTAGTTTATATGATGGAGAAAAAAAGAGTTAAATATTAAGGTGGAGAAAGAAGAAGCCATTCATGTATCCTTCACTGACTTTGAAGCCTCCTTGTCTATATCAAGCAAGCTGGAGGAGAGGAGGATGTTTTGACTATTACAGGGGTCTGGACGTTTTAATTACTGACGGAATGGCTTTGTATGATGACAGAGTAAGCATAAAAATCATAGGATTGCCCGACCCAGGGACAAGGGACGATTTAGCCCTCTTAACTGATTTGAAGAGATAATGGATGACAAAAACAGAGGTTTTTTTTTGTCACAGCCCATTAGCCCTGATGTATATATCTCAAAGATGATTTTTGATGCCAATCAACTTGTCACATTTTCTGGACAGTATTTTCATAATATACATAGTCTTAACAGACTCCTCATTCCTTAAATTTCTCTTTTAGAAAACTATCCTAGACTGTCCTATTTCCTCCTTCACAGATATGGGCAAAAATTATTTTGCAATATGCATTATTATGTTGTTTATTTTAGGAAAATGCTAAATGATTCCAATATTACAAATAGAAAAAGGTTGTTAAATTCCATATGATACATGTCTAAATGTATGAGTTAAAGCATTTTTTTTTAAGACATGAAAACCTAATTCAAGAAAGGAAGTGACAGGGGATTCCACTGACTCACATAAGTCAGAAGTTCAAACACACTGGCTTTAGGCATTGATTGAATCAGAGAATCAGATGATATCATAAAAACTCTCACTGACTTTATACTATCTTTCAGCTATGTTATTTCCTGTGTGCACTTTATTCTCCGGCAAAAATGGCACCAGCAAACAGGCTTACGTCAGTCTTACAGCCACTAATTCAATAAAATTATGGTACCTTTCTTTCAGTGTTTCCATCAAAAGCCCCAGAGAAATACTCATCCATCCCAGATGTCTTGGTTCTTTTTCTTTCCCCTAAACTACTGTGGAATGCAGTGTTCTGATTGGCCATGGCTTGGTCATGTGCCCAGACTTATGATAATGGCTATGGACTACCTGGAAACGGATTCTTCATAAGACAGTCTCTACTACCCAAAGAAGGAGAGAGAGGAAGTTAAAGGATGCTGACAGATAAATATTCTAGCCACCCCAATGCACTACAGTGGCTATTAAAATAATGTCTTCAAAGACATTTAACTGATATTGGGAAATTGGGATATATTCAAATTAATAAATAAGATACTGTACCATACATGTCTATATATAACATACTTATTTGTATTGATAGGAAAATAGATGTATAAATAGATATATATAGATAAATGTATAGAGTATGAGCCTGACTTTATAAAGAACTATATAGAGTCATACTATAAAGGTAGAATTCTCTAAAATATTAATAGCTGTTATATCTGGTGATCGAATTGTGAATAATTTATTTTTTGTTCCTTTTTTCTTCGTATTTAAGATAATGAGCATACATATTATATTTCTGTTATAATCAAAGAAGTCCTTAAAATAAGAAAGCAATAAATAAATCAGTGAAAATAATTTCTATGTCATGATGATTACCATCTCAGCAAAAATGGCATTTGCTCCAGTGAAATCTAGTAAGAGGGAAGGCTTGTTTATCAGGATCCCAGAATTCTTACAATAATCAAAGCTCCCCTCCCCTGCACTTTCACTGTTCTGGTTCTCCCTATCTCATAAATTGAAGGAAGTCAAGGCTGAAAGGGGCCTTGGAGGGGACCTAGTCCCAGACTTTTATTTTACAAATGAGGAAGGTCTAGCCCAGAGAAATGCTGGGACTTGCTATCAGTCAACAGGAACTAAGTGGCCGAGCAATGACTAGGATCCACTCTACTTTGAAACAGGTAACCCAGTCATCATATCTTTTGCTTATTCATTATTTCAACACATATTGTCTAATATTTCAAGAAACTATGCTAATATATTGTGGAATATATGAGGACAAATCGTGTCTAGTAGAGAAATTGATACAAGTTCACAAATAAATCTAATACCAGGTAAAAGAAAATGCTAAGGGTATTAAGAAGAGGTTACTGTGGAGAAGAAGAGGAGAAAGTAGAGAACAATAAAGGGAGAGAGGAAAAACCCTGTTGGAAAACCGTTTGAAAAACTAAACAAACTGAAAACATAAACAAACTGACTCCATAAAGCATACATCTGAATGAAAAACAGACTGTATTCCTCTGGACATGAAGTATACACTATGTTCTTTAATGTGCATATATAATATATATTATAAACATGTATTATCCCTTTCCTAGCAAAACCTCAACTAGGGATCTCAGAGTCAATCTCCCAACCAGGATTTGTAGGACACCAACCATGCTTGATTACGCGGTGGGAGGTTATTTCCCTCTCTTGTAATTAGAGGCTATCTTTTAAGCCACTCTACCCCATCTCCATAGAAATTAAATCAATTAGGCTGAAAACACCACAAGGATGAATCTGGATCCCTTACAAACCATAGAATGTGACATATCCATGTTTATATTGTGAAACTTGAAAGGAAGATCTTGGTAACAAGAATATATAGTTGAGCTACAAAAAGCAATACAGAAAGATAACTAGAAACACACTTCCAAGATACATATGCAGCTAAAAATTAACCTTGAGTTGCCAGAAACATTTAACTCCATAATTTTGCTGCTTCTTGCTAAAGAATTCCTTGTAAAATGCTACCTCATAAAAAATATCTCACGGTTCATTAACGTAAGAATGGTTATTGAATGGAGAAGCAGTAAAGAAATACTTTTAGTAATCCTCATGCTTAGAGAAAGTTTAATAGGCCAGATTTAAACCAGGATTCTATGTTCCTGAAATTCTATGATGGGTTCTCTTATATACTTTAATTCTGAGGTAGACTTATTTTAAGTCTAGAGATAAATTTATAACCTCTTTGTCTAAAAATTATTTATAATATTTAAATAGCTACTATTTCCAAGTAATAATTTTCATTTAATAGTATACTCGCTCAAATTTTAAAACGTTTGTTTCTAGGAATAGATATTCACTGTTTTAAAAGGGCTTCCACGTTCCCCCTCCTCCCCTCAAACTACATTTTTTACACTTATTTGACTTATATTCACATTTGACACTCTGGCATTTACAGAAACATCTCTGTCACTGGTTCTGAAAATGTAATATTTTAAATGTGCGATGTTTGTCCACAGTTGGCTAGTTTATCATTTTGTGCTTATATGATTTCCTTTTAGCTAATGATTTTCTTTCCACTTACTTTGGCAAATAAAAGAAAACCAATTCAGGCACATCATTCAATAAAACCTAATATGTACAGCAGTCTTTTTTGCAATTTGAATCAGTGATGATTAATAGCTGTCTTTTATTGGTTTTCTTTCCTTGGTTTTATAATTAATTGTTGGATTTTAACTATTAAAATCTTAATACTTCAAATTAAAGAAAAGAATGCTAAGTTCTTTGGGGCCATTAATAAACGACAGCAAAAAAAAGAGAGAGAGAGAGAGAGAGAGAGAAAGGGGAGAAATAAGAAGAGGAGAGAGAGAAGAAAATTAGGGAAGAATGAGGAGCAGGATAAAAAGAGGGGGAAGAGAAAGAATAAAAGAGAAGAAAACTAGTAATTATAGAACCGAAAAGACTATAGGGAATCAACTATAATAATTCACATCCATTGTGCTTTTTGGGGAAGCTGAAACTACACAAACTAGTTCAAAGACTAGGTTTACCAGATACTTTGCAGCTCTCCTACACACAAATTGCTTTTATAATAAATGTTACAATCACCTATATTGAAAAACAAATATACTTATTTGCATCACTTAAGCAAAAGAGTATAATCAAGTCTCCCAAGTATTATCTTCAGCAAGTATTCTGGTAGTAAATCAATTATGCTTGGTCATGATCAAGCCAAGACATTTTCTAAAACTGAAAAGTGGATTGGGTTATTAGGTTGCAATCTTAACGTTGATGATGAATGGCTGTGATTTTGAGCATGTTCCTTGATCTCATGGTGCCTCAGTATCCTCATCTGTAAAATGGCCATGTTTAGTAGTCTGTACCTGATAGGACTGTAAGACATAAAAGATTTAGGCCTTTCATACAGCAAATGCTCATCTACTGCATACAGCATTTTGTATGGCTTATTTTAAAACTTTGAGAAAGATGTCTTAGTTCGAGTTCCCCTGGAAGCAAACCCCCAAACTAGGATTATAGTGCAAGGAGTTTCATGGGCAATTAATTCCAAGAAGCACAGGTAGGCTGTGGAGAATTGAGACAGGGAAGAAATGGAAGCCAGACTAAATCTGTTAATGAGTGGGTTACCAATGTTGGCACCTGGGACTCAATCCAGCTGGGGACTAAATAACACTAGAGGTCCTCAGAGCCGTCTCACCTAGGCCATGAGATAGTGGGTATTTTTCCAACAACTGGTATCTGTTATCGCTCTGGAAGATCTTAACTCTCCAGGATACTCAGCTTGCTTTGCGCAGGGCCAGGCATGTGGCAGGAGAAAGCCCTAAGGCAGAGAGCTGCAGGACTTTGTAATAGGAAGACAAATGTGTACACAAGGTGGATGAGAGCCAAGAGAACATGGGCAGATCCCTGAAGGGGTCAATTACACATATGCAACTTGTTCAGAATTCTGCTTTGGAGAGTATTCTTTCCAAAAATAGTTAAGAAGCATTTACTCTTCTCAAATCATTAAACTATTAGGAATTAAAAGATGAATCAGGCATGGCTTTTTCATTCAATGAATTAACAGCCTAGTTAAAGAGGTGTTAGGTAGACAGTACGGCTTTAACTCTCAGACTTCTTTCTTTTCCTTCTTCCTCTCCATGATTCCCATTCTCCAAATATCAGAAGAAATAAATACTAAAAATTGGCCTCACTCTTAAAGAGTATTGTGAGGTCTTAGTCTTACTTTCCAGAGAGGCTGGAAAATTTCCAGTATTCACTTGAGGGCAGTCATGTAGCCTCATTTACTTCATTTCTTCAAGCCTCAATTTTCTTTATCTGTAAAATGGGTATAAGAACATTTAAGTTATAGGGTGTTTGTGAGCATTAATTATGGCTTTAATGTGCTTGGCATTCTGCCTAGCATATAAAAAGGACTCAACAAATGGCCATTTCTTAACAAGCTGAATTTTCAAACACTTGCACCACATTGCCATGCAGCATTAGGAGTTAGAACAGGATAGCAAGAGTTCATGAGTAGAGTAGAGGAGAGGAGAGATTACTTACTGGAGAGACAGACCCGGTGTTTGCCTCTTACCATCTCCACTCTTATAGAATCACTTATTCAAAGTGTTTCAACTTCTCTGATACCCACTTACCTTATTTGTAAAACCAGGATAACAATACCTGTTTAACCAACCACAGGAGGAAAGTATGAGACTAGCTTAAGATAGAAATCATTCTTGGGGCTTCCCTGGTGGCGCAGTGGTTGAGAATCTGCCTGCTCATGCAGGAGACACGGGTTCGAGCCCTGGTCTGGGAAGATTCCACATGCCACGGAGCAACTAGGCCCGTGAGCCACAACTACTGAGCCTGTGCGTCTGGAGCCTGTGCTCTGCAACGAGAGGCCATGATAGTAAGAGGCCCGCGCACGGCGATGAAGAGTGGCCCCTGCTTGCCACAACTAGAGAAAGCCCTAGCACAGAAATGAAGACCCAACACAGCCAAAAATAAATAAACAAACAAATGTGGGGTTTAAAAAAAAAAAAAAGAAACGTGGGTGAAATCCATAAAAAAAAAAAGAAATCGATGAGAACTATTTGAAAAGATACAATCTATACAAATAGGAAGAAAAAATGTTAGTATTAAATGATTTACAGAGAAAGAAGTCTTCTTTACATTAGCTGCCATGTTTCAATAGAGACAAATCTAGACAAAGGCAACTTAATTTTACCAATATCTTGTAAATGACATCAGACCAAAGGTACATGCTGAGCTAGATAAGCCACTAAATATATCAATGAGTTTATACCAGCATAAAAAATATAATTTCGATATTGAATTTCTTCAGTTTCTCCAAAGTTCTCTTATCTTAGAAGTGACCTTAGATTCTGAACTGAATTCTCAAATAATTTGATAGGGTGGAAACATTTTTTCAGAGTTTAAAACCAGTGGATCTCTTCCCTGGAGGCCCTCACCTAATGCTCACAATAACGTTGGTCCTTGTGTTTGACCTTTAATGACAGTAAACATCCCAACATGGAATTCCCAGCTGCTGTTACTTGCGGTTTCTTTCTTAATATTTCATCAAGATTACAACAGTTGCTCCAACAAGAGGGCTAGTCAAGGGGTCATATTTGGTGGGCAGCTATGGAGTACAGTAAGCCTTTTTCTGCAGAGAAACTCAAGCTCCCCACTTGTTTCTTCTTAGGACTCTCCTCAACTGAACATATACTATCAAAATAAACTATCATTGATAGTGACTCAGTTTCATTGGTCTGGAGGTTAAACGCATGGCTGACTGTGTGCATACAAGTGATTCTGCTTATCTACAGTCCCCTGCAAGGCAGTTTATCGTAAAGAAGACCCTGTACTAAGAGTCAGGAGGGCTGGACTCTAAATGTGCTCACAGGCTATTAATTTGTTAGTTTTTTATCTTGTTAAATAGCAATAAAAATACATGCTTTGACCACTGTGTTACAAAGTCAGCAGAACTGAAAAAACTCTGTGTTCCAAGGAGGTACCATCTCTTCTCCTTTCTTCACTGTTTCTGTTATACCTAACACTTAGCTTGATATAGAGTCGGCACTTCATAAGTGTATGTTGACAACACTTTTAACGCTGCACTACAATAGACAAAGGTAAGATGTAGAAACTACATCACCTTCCATCTGATCCTTTAATTGCACTTTTTTTAAAAAAAATATTTGTATTGGAATATAGTTGCTTTACCATGTTGTGTTAGTTTCTACTGCACAGCAAAGTGAATCAGCTATACGTATATATATATTCCCTCTTTCTTGGATTTCCTTCCCATTTAGGTCACCACAGAGCACTGAGTAGAGTTCCCTGTGCTACACAGTAGGTTCTCATTAGTTATGTATTTTATACATAGTATCAATAGTGTATATATTTCAATCCCAATCTCCCAATTCAGCCTACCTCTCCTTTACCCCTTGGCTTTAATTGCCCTTGCATCTTCTCTTTCTTTACCTTTCTCTAGTCTCAATTATCCTCTAAATTCATCTCAATTGCTATTTCATGAAAAGATGTCAGATCAGCTGCTAAAAATTACCTAGGAAATTTCAAAGCACATAAATTACAATTTAATATCCACCTGTAGGGGAACAAATGAACAAATAAATTTTCTCTATTCCATACACTGGACAGTGGAGATTTTTGTGTGTGTACAAGCATGTGTGTGTGTGTGTGTGTTAAAACAGCTCAGCCTATACTTTAAACAATACAAACACAATAACTATATTTTCTTATAGGTATGTGTGTGTATACACATATATAGTCTCTCAGTGTCCCTTCTATCTTTCACCCCTTTAATAACAGCACCCCTAGAGATGGGCACATTTCCCAGTGCTCTGTGCAGTGAATGTTGCCACATGACTCATTTTGGGCTAAAAGGATGCAAAGAGAAGTGATGTATGTGACTTCCAGGTCATCTCCTTAAAAAGAAAGCACCCTGCACTGGAATTTCCTTCTCTCTTTCTCTCTAGCTCAGAAGTCATGTCGATGTGCACAGACACCTTCTAACCAGATGTAGAGGCAATATGATGAGACGTGCAGAATCACCCAGCAGAGAGTATCTCTGGATGTTCTCCTTCTACTGAGCCACCTGCCTTCCTAGAAATAAACATAAATCTTGTTTAAGCCACTGAATTTTTAGGTTTCTATTGGAACATTTTAGCCTACTCCCTAACAATACAGCATGATATCTATAATTTCTTATAAAATAAAAGAGAACATCATTAATTAGCACCCGCAAGAAATACCGCACCTTCAATAATAAACAACAATAAGCAATATGTGATGCACCTACCCTATGCCTGGCCCCAATGTAGATGGTGGAGCTGCTGTAGTGATGAAAAGATAAGCGTGGGGCTTCCCTGGTGGCGCAGTGGTTGAGAGTTCGCCTGCCGATGCAGGGGACACGGGTTCGTGCCCTGGTCTGGGAAGATCCCACATGCCGCGGAGCGGCTGGGCCCGTGAGCCATGGCTGCTGAGCCGGCGCGTCCAGAGCCTGTGCTCCGCAACGGGAGAGGCCACAACAGTGAGAGGCCCGCGTACTGCAAAAAAAAAAACAAAAAAAAAAAAACAAAAGATAAGCGTGATTCTTGCTCTCATGGAGCTTTAACTCTGCACTAAAATAGACATTTTTTTAATTCAAATAATTAAATAACTCTAAGGTCCATTGCTAGAAAAGGAAAGCACAAATTATCATGGAAGTAAACAATTAGGGAATAAATCTTAATCCTCTTTCACATTCTTCAAGTTTCTGCTAAATTGCCACTTTATCAGAGGTTTGTATGTATCAGATCCCAGTTCCATTACTTCATTGGGCTTCATTATACTTCTTAACTCATCATTTGATAAAATATCCTTGTTTTCTTCCAATAAAATTCTCTTTTACATAAACTAATTTGAGTGAGTTTATTTTGGGAACCAAATGCTCCCTAAGTAAATGAGGAAGATTAACTTTGCAAACGCATATAAACATTGTATTTGATTCAAATAATAACCTTCATTTTTATATAGCATCTATTGCTTTACACAGCATACGAATTTACTTTTATTTTAAAATGAGATTCTGGAATGCCATTTCAAGCTTGAACAATTCCGATGGAAAGAATCCAAAATGGCATTCCGGCACATTTCTTTACAAAAACACAATTGTTCAGCACATTGTGATTTCTTAAGCTTTCTCATATACTCTGGAGCAAAATGGAAAATTACATCATACTGTAGAAAATAGAACTCTTTCCCAGGTATTTATGCTCAAGAGTATAAACACAGTCACAGCTCATACATTTTCCAATTAATTGCTCAGGTGCTCACCTGGCCAATCACAGAAATCCAAAACTTTCCAGCTGTATTACAAAGCCCAAGATTTCATGTCCTGACCTGACATCTTTGGCCGTCACAGGGACCCAAAAGCCTAACTCTGAGTTCCACTGCTCTGACCAGACATGTCACCCACCCAGAAGGAAAGGCCAGTTCCTTTATCAAATGGACCAGCTGTACCCCACTTGATCCTCAACACAACAGCTGTGACTTTCCTGCCAGCCCCAGAATTTATTCAAATAAGTCAATTGCATCTTTCTGCACGGACCAAGGGACACCTACCTCATCCTTTTGTTACTACAAAATCTGCCTCCCACTGCTGTTCTTTGTTCACTGTTCCTAAATGCAATCACTATTTGGCCCTGCAGGGCATGCAGTATCCTCCTCTCCTGGGTTGAGAGTATATGTGTCTATTAAACTGCTCTCTATCCCATCTATCCAGTGTCAGGTACTACGTGTTCAGTCTTCTTGTACGATTTAAGGTGCGGGATCTCTCCCTTATCAACAGGGTGAACAGGAGGTGATCGGACCACCAGCTGAGACGTCCCCTCAAAAATAACTGGAAGCCTCAGGGACTGAGTCAAAAACTGGAGCAGAGAACACACTAAATGTGTTCAGTTCATTACCGCTCTTGTTTCTTCTTGCCACCCAATCCTACCGCCATTGCGGAACAGATGCAAATGCTTGGTATCTCGAATGAAGACTTTCTCCTCCATCTCCCTGCTGATATTGCAGTGGTCCCCACACTGGGGAGCAAAAACACAGCTGTTTACTCTTGTTCACTTCCTCATCCATTGTCTCCCAGGGCCTCTCAAAATTAGCCACATTTTAAGGCATCTTTAGCCTCAGCAATAGCCTGTGCCCAAAACAGTCTTACACAAGATCTTAGTTCTCTTCATGTGTTTAGTCTTCCCCATTCTTCAAGGTCATTTAATTTTAGGGCTTTATTCTCCCTACTATAGGCCATAATATTTACCATTTTATTTTTACCCAAATAACTCTCTAATTTAGACTCCAATAGTTTTGAAGTTGGGATATTGTATCCTTTCTTCCCAAAATGTCCTGAGCTCTTTGTGCAAATTTATTAACTCTCTATCTAGTGGCTAACTTTGTGTCTCAATCAATAAGCTTTTGCTAAACTATTACAGTTTTAGACAAGCTCTAGCTCCAAGAGGGCCCAGTTACCTTCTATTTGCAGAGCTAAAAGTTTGCACCATCTCACTTCTACCAAGACACAGCAGCAACTTAAGTGTTCTCCAACAGACAAATGGTATATATATATATATATATATATACACACACACACACAATGGAATATTCCTCAGCCATAAAAAGAATGAATTAATGCCATTTGCAGCAACATGGATGGACCTAGAGATTATTGTAGTAAGTGAAGTAAGTCAGACAGAGAAAGACAAATGTTATATGATATCACTGATATGTGTAATCTAAAAAATAGTACAAAAGAAGATATTTACAAAAGAGAAACAGACTCAGACATAGAAAACAGACTTATGGTTACCAAAGGGGAGGGGGAGGAGATAAGTAGGGAGTATGGGATTAACATATACACACTACCATATATAAAATAAACAGCAGGATTTACAGTATAGTACAGGGAACTATATTCAATATCTTGTAATAAACTATAATGGAAAAGAATTTTTAAAAAGAACAGAGATATATATGAATATACATGAATATATATTTTGTTATATATAACGAAATCACTTTGCTATACACCTGAAACTAGCACAATGTTGTAAACAAACTATACTTCATTTAAAAAAAAAGAGTATCTAGAAGTTCATTTACTGGACTAAAGCAACAACAGAAACAGATCTATCTTATTACACACAGATAGAAGGAGGGAGTCTCGCATGGTGATAGAGACATCAGTCTCTAGAGAATTTGTGGATGTTATTAATAAGTACAGAACCAAGGCCAGGACACCAGTATCATTTGTTTTTTCTTTTTTTTTTTTTTTCCATTAGTATATGCCTGCCAGAACCCCCTGATTTGCAGTTAGAAATGGAAAAGTTATAGACCACAGGGGTACTTTCCTATTGATGAATTAAACTTTTTCAACTAATTAGATTTTAATTAAAAACCTGATTAGGTCACTCTGATTTGTTTCCTTCTATTTTCCCGTCACCTCTTTGACTTTCTTGTGATGCCTTTCTTATCTATCATCCTGTATTCCCCTTCTCACTTGTTCTCTATCACTTAATTATGGGACTTTGGTCAAGTTACTTGATCTCTCTGAAACTCAATTCCCTCTTGCAGATGGGGATTAGGAAACTTTCCTCTTAGGTTTTCTGTGACATCCAGTGATGCAGCACAGTAAAGTATCCATAATGTGCTGGCACTTAGTGAGGGGATTTAAATTTACATCTCTATCTCCAGCAGTATATTATTTCTTTCTTTTCCCTTCAAGCCCCTTAGCATATGATTATAATAAATGCTTACACAGAAACAAGAACAATTTTGAGTACAGTTATTTTACACTGTAATCATTGATTTTATTGTGTCTACTTATGCATGCAAATGTAGACACAACAAAGTCAGACACACATGCAAACCCACAACAGAGTAGTGTGTCGATATACCTTTTATGTGAGAAGTGAAGAGGCTACTGGAGATTATCAAATCAAGACTTCTACCTTCTTTTTCAGATGGGGATAGGATAATTCTAATGATGTTGCCCATTTCCAGGGTCACACTGTTATTACTGATATGGTTTAAAGCAGAAAACTGAACTTCTGATAGCCAGTCCATTTTTTATTTCATTTACTACCTGTTACATGGCCTTGGGGAAGAAAGCTGTAAGAATCTTCCTCTTGGTTTTTGTACCAATTATTTGATATTAATTAGAGAGTTAGTAAACATTTATTTTGAGGGGAGTTAAAATTTCAGATATCATAGTAGACTAGAAAGGAAAGAAGTATAGAAAAAAAATATGAAAAGTTGAAAATTTTCCAGCTTAAAGAAGACATTTATTTCATGTTTATTAAGTATGCTTTTATAAATATTAATTGTAGATCTCAGGAATGGTTACTTCTCTTTTCTCCTGCTGGAAGCAAAAGGGGATTTTTTTTTTTTTCTAATACTCAATGTGGGGACATGGTTGAGCTCCTGGAGGTAAATCTCACAATTAATTGTAGACATGTATATTTTCAATATCTGAGAATGTCACTAAAACAATTAAATACATGGTTATTTTGACATTGTATTCTAAATTATCCAATTGGCTATTAACATTTCCCTAGACATATCAGTTAAATATTTTATGAATTTCAGGAGAAACTATGAATAATTCGGAATAGATTACCATTAGAAATCAGAGTACAAACTACAATATTGTTTCATTATTCCAAATATTTTTGTTTAACTGAAAAATTTTTCTATATATATGGTCATGTAAATTAAAATGCCATTTCTTATCAAATATGAATAATTTCCTGAATGGAAATAAGTATATATAATGTCAAGTTTTCAGTTGATCAACTTCCATTTATGTAGAAATTCTAGAGTGAAAAAGTGCAATAATTAAAATAAAAAATCTATTACAGGGGCTCAACAGTAGATTTGAGGTATCAAAAGAAAGAATCAGCAACATTTTAAAAATTAGAAAGACAGAAATAGACTCACAGACATAGAAAATAAACTTATGGTTACCAAAGGGGAAGGGAAGGGAGGGATAAATTAGGAGTTTGGGATTGATTGATACACACTATTGTATATAAAATATATAAACAACAAGGACTTACTGTATAGCACAGGGAACTATATTCCATAGCTTGTAACAACTTATAATGGAAAAGAATCTGAAAAAGAATATATATCTATAGATCTATCTATAGATATATTTAGATATAGATATAAAACTGAATCACTTTGCTGTACACATGAAACTAACACAATATTTAAATCAAACTATATTTCAATTAAAAAATCCACCCAGTTGCCCAAAACATTAAAAAAAAAATAGAAAGAATCAGCAAACTTGAAGATAGACAGAGATGATGCAATCTGAAGAACAGTGAGTAAAAATAAAGATGAAAAATGAACAGAGCCTCAAAGAAATGTAGCACACTATTAAATGCATCACCATAAATATAATGGGATTGTCAGAAGGAGAGGAGAGAAAGGGGGAGAAAAATTATGTAAAGAAATAATGACTGAAAACTCCCCCAAGCTGAAAAAAAAACACTAATCTACATATCCAAAAGGCCCAATGAACTATAAGTAGAATAAATTCAAAGATACCCACACGCAGACATATCATAGCCAAAATGTTGAAAGCAAAAGATAAAGAGAAAACCTTAGAATCAGTTTTTTTTTAAAAAAAGCTGCTTCATCAATTATGAAACTCCCCCCTCAATAAGATATACAGCTGATTTTTCTTTAGATACAGCAGAGGACAGAAGCCAGTGTGATGACTTGTTCCAAGTACTGAAAGCAAAATCTTGTTAACCAAGAAATATACATAGAGCCAAACTGTCTATTAAGAATGAAAGTGAGGAAATTCCCTGGTGGTCCAGTGATTAGGACCCAGTGCTTTCACTGCCAGGGCTCAGGTTCAATCCCTGGTCAGGGAACTAAAAGCCCGCATGCCACATAGCATGGTCAAAAAAAAAAAAAAGAAAAGAAAAGAAAAGAAAGTGAAATAAAATAATTCCCAGATAAACCAAAGCTGAAAAGCTGAAAGACTATGTTGCTAGCAGACTTGCCTTCCGAGAAATACTAAAGGAAATTATCCCAACTGAAAGCAAATAACATTGAGCAGTAATTAGAATCCACATTAAAAAAAAGAAAGTGTCAGTAAAGATAATTGTATAGGTAATTATAAGAGAGAGTACAATTACATATTTTTCTCTATTGTTCTCTTAACTGTTTTTAAAAGTAATTGAATAAAACAATATAAATATAATTGTATTTTTAGACTTACAAAATACAAAAATGAAATATATTTGATTAAATGCAGAAAGAGTTGGGTGGGAACAAAGCTGCAAAGAGTAAGAAAATAAAACAAGACAGTAACTATAATCCACAGAAAGAAATAAAGAGAACCAGAAACAGTAAATAAAAATGTTAATATAACAAATTCTGTAAATACATACTTGTTCTCCTTTCTTGTCTCAGCTTCTTTATAAGACATAGGATTATATAAAGCAATAATAACAATTTATTGTTGTGTTTTTAAGGTAGCACACAATGTATAACAACAATAGTACCAAACAAAAGAGGGAAAAGGAATGGAGGTATACAAGAGAAAGTTTCTTTCATTAGAATAAAGGTATTTTAAATATGAAGTAGATTTTGAGAAATTGATGTGTATATTGTAAGCCCTAGAATAGCCACAAAAAAGTTCAAAAACATAATAAAAATTATTAAAGAAACTAATATATTATCCTAGAAAATATCTACTTAAGAATAAAGAAGACAACTACAGGAATATTAAAACAAAAAAGATATGAGACATATAGAATACAAAAAAAATGGCATATGTAAATCCAACCATGTCAATAATAATATTAAATGTGAATGAGTTAAACAATCCAATCAAACATCAGAGGTTATCAGATTTGATAAACAAACAAGATCCACCCATATGCTGTTAACAGGAGACCATTTTAGAGTCAAATAAATAAAAAGTTTGAAAGTAAAAGGATAGAAGATATACCATGCAAATAACAACAGTAATGGAATAGGAAAGTAAACTTTCCTATACAGAAAAGTAAACTTTAAAACAAAAAAAAAGTGGCAAAAAGAAAAAGAATGGCATTTCATAATGAATAGAGGGTCAATTCACTAGGAATATATAAAAATTATAAACATATATGCATTTAACAAAGAGTATCTAAATATAAGAAGCAAAAACTGACAAGTAAAGGAAGAATAATTCAACAATAATAGTTAAAGACTTCAACATCCCACTTTAAATAATAGATAAATTATGTAGAAGATTAATAAGTAAATAGAAGACATGTACAACACTGTAAACTAAACTAACTATACTTAGCCAATATCTATATGATACTTCACCTCAAAAAAGCAAAATAAAGATTCTTCTCAAGTGCCCCTGGAACAGTCTCAGGATACACAATACACTAGGACATAAAACAAGCCTCAATAAATTTAACTGGATTGAAATATCATGCAGTGTATATTTTCCAACAAAATTGAATTAAATTATAAATCAATATCAAAAGGAAGTTTGGAAATTCATAAATGTATGGAAAATAAACAACACATTATTCCTAAATAACCACTGGGTCAAAGAAAAAATCATAAGTGAAATTCAAAAATACCTTTAGAAGAAGGAAAATGAAAACACAACATGTAAAACGTTATGGGATGTAGCTACACAGAGGGATATTTGTAGCTGTAAATGCCTATATTAAAAAAGAAGAAAGAACTCAATTCAATAACCTAAACTCATACTTTAAGAAACTTGGAAAAGAAGACCAAGTTAAATCTAAAGCATTTAGAGGAAAGGAAATAAATAAAATACAGAAGTGAAAATGAATAGAAAAAAAATCAAAGCAAAGTTTGTTCTTTGAAAAGACCAACAGAATGACAAACATTTAACTAGGCTGACCATAAAAAAAAAGAACCCTCAAATCATTAAAATCAAGAATAAGATAGGAAAATCACTACCAGCCTTACAGAAATATGAAGGGAATACTATGAAAAAAATGTATTCCAATAAATTAGATAACCTAAATAAAATGGAAAAATTCTTGTAAATACACACACTACCAAAACTGAGTCAATAAGAAACAGAAAAACCAGAATAGGCTATAACAAAGTAAAGATTGAGTTAGTAATTAACAACTTGCCACATGTTGTTAAGATGGCAATACCCTACAAATTAATTTATAGGCTCAACACAATCCCTTTCAAATTACCAACTGCCTTTATCCAAAAACTGACAAGGTGGTACTAAAATTCATATTAAAATGTAAAAAACCTAGAATACCAAGAAAAAAAAATCTTGAAAAAGAAGAATAAAGTTGAAGGACTTACACTTTATAATTTTAAAACTTGCTACACAACTACAGTAATTAATACAGCATGGTACTTATATAAGAATAAAACTATAGATCAATAGAATAGAGCTGAGAGTCTAGATATAAACCCATACATTAATGGTACCAAGACAATTCAACAGGAAAAGAAGTGCTTTCAAAAAGTGTTGCTGAATATCCACCTGCAATAAAGTTGAATTCCTGTCTCACACCATAAAAAATACTAAAATATTAACTCAAAATGAATCACAAACCTAATTGTGAGAGCTAAAACAATACAACTCTTATATAAAAACATGAGTGAATATTCATGAGACTGGATTAGGCAATGGTGTCTTATATATGACATCAAAGCACAAGAAATAAAAAATAAATTTGACTAAATCAAAACTAAAAATATTGTGCTTCAAATGATACTATTAATAAAGTGAAAAGACAACCCACAGAATGAAATAAACTTATATAAATCGTATATGTGATAAGGGACTTGTATGTATACTATATGAAGAACTATTATGAATTAAAAATACAACCCAATTAGAAAATGAGCAAAGTATCTAAATGGAATTTCTCCAAAGAAGATATACAAATGACCTGTAAGCATGTTAGAGAGATGCAAATCAAAACCACAATGAGTTACCACTTCACATCCACTAGGGTGGCCATAATCAAAAAGAGACACAATAACAATTGTTGGTGAGTGTGTGAATAAAATGGAATCTTTACACATTGTTTATCAGAATGTAAAATTGCGCAGATACTTTGGAAAACAGTTTGGCAGTTCCTACAAGGCCTAAACACAGAGTTAGTATATGATCCAACAATTCTACTTTTACGTACATATGCAAGAGAAATAAAAACATTTTAATGCAAGAACACTTGTACACAAATGTTCAAAGCAGCATTATTCATAATGTCAAAAGGTAAAAGCAACTCAAATGTCCATCAACTGATGAATGGGTAAATTAAACATTATCTTCAATAGAAGGAATAATATATTGATATATGCTACAACATTGATGAAATTTGGAAACGCTCTGCTAAATGAAGCAAGCCAGTCACGCATTGTATGTTTGTAGTTATATCCTCAATAGGCAAATCCAGACAGAATGTAAATTAATGTTTGTTTATGGCTGGAGAGGAAGGAAGGGGGAGAGGGTGACAACAGAGAGTGACAGCTAATGAGTATGGGGTTTCTTTTTTGAGTGATGAAAATGTTTTAAACTTAGATTGTGTTGATGATAGCACAACTCTGAATATACTAAAATCCATTAAACTGTACACTTTGGTGAATTTTATGGCATGTAAATTGTATCTCAATAAAGATGTTTTAAAAGTGAAATAAAATGTAGTATGAGGAGAAATAAAGACTTAGGGTAAGCAGTATTTTTATTTTCATAATTGAATTCTTTTTACACAAATGATTTAAGAAATAATCAGAAACAAAAACATATGTAATTTTTGGACTTCCCTGGTGGTGCAGTGGTTAAGAATCTGCCTGCCAATCCAGGGGGCACGGGTTCAAGCCCTGGTCTGGAAGATCCCCCATGTCGCAGAGCAACTAAACCCGTGTGCCACAACTACTGAGCCTGCACTCTAGAGCCATGAGCCACAACTACTGAGCCCACATGCCACAACTACTGAAGCCCGCGCACCTAAAGCCCATGCTCCAAGACAAGAGAAGCCACCGCAATGAGAAGCCCGCACACCACAACGAAGAGTAGCCCCCACTCACTGCAGCTAGAGAAAACCCCCGTGCAGCAAAGAAGACCCAACACAGCCAAAAATAAATAAATAAATTTATAAAACCAAAAAACATATGTATTTTTGGCAAAGGAAATAATGTATTGGTCTGACACCTTAGAAGAAATATTATGTGCTAGCCAAAGTGAAGTCCATTTTTAAAAAAATCTCTATAGATTCTTCCAGGCTAACAGCAACTTTGAGGGATCAGTCTCATGAAAGGGGAAATATTCTGAAGAGACTGGATTTTAGAGTATAAAATTGAATCCAGAGAATCCTAAACCTTTTTGAAGCAGCTGAATCTGTGGAGACTTAACCCCAAAGCATAGCAGTCTTCTCATTACATTATGTGCAGGTATTAGAAATGGTCTATTTTTATAACCAAAAAAATGCCTTGCAAAATTCAAGGTGATCTTTTTCTTTCATCATGTGATGAACCACCTTAGCTGCAGGTTATAATTATTTCTATGATGTTCCAGTGCCTAATTATTTATATAGTGCATTATTAGTACACATAGTCAGAAATAAGCCCTGTTAAAGCAGCATTTTTTGAGGAGCTTTCAAATCTATATGTCTATCTACATATTTGGATTACTTTGAGGAAAACCATAGTTCAGCGGAAGAGAACATCCCAACAGTTAAGAACTGCTGCTTTATAATACCATTTTATTCTTATATTTTTCCTGCAATTTTCAACTTTAATCTATCACAAGTCACAAAAATTCTGACCCATATTTTCCTCAGCCAGAACGAAACAAAACAAAACAACAACAAAACTCAGAGATGTGAATTAGATAAAATTAAGAACTAACCTCTAACAGCTTATGTTCTTAATTTTTCTTTAATCTAGAGAGCAAACCACAACTTTTTCATTGACCCTAGTTATACTTTGTTGTCAATTCCTGTGTGTCTTCACATACTTGTTGCAGTACTGGATAGGTTGGTGTCACTACAGATCTCTGATATCTTGAGTACAATCTTCTTTTCAGTGCTATAATTAACCTCTGTGAAGTCAAAATATTTAGTATAAGTCGGTTATACACAACAGCCTTGGATGTGTGGTGCTTTGGGGGAGGATGGTATAAAGGTGTCTGTGCATTAAGCAATGCAGGGTGAAGAAAACTGCAGTCAAGGATGGCGAACTAAGAGTGAGGAATAAGAATGGAATCTATATCAGGAATTTAGAGCTTGAGGTGATAGTAAAGCATTCCCTATATATTTGAGGATCCTAGAAAATATGTGGAAATATTTGCTCTATTGTATATGAATATTTAATGAATCATCCCAGAAGGCTGGATAACTTGGAGACATTTTGGCAGATTCATATCAAATTATTAACATTGCTATATCTATGAAGTGGGAATTAGGTGGGGTTGGAGTGGGGATGGAGGACAGGAGGTAATATTTTTCTAAATGTATTTCTTTATGTTTTAACTTTTTACAACAAGTTTTATGGGTTTTGAATTCATCTCCTCTATCAAGTGTCCCCAGATTTTTCTACCACAGGCAGGATCAGTCACTTTCTTCTCCATGTTCTCCCCAAAGGCAGGGACCATGATTAGCAAACATTTGACACATTTAAGTCATGTAATACATGTTTGTTGAATGGCCATTTAGTTTAACACCATTATTTCGTAGATGAAATAGATGAGGAAAATAAATTAAGTGATTGATGCCTGATGACTTTCTCAAACTGTGGTCTCTGGACCAGCAGCAGCAATGTCTCCTGAGAAGTTGTTGGAAATGCAGTTCTTGAGCCCTACCCTAGACCCAGAGATTCAGAAACTCTGGAGGCGGACCCCAGAGATCCATGTTTTAATAAGCCTTCTTGGTGATTCTGATGTGCACTCAATTTGAGAACCACTGCTCAAAGATAACATGGCTGGTATGAAACAGGCAAAAACAAATCCTCAAATGATCTAAGTAAGCTTATATTGGATTATAATATATGTAAAAAGACATCCAATGCTAGAATAAATCTTTCTAACTTATTTTTCTCTGTGGAACAAAACAAATCTGTTTTCATATTTGTCTTATTTAATTTTATCTCTCTGGATACATAAACTCTTTCTTTGTCACAATGCTAAAATATAAAAAGAAATTACCAACTTGGAAATACAGAGTTTACTCATTGCCAAATAAGACTTCTCACTTCCATAAGCAAATCACTTTAAACTATACATTTATAATGAATCCAGTTATATTTTAATTATATTAGCATGAAAAGAGATGTAATAATTCCATGGAAACCAATATTTTATTTTCTATGCTTTAAGTATTTTGGGCTACAAATGAAAATTTTGAATACTGGGGAGAGAGAGATTTTCTATAATTATTATGCCCACTGTAGAGAGAATATTAAGCCATAGTTTCTGTGGAGTCTTGTCAAACATAGTTCCTTCAGTATTTACAAACTGAAATGCTTGTTATATGGTTTCAAAAGTTTTTCTTAGCTCAAGGGAGAAGTCACTGTATTAAGAAAAACAATCTAAAACAGCATCAGTAGGGAAGAAGTCATGGGTGACAGTGCTATGTGGGGAAAGTATATGAGAAATCATATCCCAGTGGTTGCTATGGCTGTAAACAGTTTTAAGAAAAACATCTGAGTCTCTATCAGCTACCTCCCGGAAACAAAGGAAAACTCATGCTCATAAATTCAGCTTTAGAACATAAACAGTATATGATTAGGTTTCAGCCATATTACCCCACTCTTTACTCCTTGACTCACATTTTTAAGGACTTATTTACTTCTTGTATTGTTTAATATAAAGAATTTAATTCGACATAAGTACTTATGAAACACCAGGAGAAAGGAAGAAATAGATTGGCATTAAAATATTCCTAATTCTAAGGCTTTCCATATCTAAAATAAAATTGAGATTTGATTAAAAATCCACCTGCAGTAGAGGAATAGAAAGAAGCCCAGGATGACCTGAACAAAGCTGAGTGAGTGTAAGGAGGAGGGCTCCACAATGAGGACTGAACAGAAGGTTAGTGGAAGGCACGCAGCAGGGTAGAAAACCTTGTAAACAACACGGGTTCTGTTGGAAGTTTTATTGGAAGTGCAGTGGGATGCCATTCCAGGGCTTTAGGCAAAAATGAGACAACCTAATTGTAATCAGTTTTATCTGTTTTGACAATAAAAGGTGCTTGAATCCTGCATTTCCTCTTTTTTTCTCCTGAAGCACGACTATTGTATCAGCTATTACAAGTATCCAAAGGTCTTCCAGATTTTCTCAAGGAGTTTCATTTCAGAACACTGAAGGAGCACATTAAATTGCTCTGGTAAGGCCTGAAAAATTTCCTAGCTGTTCGTAATGGGTGCTTGCTTTCTCACGCTTGTGCATTCTAGAATACTTAAGTCGTCTAGGCAAATTAAATATTTTTCTTGGGATGAGTTTTCACAGTAAGTTGATTTTTATTGCAACTGTTGTGCTTGGCAAAATATTAGTGAAATCCCCATATAGCTTTAGAATTAGACAGAATTACAGTTTTGTTATTTTGTGGTAATATATGCTGAATATAAAGGCTATTGAAGACAGAGAAATTAAGATTTTGGTTGACAGAAGAGTATGTACTTAAAAGGTTGTAAGCAGACAAAATAACAAAATACATATTCCTTGAATTTAGATTAGCTATATTTCGCTCACTAGTATATATTTTAATCAGAAAAAAATAGAGCAAAGCAAATAACTTCAGTAAATTGAATTTTATCATTGTTATAAAAGATTTAATAACCAATTTTAATTAGTGAAAACTTTCTAGAAGAAGCTGTGTGGACAGGCAAGATCAGACAATATTTTTTTTAGAATCATGGCTAAACTAGTAAATAAATAAAGTGAAGGTATAGAAATCTTGTTACATTGCTTTAGTGCACAACCACCTGGCTTCTGGGAGAAGGAGAAAGCAATATCATACATCTTGCATAATATTCCCTCTCGGGTAACATTAGTTCATAACACAAGAGAATTTTCCCTGGCTTTACCTGACAGAAACTTGATTCATCTTCCAGCCAAGAGCAATTTTTCTACCATATTCAGCAATAGTTGCTTCTGAAGGGCTTTCTTATCTCATTTCTTATTCATTAATCTCCAAAAGACATGTTAGAAACCACAAAATGTAAATCTCTTTATAACTAAATTAATCCAATTCTTTTCATGAGAGACAGCCTCATTGTCAGCTGAGCATATGTAACAAATGCTTGTCGCTTCTGAGTGCGCAAAGAGCAAGATCTAAAAGATCATTTCTTTTGAGAAATGTACGTTAACACGAGAAACTACCTTTTTCTCTAATGATTAACTTGTCATGTATTTTTTTAGAAGTAATATCCACCCATAATTTATTGAGGAAGACTATCATAGCCACTTTATATAATTACGGTTCTGATAAGGCACATCTTCTTGAGTTTTTTAATTTAGCATTTTGTCAAAATAGAAAAGAAGAAAACATAACTCTATACTCACTGGTTTTTCATAAAATATTCTTGTTATCATGCAAATTTTAACCTGAAGAAAACATAACTCTATACTCACTGGCTTTTCATAAAATATTCTTGTTATCATGCAAATTTTAACCTATCTCCTCTACTAACCTAAATCCTAAATCATGCACTACAAAATTTAATTGAAGAGACATACTTCATAAAAGAAAAGTAATTTCTCTAACAAATTGTTTGTTTTACCCTATATATTTTTACCATATGGCATGTAGAATTTTTTTCCTAAGTAGTCATCTATAGAAAAATTTTCAGTGTATGGAAACGATTTCTATGCTTTGAAGAAATAAAGTTTTATGAAAGGAAAACCCAAACATCACTAATATGTAGGTTTTGTCCTTTCATTTTATTTCAAAGCAGTTTAAGATATTTCATATGAATAACTTTTTAATATCTATAAATATTTAACATTTGATAAACAAAAAAGTCAGCAGCTTTCATTGTTTTTATAATAGCCTATAAATTAGAGTTGCATCTTTCCCCAACATACCTTAAACTTTCTCAGTTTGTCATTTAAATATTTCTGTTAATTATCAGTTTATGATTCACATACCATGATGTTTGAAGGATCTATGAAGATATAAAGAGGAATTACAATTTCCCCTATAAATGATACAGTTATTAATTACTAACCCACTTTGTTCCAAAAACAATTTCAGGTGACTTTAAAAGAAATACACAGTACAGTTAAAGAGAATAAATTTAATAAAGTGAGAATAATTGGGCAAACACAAGACAAAGCAAAAGATAAAAATCAACCTACAGGGGCTTCCCTGGTGGCGCAGTGGTTGAGAGTCCGCCTGCCGAGGCAGCGGACACGGGTTCGTGCCCCGGTCCGGGAGGATCCCACATGCCGCGGAGTGGCTGGGCCCGTGAGCCATGGCCGCTGGGCCTGCGTGTCCGGAGCCTGTGCTCCGCAGCAGGAGAGGCCACAGCAGTGAGAGGCCCACGTACTGAAAAAAACAAAACAAAAGAAAAAAATCAACCTACAGTAAAGAATGGACATATGGATACCGGGGTGAAGTGGGGGAGGGGAAAGGGAGGTGGGATGGCTTGGGAGATTGGGATGGACGTATATACACTACTATGTATAAAATAGATAACTAATGAGAACCTGCTGTATAGCACAGGGAACTCTACTCACTGCTCTGTGATGACCTAAATGGGAAGGAAATCCAAAAAAGAGGGGCTATATGTACATGTATAGCTGATTCACTTTGCTATACAGCAGAAACTAACACAACATTGTAAAGCAACTATACTCCAATAAAAATTAATTTAAAAAATCAACCCACAAATAAGACTAATTAAAATTATATACTGTGAAGTTCTATACATTTGCCATGAGCTAACCACAATTTTGCCTCTAAGCTCTTAACAGACAACGTAGGGAGAAAAATTTAGTAAATTATATGTTTCAATCTCCCTTCAAGATAAACATACCAAGCCAGCTGCACAGAAAAATCACAACTATTCCTGATATTAATCTCAGAAAACAATGTCTCTTAAGTTTCTCAAAATGAAGAGCCTGTGTAACGGAGTGAACAACATCTTCAGAACTTCAGGATCCTTTTTTCTCTCAGAGATTCTCTCAAAGTAGCACTGTGGCATTAAATGTAAGTGTAATTCCTACTAACACTCTTAATAAGGAACCATTTGATGCAGCAAGCTTCCAGGAAACACTTCCTTCCAATTGTTTCTCTTTTGTAATCTTTTGAGAGATAGGATGTGGCAGGGAGTTTGATTCTGTATTCACTCATGAGTTTCTACAATGTAGCTCTTCTCTGTTATTGGTTAAGTGCAAAGCCTTAACTGACAATGGAGACAACTGGATGACAATGGAGAACGGTAGGGACCTGAGCAGCCCACCGTGAATCTGTCCTGAGTAGAAGACTATTCTAAGTAGAAGACTATTCTAAGTAGAAGACTATTCTATTCTATTCCTCTGAGAGTGAAACCAGGTTAATACCTCCTGTAGAGCTAGTGGTTTCTTACAAAATAATTTTGAACCTGCTCTAACAGAAAACTGAACTATTTAGAAGGAAGTTTGCAATCTCTTGATTTTAGGAACTAGTGTCCTTAATAATAATGATAATAATATATTAAATAATAATCATTTTCATTATAATATTTATAATGAGTATTTAGTGAGGGCTTAGTGAATGTTACCACTGTCTTAAAACACTTAAAGAGCACTGACTCATGGATTGATAGAATCATTATGTAATTTTACAGGTAAGAAGTGAGGTTAAGAAACTAGCCTAAGGTCACATGGTTAGCATAGAATGGAACCAACAATTGAAGCCAGGATTTCTGGCTCCAATGTCTAGACTCTTCACAGCACTGCTAACACATATATATGGAATCTGAAAAGAAAATGGTTCTGATGAACCTAGGGTCAGGACAGGAATAAAGACGCAGACGTAGAGAATGGACTTGAGGACACAGGGAGGGGGAAGGGTAAGCTGGGACTAAGTGAGAGAGTAGCATTGACATATATACACTACCAAACATAAAACAGATAGCTAGTGGGAAGCAGCTGCATAGCACAGGGAGATCAGCTTGGTGCTTTGTGAACACCTAGAGGGGTGGGATATGGAGGGTGGGAGGGAGACACAAGAAGGAGGGGATATACGTATGCATATAGCTGATTCACTTTGTTATACAGCAGAAACTAACACAGCATTGTAAAGAATTATACTCCAGTAAAGATGTTAAAAAATAGGGAGTTGGAGTGGAATGCTATTTGTAACACTTTTGTATAACTTTTTTAAAAGACTTCAAAAATATTCGACTTTGGAAGAGGAAATAAAATAATATGGAATTATTTTTAAATGTCTGAGAAAAGCTACTCTACAGAATAGACTATTTTGGAAAATATATCAAACATCATCAGTAATCATGCTAAGCAAACAGAACCTATCTGCAAGCTCAGAAGAAAGTGACTTGTCTATTATGCATTTATGAAAAAGACAAGAAAATATATTAACTAATCGTTTACATATGTATATAAAAATTTATCATTGAATTCAAATACTAACAGCTAGAATTTTTCAAAGAGAGGATGATGTAAAACTAAAATTGGCCTGTATCCATACAAATGTGAATGGAATATCTAAATGTAATAGAACAAAGTCAAAGTCCAGTGTATTTAGGTTGGTACCTGTAGTGGGTTGAATAGCAGTCCCGCCAAAAGATATGCCCACCTGGAACCTATGATTGTGACCCTTATTTAAGAAAAGGGTCTTTAGAGATGCAATTAAGTATCTTGAAATGAGATCATCTTGGATTATCCAGGTGTTTTTAATCCAATGACAAGTGCCCTTATAAGAAGAGAAGACAGACTGAGGGAGGCAGAAGTATACATTAGGTGGAGACAAAGAGTGGAGTTGTGAGGCCTCAAACCAAGGAATGGCTGGAGCCACAAAAAACTAGAAGAGACAAGGAAAGATTATCTCCAAGATTCTTCAAAGGGAGCAGTCTAGCTGACATTGATTTAGGGCTTCTGCCCTCTCAAACTATCAGAGAATAACTTTCTGTTGTTTTAAGCTACCAAGTTTGTGGCCTTTTGTTACAGCAGCCCTGTAACAATGTAAATATTAGTTTACCTGTCTGCATAGACATTTTAATATGCTGAGAAAAGGGTATTTTCAAAGGGCAGTTGAATCTCAATGAAATTAAATGACATCAATCATAAATATACTATGCTTTCTAAATGAGCAAAAACAGCAGTATTAAAATAATAAAAATAATAATTTGTGTTCACTTAAACACAGACTGATAGAAAATATCCATCACTTCACTTAATAGAAACTTTAACATTGAAAGTAATAAGTAAAGATACCTTAGAGTCCACTTGTAAGTTCACTTATAAGGAATCAAAAGTTTGAAAAGCACTATCTTAAAAGCTGTTAGATTCTTATGTCTGAGAACTCTAAATGCTGTTCTGATGGATGCAAACAGATACATAAAGGAAATCCTTAGAGATGGAGAAGGTAATTCTGTACAGGAAATTTCCTCACCTTTGTTGAAATAAAATACAGAAGCTTCATTTTTTTTTTTTTTTGGATCATGGATGGACAGTTTCTAAATAGTGTAGGCTCTTTCACTCTACTTTCCCATCTTCCCTTTGAGATTTTTTTTTTCTTTTCTGTTAATTTTGCTGCCACCATCACATTTATACTCAATTTATACTGTTTTCAAGATTTCATTTTTCACCCTTTGGTCCAAAGTCAGACAGTAGCTTTGTCATTTGCAGGAGAAGCATTTTTAGACTTAAAAAATTATATATATATATATATATATATATATATATATATATATAGCTAAATATTCTATATTATACAGTATGTTAAATATTGTTACATATTTTATATTATGTATTATATGTAACAACTGAGATGGGTAAGCACTTTCAGAAAAATTATACATAATATTTAATATATACATATAATACACATATATAGAATCATAAAAAGGAAATAAAGAAAAGGGTAGACACAGAAAAAACAGCCTGCTCATTCTGTACAGTGGCCTAATCCTAACATTAATTGGCATGCTCTCCTGAGTGACCCTACCAATTCCACAAGATAATTCAGGAGACATCAACTGCCCAGTTATACAGCATTTTATGGATTTGTTCAAGTGTTTTATTGCTCTGTCCCAGTCTTACCTGCATATGTGAAATGACACTCTGATTCATACTCAAACCCCAATCTCTGAGGCACTGGACACATTCGTCAGTATCAGAGACAAGAATTCTCAAGCCTGGATGCCACCCTAATGTCCCCTCATCTGATTCATGTGAGGTCTGAGGCTTTTTCCAAACTGAATGATATAATGAATGTTCTTACCTTTCAAACAGCCTCAGCCCTTTGCATAGACTCGTGGCCTTGCCCCTCAGCCTCTGAGAATGATCTAATTCTGGTCCCCAAATATTTCCCACATAGCATTTCCTGCCCCTCTTGTTCTGGGTGGAGACATTTGACAGGCTCTGCCAGGTAAATTGTGAGAAGTGTCTTGATCAGCACTGTCCAAGTGAGAGTGGCCCAAAGTGAACACCACCCAGAATAGAGCCCCTAGCAAACCTCTGATGGGTATTGTGAATGAGAAATAAATCTTTGCATACACTACTGTATATAAAATAGATAAGTAATAGAACCTGCTGTATAGCACTGGGAACTCTACTCAGTACTATGTTATGGTCTATATGGGAAAAGAATCTTAAAAAAGAAAAATAGAGTGGATACTGCAACTAACACAACATTGTAAATCAACTATACTCCAATAATTTTTTTTTTTTTTTGCGGTACGCGGGCCTCTCACTGCTGTGGCCTCTCCCGCTGCAGAGCACAGCCTCTGGACGCACAGGCCCAGCGGCCATGGCTCATGGGCCCAGCCGCTCCGCGGCATGTGGGATCCTCCCAGACCAGGGCACGAACCCGTGTCCCCTGCATCAGCAGGCGGACTCTCAACCACTGCGCCACCAGGGAAGCCCTAAAAATGTTTTTAAAAAAATAAATCTTTGCTCTTTTATGCCCCTGAGAGTTCGCATTTAGTTCCTCCTTTGGTGGATGCATTACTCATCTACCTTACAGACTCAGTTTCCATCAAATATCCTTCAAATCTTATAGGGAAATATCTGTACTTGTCTGTTCATTACGAATTGCACTAAAGTTTGGTAAAATACTTAGATCAATAATTTGTAAAATGTGTTCCATGAAAATAAAATTCTATATAGATTCAAATGTTCGTTAACACATTAGGGCTCTGTGAATTCCCAAACTCTTGCCATAAAATCTGGCCTACCCATTGAGTTTCCCAACCCTCTTTTACCATGGAACCCTTTTCCCACAGACATTTAGAAACACTACAGAGCACAATGATTAGCAGTATATCAGTCACCTCTGGCAGTGAAGGAATGGAATGGGATTGGAGAGAACACACACAGAATCTTCAAATGCACCAGCATTTTCTTTCTTACACTGGGAATTGTGCATAAAGGTGTTTCTATCATTATTCTCTAAACCATAATTATAATTATATACATCCTTTTGAATGTGTGTATATTTCACAATTTTAAAATGTTAAGTAAACACATTAATGGAATTAGGGAAATCTCAAACACAAGAAAAATATTTGAGAGCTACATTTCTCTCTTCACAGGAAAAGAGACACTATAGCAGGTTTAGAGTATTTCCTAAATAAACTAATAGGAGTGAAAGAATTTTTAAAGTTATAAATGATAGTAAAAGATTATTACTTCACAATTTAAAGAAAAATGTGTTAAATGTGTCAATGATTCCAAAATATCTAAAGTATGGTGGAATGATAATAAAGTAGCCTCTGAGTAAAATTTTCAAGCTATTTATTATTATTAAATTATTTACAAAGGAAGCTTAATTTATAATTTTTAGAATGTGTGAATTAAAATTTCTATGATTCTCCAGAAAATGTCAACTGTGATATGTAGCTTGTTTAGAAAAGGCTGTGGTTTTCACCTGAAAGCTATTTTTGTAGATGTAAAATTTTGCAGAGGCAAAAAGTGTTAGTCTCATGACCTCAGGACATTTCACTTTTGTCAGGTACAACTTAGGCCTTAGGTCACTAAAATACACTGACTTCAATAGAAAACATGCCATTTCTTCATTGCTAAACATGTTTTCTTAAGTATTCCATACAGCCAGTTGTCTTCATTGACATCTTCATAATAATGATTTTTTTCATCTTTATTTGGTGTTGAGTGTGCCCTTATTTTATCAATATCTGTATAAGTGTGTCTGTCTTTTTAATATAAACGTTACAGACATATTTTCTGATTTGTCCTGCACATCATAATTCCAGCCTATATAATTTCATAAAATCTACAGCTGAAGCACATTGAATCCACATCATTTCTCATCCACCCATATTTTTCAAAATTCACAGCTCTTAAGAAATAAGAAGAACCATCTCAAAGGGTTGTGTAGTCCTTAACTGTATATACTAACATTTCCAAAGGGCATCCTTCTTCATGCATCTACTTCCTCTCTCAGTAAAAAGGAGATTCCAAGGCTGCAGGACAGGGTCCACACCAGGTAACTCATGTGCATACAGGTAGTCAGAACTCCCTTGAGAGTATGTTTCTTATTCCAACCTTAGCTCTTTCCTTTGGAGGACATGGAGAGTTTTCTCGAAAACTCGTGACTACCTACCAGAATAAAATTATTATGAAACTTCGGCATTTACCAAACTTTATGCAAGTAATATGCATTAAAATGAATAAAAATAAAATAGAATTACAGTCCAAAGTTGTGAATGTAATGTCTTTCAAAGCAACAAAATTTAAGTTTGTACTTATAAAGACTTGAAACTAGTTATTACACATATAGTAGGCTAGATATTAATGTATTTGTAGTTTAATGAAGCTTTATCCTTCACAAACATCTTTGTTCAATTGTCAGCATTAGGTATTATGGGAGAGAAAAGCATTTTTCAGTAAACTGTCTCCCTGTAGGGTTCTTTTACTAATATTAAACTATTTTGAACCCTGGACTTTTTGTAATATAAAATTTGCTCAGGATATTATCACTATAGAAAATAGGAATGCTAGCTTTTTGGCCAGAACAGCCATATTCCAGTAATTCGCCAAAATGACCAACAAAAAAGGGAAAGAGGAGGGGCAGCCACTACATGTTCTCTAGGCCTTTTAGAAAACATGGAGTTGTTCCTTTGGCCACATACATGTGAATCTACAAGAAAGGTGATATTGTAGATATCAAAGGAATGGGCACTGTTCAAAAAGGAATGCCCCACAAATGTTACCATGACAAATTGGGGAGAGTCTACAATGTTACCCAGCATGCTGTTGGCATCATTGTAACCAAACAAGTTAAGGGCAAGATTCTTGCCAAGAGAATTAATGTGTGTATCGAGCATATTAAGCACTCTAAGAGCTGAGATATCTTCTTGAAACGGGTGAAGGAAAATGATCAGAAAAAGAAGGAAGCCAAAGAGAAAAGCACCTGGGTTCAACTGAAGCGTCAGCCTGCTCCACCCAGAGAAGCACACTTCATGAGAACTAATGGAAAGGAGCTGGAACTGTTGGAACCCATTCCCTATTAATTCATGGCATGATACATGTAAAGAAAATAAAAGACCTGGACTGTATAAATGTTTCTCTTAATTGAGAAGAGTGTGTGACCTCCCTCCCCAAAACAAATACTTAAAACATATTTTAATTGTGTCTGAATTCAGTGGGTGACATCGTTTTACTTTTCAAATTCAGTGGTTTTTCTTCCTGAAAGATGTGAGGTAGTTTGTTGTGCAATATACTCCATTGGTTAATAAACTGCTAGATATTATTTATAAAAAAAAAAAGAACATAGGAATACTAGAGAATGCTGTTCTCATTTATATATCTCTTGCTTCAACAAGTGTGTTGTAAAATTTATGTTTATCACAATTAAAGAGGAAACAGAAATATATATAAAATTCTCAAACAAATCATATTCGGATAAGTTACCTACTCAAAGCCAATTAGTAAACACCTAACCTTCTGTGTGCAAAGAGTTTTGGTTTAAGATCTCTGGTTTAAGATCTTTGGTTTAAGATCTCTGGTTAAGATCTTTGGTTTAAGTTTAAGATCTCTCCACTACAGTCAGGAGTAAGACAAGCATGCCCACTGTTTTCACTGCCATTTAGCATTGTGTTGGAGTTATTAATCAAATGGAATTAGACAAGGAAATCAAGGCATGAGAATTAAGTAAAATTGGGAGCGAGTCAAGATGGTGGTGTGGGAAGATGTGGAGTTAGCATCTCCCCACAACTAGGGCCGCTGGTGGGGGACTCTGATGCCCAAGAAGACAAGAGGAACCCCAGAGTGAACCGGTAGGATGTAGGGGGACTGAGGGGGGAGGAGAAGTGGAGGCCAGACAGGATTGGTGACCCTGAAGCCAGGGAGATCAGGAGAGGCAGGTAGAAGGGGCCATCCAGGAGGAGCAGGAGAAAAGCAGAGGGCAATTGCCCTGCCCACTCGAGCCCAGAAAGTCTGCTGAGTCCCAGGTGAGGTCCCCTGTCCTCTGAGACCAGGGGCTGGGGACACCCCTGGGCCCTTTCTGTTCCTTCAGCCTAATCTTCACCCACCAAAGCCCCCAGAGCCTTTTCCAGCCCTTTGGGTCCTGAGCATTGGCCCCACCCACTGCTCAAACCTCACCCTTGCTTAGGCCCTGCCCTCCACAGCCAAGGCCTTTCCCCCACCCTCCTTTTTTTTTTTCTTTTCCCTCCTCCTCTTTTTTACTATTGTGGTACTGATGTACCTTCTGGTTGGTGATTCATCTATATTTTTATTTTTACATTCTTTCTAACATATCTGTTAGTTTCCTAGTCTAATTTTATTTTTTAATTTTTTTTTTTTTTTTGCCACCCCATGCAGCTTGTGGGATCTCGGTTCGCAAGCCCAGGGTTGGGTGGAAGCTCCTGCAGTGGGAGCACTGAGTCTGAACCACTGGACTAACAGAGAACCTCAGACCCCAGAGAATATTCATTGGATTGAGATCTCACAGAGGTCGTCAGCTCAGTACCAAGACCCAGCTCTACCCAATAGCCTAAAAACTCCAGTCTTGGAAGCCTCAGGGCAAACAACCAGTAAGGTAGGAATACAATCCCACTCAAAAAAAAAAAAAAAAAATAGGCAATCTACCTGAAAAAGAATTCAGAGTAATGATAGTAAAGATGATCCAGAATCTCAGAAATAAAATGGAAGCACGGATTGAGAAAATACAAGAAATGTTTAACAAAGATCTAGAAGAACTAAACAACAGAGATGAACAATGCAATAACTGAAATGAAAAATACACTAGAAGGAATGAATAGCAGAATAACTGAGGCAGAAGAATGAATAAGTGAGCTAGAAGACAAAATGGTGGAAATAACTGCCGAGGAGCAGAATAAAGAAAAAAGAATGAAGAGAATTGAAGATAATCTCAGAGGTCTCTGGGACAACACTAAATGAACCAATGTTCAAATTATAGAGACCCCAGAAGAAGAAGAGAAAAAGAAAGGGTCTGAGAAAATATTTGAAGAGATTACAGTGGAAAACTTCCCTAACATGGGAAAGGAAATAGTCACCCAAGTCCAGGAAGCACAGAGAGTCCCATACAGGGTAAACCCTAGGAGAAACACACCAAGACACATTTTAATCAAACTAACAAAAACTAAATTCAAAGAAAAAACATTAAAAGCAGCAAGGGAAAAACAAAATATAACATACAAAGGAATCCCCATAAGGTTATCCACTGATTTTTCAGCACAAACTCTGCAGGGCAGAAGGGAGTGGCAGGGTATATTTAAAGTGATGAAAGAGAAAAACATACAACCAAGATTACTATACCCAGCAAGGGTCTCATTCAGATTTGATGGAGAAATCAAAAGCTTTTCAGATAACCAAAAGCTAAGAGAATTCAGCACCACCAAACCAGCTTAACAACAAATGTTAAAGGAACTTCTCTAAGCAGGAAACACAACAGAAGAGAAAGATCCGTAAAACAAACCCAAAACAATTAAGAAAAACGTAATAGGAACATACATATTGATAATAACTTTGAATGTAAATGGATTAAATGCCCCAACCAAACAACAGAGACTGGCTGAATGGATACAAAAACAAGAGCCATATATATGCTATCTACAAGAAACCCACTTCAGACCTACAGACACATACAGACTGAAGGTGAAGGGATTGAAAAAGATATTCCATGCAAGTGGAAATCAAAAGAAAGCTGGAGTAGCAATACTTGTATCAGATAAAATAGACTTTAAAATAAAGATTGTTACCAGAGATAGGGAAGGACACTACGTAATGATCAAAGGATCAACCCAAGAAGAAGATATAACAAATATAAATGTTTATGCACCCAACATAGGAGCACCTCAATATATAAGGCAAATGCTAACAATGATGAAAGGAGAAAACGACAGTAACAGAATAATAGTAGGGGACTTTAACACCCCACTTACATGAATGAACAGATCATCCAAACAGAAAATAAATAAGGAAACACAAGCTTTAAATGACACAATAGGCCAGATAGATCTAATTGATATTTATAGAACATTCCACCCAAAAGTGGCAGAAAACACTTTCCACTCAAGTGCACATGGAACATTCTCCAGGATAGATCACACCTTGGGTCACATATCAAGCCTCAGAAAATTTAAGAAATAAAATTGTATCAAGCATCTTTTCTGACCACAATGCTATTAGATTGGAAATCAATTTATAGGAAAAAAACTGTAAAAACACAAATACACGGAGGCTAAAGTGCACTACTAATTAACCAAGAGATCACAGAAGAAATCAAAGAAGAAATAAAAAAGTACATAGAAATAAATGACAACGAAAACATGACAACCCAAAACCTATGGGATGCAGCAAAAGCAGTTCTAACAGGGAAGTTTATGGCAATTCAATCTCACTTCAAGAAACAAGAAAAATCTCAAATAAACAGACTAATGCTACACTTAAAACAACTAGAGAAAGAAGAACAAAGAAAACCCCAAGTCAGTAGAAGGAATAAATCATAAAGATCAGAGCAGATATAAATGAAATAGAAACAAAGAAAACAATAGCAAAGATCAACAAAACTAAAAGTTGGTTCTTTGAGAAGATCAACAAAATTGATAAACCGTAGCCAGACTCATCAAGAAAAAAAGGGAGAGGATGTAAATCAATAAAGTTAGTAATGAAAAAGGAGAAATCACAACTGACACTGCAGAAGAACAAAAGATTATAAGAGAATACTACAAACAACTATATGCCAATAAAATGGACAACCATGGAGAAACAGACAAATTCTTGGAAAGGTACAATTTTCCAAGACTGAACCAGGAAAAATGAGAAAATATAAACAGACCTATTACAAGTAATGAAATTGAAACTGTAATTAAAAATCTTCCAACTAACAAAAGTCCAGGACCAGACAGCTTCACAGGTGAAATCTACCAAACATTTAGAGAAGAGCTAACACCAATCCTTCCCAAACTCTTCCAAAAAATTGCAGAGGAAGAAACACTCCCAAATTCATTCTATGAAGCCACCATCACCCTGATACCAAAACCAGAAAAAGATATCACAAAAAAAGAAAATTATAGACCAATATTACTGATGAACATAGATGCAAAAATCCTGAACAAAATACTATCAAACAGAATCCAACAGCACATTAAAAGGATCATACACCATGATCAAGTGGGATTTAGTCCAGGGTTGAAAGGATTCTTCAATATATGCAAATCAATCAATGTGATACACCACATTAACAAACCAAGGAATAAAAACCGTATGATCATCTCAATAGATGCAGAAAAAGCTTTTGACAAATTCAACACCCATTTATGATTAAAAAAACTCTCCAGAAAATGGGCATAGAGGGAACCTACCTCAACATAATAAAGGCCATATATGACAAACCCACAGCAAACATCATACTCAATGGGAAAAAACTGAAAGCATTTCCTCTAAGATCAGGAACAAGACAAGGATGTCCACTCTTGCCACTCTTATTGAACATAGTTTTGGAAGTCCTAGCCACAGCAATCAGAGAAGAAAAAGAAATACAAATTGGAAAAGAAGAAGTAAAACTGCCACTGTCTGCTGATGACATGAAACTATACATAGAAAATCCTAAAGAATGCCAACAGAAAACTACTAGAACTAATAAATGGATTTGGTAAGGTTGCCGGATACCAAAGTAATGCCCACAAATCTCTGGCATTCGTATACACCAACAATGAAAAATCAGGAAGAGAAATCAAGGAAACACTCCCATTTACCATTGCAACAAAAAGAATAAAATACCTAGGTATAAACCTGCCTAAGGAGGCAAAAGACTTGTACTCAGAAAATTATAAAATACTGATGAAAGAAATCAAAGATGACATAAACAGATGGAGAAATATACCATGTTCTTGGATTGGAAGAATCAATATTGTGAAAATGACTATACCACTCAAAGCAATCTAGAGATTCAATGCAATCCTTAACAAACTACCAATATCATTCTTCACACAATTAGAACAAAAAATCTTACAAGTTGTATGGAAACACAAAAGACTCTGAATAGCCAAAGCAATCTTGAGAAAGAAAAACAGAGTTGGAAGAATCAGGCTCCCTGACTTCATACTATACCACAAAGCTACAATAATCAAAACAGTATGGTACTGGCACACAAAAAAATATAGACCAATGGAACAGTATAGAATGCCCAGAGATAAACCCACATACATATTGGCACTGAATTTACGACAGAGGCAAGAACATACAATGGAGAAAAGACAGTCTCTTCAATAAGTGGTGCTGGGAAAACTGGACAGCTACACATAAAAGAATGAAATTAGAACACTACCTAACACCATACACAAAAATAAACTCCAAATGGATTAAAGACTTCAATGTAAGACCAGACACTATAAAACTTTAGAGGAAAACATAGGAAAACCACTCTTTGACATAAACCACAGCAAGATCTTTTTTGACCCACCTCCTAAAGTAACAGAAATAGAAACAAAAATAAGCAAATGGGATTTAATTAAACTTAAAACCTTTTGCAGAGTAAAGGAAACAATAAGCAAGACAAAAAGACAACCCTCAGAATGGGAGAAAATATTTGCAAATGAAGCAACAGACAAAGGATTAATCTCCAAAATATACAAATAGCTCATGGAGTTCAATATGAAAAAAACAAACAACCCAGTTAAAAAATGGCTAGAAGATCTAAATAAACATTTCACCAAGGGAGACATACAGATGTCCAGGAGGCACATGAAAAGATGCTCAACATCACTAATAATTAGAGAAATGTAAATCAAAACTACAATGAGGTATCATCTCACGCCAGTCAGAATTGCCATTATCAAAAACTCTAGAAATAATAAATGCTGGAATGGGTGTGGTGAAAAGGAAACCCTCCTGCACTGTTGGTGGGAATGTAAATTGATACGACCACTATGGAGAACAGTATGGAGCTTCCTTAAGAAACTAAAAATAGAACTACCATATGACCCAATAATCCCACTACAGGGCCTATCCCCTGAGGAAACCATAATTCAAAAAGAGACATATGCCACAATGTTCAGTGCAGCACTATTTACAATAGCCAGGACGTGGAACCAACCTAAATGTCCATCGACAGATGAATGGATAAAGAAGATGTGGCACATATATATAATGGAATATTACTCAGCCATAAAAACTAATGAAATTGAGTTATTTGTAGTGAGGTGGATGGACCTAGATTCTGTCATACAGATTGAAGTAAGTCAGAAAGAGAAAAATACCGTATGCTAACGCATATATGTAGAATCTAAAAAAAAAAAAAAAAAGTACTGATGAACCTAGTTGCAAGTTGCAGGGTATGAATAAAGAGGTAGACAGAGAATGGACTTGATGACATGCTGTGGGAGGGCTAAGCTGGGGCGAAGTGAGAGTAGAATCGACATATATACACTACCAAATGTAAAATAGTTGTCTGATGGGAAGCAGCAGCATAGCACAGGGAGATCGGCTCAGTGCTTTGTGATGTCCTAGAGGGGTGGGAAAGGGGGGGTGGGAAAGGGAGGATGGCAGGGAGGTGCAAGAGGGAGGTGATATGGAGATATATATATACACATAGCTGATTCACTTTGTTCTGCAACAGAAATTAACACAGTATTGTGAGGCAATTATACTCCAATAAAAATCTATTAAAAAATAAAGAATTAAGTAAAATTATCTCTATTAGCTGATGATTTGACATTAATTCTTACAAAAATCAATGCTAACAAAAAAAGTGAAGTAGCAGATATAAAATTAATACTCAAAAATCAATAGCCTTTATTTTTTGAAGTAATACTTTGAAATATATGAGAAAATTATATATACAATATCATAACAAAGATAAAATATCTACATATAAAATTTAATAAGAACTACTTAATACACATGTCAGGCAATTTTTAAAAACTCCTGAAAGACACTAACATGGACTCGAACTAATGAAAACTATCTCTTTTTCTTGCACATAATAACACAGGTTTATAACGATGTTATAAACCTAGATAATACATAGATTTAGTGTGAACCTAAAACAAATACTAAATACCAACAAGTATTTGTTGGTATTTTTGAGCTAGAAACATTTATTGTAAAGTTAATATGGAAAAAAATAAATATGCAAAGTGTATAGGAAAACACTGGGGAAAAAAATCAATGAGGAGAACTGTCAGATACAAAACATACTACAAAGTCTCTTTTTCATAAGTGTGATACTAGTCCATGACCAGTGTTACAGAATAGAAAGACCAGACAAATACTCCAAAATTCATTAGAACTTAGAATTTTATAAAGGGAAATTCTAGATCATTTAAGAAATAATTACTTTTAACTGAATACTGTGGGACCATTTCTGGAGTGGGCTCAAGGAAGAAGTATAAGAAATTGTTCCAGCTAGGACAGAAATCTCTTCCCAGTAATTTTTTACTAAAAAGAGTGGTAGAGTGTGAGAAATTAGTCGAATGTTGATTTGGTTTCAAGATTTTTTAGCATGCTTCAATGCTGATTGGAATAATAGAGAGGAAGAAAACTACAAGTAAGGAAAGAGAAGGGAGAATTACAAGAATGGGATGTTTGAGTAGGTGAGAAGCATGTAAGTCTAGATTTTGAAAGTTATATTATAGGAGGGAAGGTAGCATATAAGGATTTAGATGAAGGTAGGTTAGTATCTTTTGGCGGTGGAATTTTTTTTAAAGAAACTATTGCAGATCTTATCAGGAAATATTCCAACGTGAGGGAGTGTTAGCAGACATCAAAAATAAAAGGAGAATTATCCTAGCACAAGATTTAATATAATTATCTTAAGACAATAACTGGTAAACACCACCAATTCTCATGACAAAAAGTTATAGGAAAAAATAGACATGAAAGAAGAACCCACACCTGTTGAAGCTGTAAATTATTCCACTTGTGCAGTCATAGATAGGAAAAAAAAATGAGAATGAGAGCAGTTATGTTAAAACATTAAGTAAGGTAAAGCAGATTTCTTATCAGAAGGAAAATCAATCTGTTGAGTAAAAAAAGTATCGAGTATCAACCACTGACACCACTGACAACCACTGACACCACTTCAGCATTTCACTAGTGGTCCTAATTGGTACAAAAAAAAAAGGGAAAGAAATCAGGGATGATAAAAAGAAGAATCACAGATGTCCTTTCTCATCGTTTATGTGATTATTTATACACACACCCAAAAAAAACCCCATGAAATTCTATAAACTATTAGAGCAAATAAACAAATTGAATAGGATTGTTATTGCAATATCAGAATCAGAAATTCAATAGTATTTCTATACAACTGCAAGAACCAAGAAATGTTTTTTAAATAAAATATCCCACTACTATAATAGCAAAATTTATTTTCCCTTATGTAGGAAAAGATGTCTAAATAAATATGTCTGAGAACTTTATGAAGAAAATTACGTAAATGTTTTACAAAGTATGGCTGACAGTATTCCTTGTTTAACTAAAAAGTGATTCTGTACCTATTCCTATTTAACAAAACAATAATCTTTTTCATACTTTTCTTGTTCTGAAGGAAAGTGGACTATTACCTGGTCTAGAGTGATTATTTTGATCAATAGATGTAAAGGGAAATCTGCTGGGGAGTTTCTTTGAAAAACATTGCTATTATAATTAGGAAGGCCATGATGCATAAGGAAAAGTGCTCTATCCCATGCCACTCCTGGCATCTTGCCTTCCAGTGCATGCAGATGTGCTATGTGAAACTGTTAGACTAAACTTTTGACTATGAAGAGAAAGTTAAGAGAATCACAGAGATGCTAAACTAGAGACATGCCATTGAGTTACAAAACAAGTGTCAGCAATGGCCTGCCTCCAGATTTCTTGTTATGTAAGAGAAATTATTCACTCTTGTGCAAGTCATGACTACTTGGATACTCTATTGATTGTATTCTATTGATTGATATCTGAAATCATTCTTCTGATTTGAAGGGTACTAAAGGATGCTTAAATAAATGATGAATACCATGTTCATAGAAAGATTCCAATCAGGTTAGCAGAATTAAATGTCTGATAACGTCAAGGGTATTGAGTAATCTGTATCTGTATAACAAACCATCCCCAAACTCAGTGGCTTAAAACAACAATCATTAGTTACCCATAATACTGGACAAGCAATTTGGGCTAGGATCAGCTGGGCAGTCCTTCTACTGGTCTTCCTTCCATCTGATGGCTTCAAGGGGCTGGATTCAAGGTGGCCTCACTCAGATGGCTGTTGGCTATGGTATCTCTTTTCTTCTTCACATGTTCTATCTTTCTCCAATAAGGTAGACGAGGATTCTTCACATAATATTATATATTCTCCAAAGAAGGGAAGGCAGAATCTGCAAGGTCTCTTGAGGTCTAGGCTTTGGATTTCACCTAACGTAATTTCCACCGTATTTTCTTGGTCATAACCTATTACAGGGCAAGCCAAAATTCAGTGGATAGGAAACACTCTACTTCTTGAAGGGAGAAGCTATAAATTGTTGTGGTCATGTTTTCAATCTCTATCCAAATCACGGCAAGAATATGTGTAAATATGTAGAGTACTGGTGGTGGTGTAGAAAGTTTGATAGATTGCAAGAAGAGTTTGTCAATATTGATCAGAATGAAATCTGCATATATCTTCCAAACTAGCAATTTCACTTCTATAGATATACTCTAAAGAAAATCTTGCATATGTGTATAGGAAAGCAAGTATAAGGATGCAAATGACAGAATTGTCTGTAAATCGAAAAATTGGAAACCAATTTAATGTCCATCAACTGAACACATAAATTGGAGTACATTCATAAATGGGGAACTGTAGTTACTTAAAGTGAATGAACTAGAGTTACATGTATTAATAAGTATTAATTTTGAAATTATAATGTCAAATTAAAAAGCAAGTTACAACAGAATACTATAGTATGGTAGGACTTACATAAATTTAAGAAGTATATGATAGTATATATTGTTACGGAGGTATATGTAAGTACGAGTATGAGAAAAATTATTAGGAAAGATGCAGATCAACCTCAGGGTAGTGCTTATCTCTGGGACTGGGAGGGTAAGAATGGTTTCAATTGTATCTGTAATATGTTGTTTTTTAACATCTGTCTAAAGCTATTTGGACAAATATTAATAGTCATAAAATCTGTTTTGTGTGTACATTGGTGACTGTTCTATTATCTTTTACAGTTCTTGCCTGCTTGAAATCTTTCAGAGTTAAGAGAATTTTAAATAAAATAGAATCCATGTTGTGTTTTCATAGAATATTTTTAGAAATTTATAAACCTAATTAGTACCAGTGGGTATCTTTGAGGAAGGGAATCAGAGAGCTAAGGGGTACACAGGGTAAAGAAGACCTGGAGCTTTATACCTTTGATACTCTATAAATTTTTATAACATGATCATGTGCTACCTTTAAAAATATATTATTTCTCCATAATGATCATGTGATGCTTGAAAATGTGAGATAAATCATACAACCTCTTGGCCATTCTTCAGTTTGAGTAAGTTGGATGATCCTCATTACATATTCTTTAAGAGACCTCTGTCTATCACCCTCATTCGATGAAAAAGTTTCAGCTGGTTCCCCATTCCATTTAAGGAACACTTTTTGACCTTCCCTGAAGCTGCTGGAAATTTTCTGTTCTCATAAGAGTCTGACAAGGCCACATTTATTCTGCCCTTTCGCTCTCATTGTCATTTAAAGGTCAGGTTGTGTCAAATCTATGCTCATTTGTTCTACCATATGTTATTTGAAATCACACAAGCCTGAAAAGCCTGAAGCCCAGAACATAAAGTAACAGTTAAAAACTTGAATAAAAAAATTATAATTTTTATGAAACTCATTTTTGAATATATATTCAATTCAGCATCAAATTAAAAATTGATATGCTTCTTATCAAATCATTAATTTTGGTGCATTTCAAATGAGATAGACTCATTCATTTGTGCATTTAGCAAATACTGTAGAGAGTCTCCTGTATGCCAAGCATTGTTCTAGGTGCTAGGGATAGATATAGTAGTGGATGAAACTAATTTCTTTCCCACATGCACCTTACACTGTTGGGGAGAGACAGACAACAGCCAAACCACTATACATGTCAGACTGTGATAGAAATATGGAGTAAAACAAACCAGGATGAGGAGGATAAGAGGAGCAGGGAGGTGGGAGGCGCTACTCTTTAATAGAAATTGGTTGTCACAGAATGTCTACTTTATATACCAATATTTAAACAGAGACCTAGGAAAGTGATAAGAGCTTTCTATGGAGTGTTCCAAGGCAGAAGGAACAGCATGTGCAAAGGGCTTGGGAAGAAATATGCTTGGTGTACCCAAGGAATCACATGACTGCTATGTAGAGAGTGAAGGAAAAACGTAGGGGAAAGGTCAAAAAGTAGTGAGAGTTCACACTGGGAACTTGTAAGACATTTTAAAAAGGCCATTGTCAGTACTTTAGCTATTATGTTGAATGAGGATTTCTGGGCAGAGGAATAGAGTGTAGAGAAGAAAGGGTGGAAGCAGGAACACCAGTGAAGAGGCAACTGATGATTGATTAATGATGTGAGGAAAGAGAGAATTCAGATGTTTGAGAAACTGGATGAATGCTAGTGTCATCCAGTTAGATAAGGAAAACAGGAATAGTTTGCGAAGAAAGATGATGTGTTCCCTTCGACACTGAGTTACAGGTGCCTGTGAACCATGATGTGGTGCTACTCAGAAAGGAGCTCAATGTTCACTTTTTTTTAATGTTTTTTATCACCTTTTTCAGCAACATTCAGCACCTAGGTGCACATGAGGAGCAGCCAATCAGATAAATGCAACCATGTTTTGTGTTTTCAAGTGAAACAGTTTAATAGGGCAAGAGTGTTGAAGGCACTGAAAAACAAAGGGTCCAAATGAAAAAACAGGATATATGATCTATTGAAAAGGAAACCAAGACTGGTGATTGCAAGTAGATAAGGAGAAACAAGAGACCGTTGTGTAAACACATCAATGAGCCTGATGAGTTGATGTTGGAAATAGTTCAGAGGGAGAGTATGAAGGAGACTAAACTATTATCTGAAACTAGGTTTATAATTCCACCTAAATGCATGTTTAAGGATTATAGTCCTACATGTAGGTGGCCATCGTAAGGTGGAAGATAAAATCATTTGACATGAGATTAAAAATAAGAGACTAGGATGTTGGATAAATCTTATCCAGGATGACGTTGGAACTTGCCAGGAAAAGGAGGACTGTAAGCCAGATATGTACACTTTTTTTCTTTAAAATGAATGCATTTTTAAAAAATAAATAAATAAATTTATTTATTTATTTTTGACTGCATTAGGTCTTTGTTGCTGCACGTGGGCTTTCTCTAGTTGCGGCGAGCCAGGATTACTCTTCGTTGCGGTGTGCAGGCTTCTCGTTGCAGTGGCTTCTCTTGTCACCAAGCACGGGCTCTAGGCACGCAGGCCTCAGTAGTTGTGGCATGCAGACTCAGTAGTTGTGGCACACGGACTTAGCTGCTCCGCGGCATGTGGGAATCTTCCCAGACCAGGGTTCGAACCTGTGTCCCCTGCATTGGCAGGGGGATTCTTAACCACTGCACCACCAGCGAGGTCCCCAGATACACAGACTTTCAATGAGTGGGAGTGAGCAGCCAATCAATTGATGGCAGCTTAGATAGGGGTTAAGGCTGATGCCAAAAAAAGCAGATATACTTACTTGAAAGTGAGGAAGTAATGATTTCGATTAACAATGGAGAGCTTCAAGGACACCAACTGCATCTCAAGATGGTTTCCAGAAGAATAATCTTGTCTCAAGAAAGTCGCAGGAAGCATTATCTTAAGAGGAGAGTCAAGTTCCAGAGGGCGCAACAGAAAGGTGGTACTAAAGAGGAACAATGAAAGGTTAAGAAAAAATATTATTTTCAGATAAAAGGGGACAGGAGAAAGAGTAGACAGCCCATGACAATCTATTTTGATTGTTGAGCAAGGTTAACAGAGATTTGGCATGTTGTATTAAACTTACTTCAAGGTTGTAAGAGAAAAAAACTCAGAACTTCTTGTAGGATTGATGTCTTTAGGCAAAATCAGAGAATATATTTAGGAGAAAAAACAAGAAACTATACAAAATTCCCTGACGCAAGCCTCCTTTCTCTATGATTTTCTTAGGTTTGTGTTTTTCCTAGAGCCCTGTGCAGACTAGCATCAGTCTCTTCCCCTCTCCAGTCCATCCAGGACACAGGGAATCCTCCATTATTGTTTATATCTTGTCCTTAACTAGCTCAAAAACAGTCACTCTCTCCCCATAGACCAGAATAGTGGAACTTTAAATATTCTAGTTAGGCTGTTCACTATTAAGCCAAATAGCTTTCCAGCTGCCATGAATTGGGGAAAACCAAGGACATGGAAAAGTAAAATGTCACTTGGGTATCCTCTGAGCAGAATGCAATAGATGAGCTGAATCATTTAGTTGTATAGCAGCAGTAATTACAGACATTTGTAACTGTGTATAACAATGAGGTTTTCCATCATGTCACATCAACAATCAGCTCTTGAAAAGAGAGCAAATTATTGCATGATCGTTGGCATCTTGTTGATATGCAGCAGGGGGTTAATGCTCAGACTCCCCTTCCTATGTTGAGAACATCTGTAGAAAAGGCAGCTGGCAGTATGGCAGACCACAGAGGAGTGCAATCAAATTTTAGTTTCAACCCAAGCGGAATTAGAGATGTCAACCAAATGTTTGCTATTAATCTATTTTGCCTGGTTTGCATCTTACTATACCACATATCAGCGTTTCTCCCGATTGGCATTGCCTGATCATGACAATGTGATATCTACGGTACATCAGCAGTGAACTCAGCAACATGCAGAAGATAACGATGGAGACATTTCACGGACAGAGACTTTAGAGAGGGCTGAAAGGTAAGCAGAAAAGTGGGGACAAATGTTGACACAAAACATTTAATTAGAAAGGATTTCATTTTATTGTTCTGCAATAAATTTTGAAGAACTAATATTAAAATACAGAAAAGAAATGGTTTAAAGAAGAATTTAAACACTAAAAAAAAAAAAAAGAAAGAAAAAAAGATGAGGTTCTCATTCTGTCCAGAGGGAAGACATGTTGTCCTGGAGCGACCACAAAGGACCACAGTATTGGGCATGACTGTGATTCTGCTTATCAAGCACATGCAAGTTAAAATATAGATACATTTAAAGAATTGACTTGGATAACTATATGAGAACTCTTCCTCTTCATGCAAGTTGGAAACTTCAGAAGGATGAGGAATAAATATTACATCAAAATGTCCATTCAAATCAGCCTCATTATCTTCAGTAACCATGGGGGGAGTGGCATAAAAATCAGATGACCTTCATGTTCCAAAAAGTAACCGAGTCTCAAAGATTGGTGAATAAATGATATATTTATTCAAAATGACATTGGAACCTACGTAAATGACTCCTCACTGGTGTCATGTCATAAAATCATGAAATGGACCCCAAAATTGATTTTCCCAGATTACTGAAATGCATTACATGTATTTAGAAATAAGTATAAGAAACGTATTTATGGAGTGGGTAATACATTCTAGAAACAATGCTGTGTACTTTGTAGAGTTCACTATAATATAGCAGGTTGAATTTTATGATTCTTACATCATAGAAGAAAAAAGACAGCCAAAGTTAAGGTACATTAGGTTAGTAAAAGGGAGAGAAAAAAAATTTGAACTCAGTCTGCTAGCACCAAAATGCATACACTTTCTATTATACCACCACCCCCTACTGAAAATATTAAAGGTAAAAAGCAAAATGTTTTTTTGAAATATTTGGTCTACTCAGCACAGCTTTGTCAATACTGGAGTTGAGAGCATAGTCAAATGTGTATAATTAACTATAGAGTTTCATGGCATGTACAGTGTGTAGGTAGACTGGTTTATTACCACATAACATTTTTTAAACTTTATCTCTAAGTAAAGTAGAAATATAATTACAAAACCATGGCAAATTTGGGTTTCCTCTAATGACAGGCAATATTAACTTCCTGCTAATCATTAAATGGAATCTGTGTGCAAAGGCAATTTTTCTGTCCTCTGTAAAGTACTGATATTTTCACCAGTGTCACTGTATTTAAAAGAAATTGAGTCAGGGAATTTACTAATCCCTTCAATAATTAGTCCAATTGTAAGATTCACTTATCAGTTATATATTCCACCCATGAGGTGTGGGTGTTGGAGATAATTTCATGCTCAAAAATAATTATTAAACGGCAAGCAGCTTTTTTTTTTGTTATTCCATTCTGGGAGTCTTTGGGGGTTTTACATTTACATGAGGTACACTTTAAAAAGTAAGTGACAAAAAAAAAGTAAGTGACATGGGAATATTTTTAAACATATTAGTGATAAAGAAGGAAAAGTGCTGTTGACTAGAGAGGCTAAGCACCCACCATATGGATTCTAACATTTTAATTATTCTGTTCTTTTTCCTTTTAAAGCAACTCTTAGTGGTAATAATTTTTCAACTAATTAAAGACCAGATGCTACTTAACAAGCTAGACACCCAATTAGGAATCTGAAACCAGCTAAACAACCTTTACTGCCAGCCAGCTAGCTGAACCACCTCCTGTCACTGGCATGAAATTGATTATTTTTTGTTTTGTTAAATGCATGTTGTTGTCACTGGATCTCCAGCATGTTTTTCTTTCAGAAGGGTTGAACAATCTGACAGCCCATTCAATCTCATTTTTTGGACAAGGTTGAGACCTGTAACAAGGTCCTTCATCTGTCTTTGCAAATATAATTATGGCATGGCTGTGGGGAATTATATTTTTCAGAAAAAAGAAAACTTGAAATACAGAATGTAACCACAAACAACAGCTCAATATTACTTAGTGATTGACAATGAGATAATGGTACTATGTAAAATGGTTTTTATATACCCAGGAAAAATATCATTCCCCCAAAATAGTTATATTTCTACATATGACAAAGAAGCTTAATTTTAATGTTAATGACTATTGTGCTTAAGAATATCTTAAATAATGAAATGGGTGGTGCCAAGATACGTCATAGAGAAATAAACTTTCAAAATGCAGTTTTCTTGTATTCACCATGTTTTTCCCTCTATGTATCTTACAAAACAATAAAATCTCCCAAACTGCTGGAGGAAATAACATATTTAGTATTGATGCTATCAAAAGTTTGTAAATGAAATATAATACTCAAAATGTATTTTTTAAATATTTTAAACAGTTGTTGCTGCTCAAAACTGAGTAAATAAATCAAATTGAAATCCAGAGATTATTAATCATGCATGACAAACTGACATTTTTTCTTTGATTCATAAAGAGAATTCAGAATATTCTCTCAGAATTTCCCAATGCCTGGCAAATCCCTACCTGTCAGACACCTTAGAAATTGATGGAGGGGAAGACTACCTATCACCATTTCAGCTGAACTGAATAATTCTTAATAGCGTGGAAGAGCTTATGCTATTGACAGAGGTGTCAGACACTACTGCATCAGGGGTACAACCATCTCCCACTACTTTCTTTGCTGTGGCGGTTTTCTGTGGCCATATTCCTGTGCTCTAAGCACAGTGGGTGCTCAATAAACATTGTTTATTGGCTGCCATTACATCTGCTGTGAACGATGGTGAGTGTATCCAAGGATCCTGTGGCAGCTCTAGCAAATGGTGAGGATAATGTACTGGGTAACATGGGACTGAAGTGTTCAAGCCCTCAGCAGGGGACTGGCTCTGACTCCACAAGCATGGAATTGGGTTGGAAAAGATATCATGAGGGGTGGCAATCTAGAACATATTCTGACTCTTTCTTGGGTGCAGGATGTAAGCAGTGTTTAGGATGTGAATTATGGCTGAGTCTTCAGGACAGATGTTATAGCCGGAAGGCACTTTCTTGAGCTGAAAATTTATCTGCTCAATGCTGACTATTGCTTACACTAGAAAGTGAAATTGTCTTTGTCAGGTGTGCCAGTAGGGAAAGAAACAGTAACTGGAAGTCAACTTTTATTCCACAATTCTTCATTTCTCTATAATGCTGTCACAGCAATTTTCTAGAAGGCAGGTCACATCCTGTCACAATTCTGCTTAAACACTTTAATGACTTTCCACTGCCTGAGAAATCACATTCAGGGTCCTTAGCATGACAGACAAATCCTCTGTGAACTGTCTCTGGCCTCCTCCCTTTAAATTTCTTGTCTGACTCAGATTTCCTTGGATAACAATAAATCACCTATTCGGCATTTACAGTTTGCTAAGTGCTCTTTTATGTACTTCACATACATAAACTCTCAATTCTCAAATAACCCTATGAGATAGGTACTATTTCAACTTTTTACAGATGGAGAAACTAAGGCACAGAGAAGGGAGGTGATTTACCCAACGTTAGAAGTGAGATTCTAACACAAATCCACCCAGATCCATGCTCTTGGCCACCATGCTACCACTGTAGATGCCCAAGAAAACCTCTTTACCTGTGTATTTGCTATTTCCTCCATCTTGAATGCCTTTCTCCTTTATAGCTGACTGAGCTCCACCTTTCAAGACTCAGCTAAGGAATTTCTTTCCCTATGAAGCTATCTCTGCTATTTCAAATGGAGTTAACTACTCTCTCTCTCTCTTTTTTATATTGATACTAGACCTTGGTAAAAACTATCAACAAACACAGCTACAATCACCAGCTCCACAACAGCAGCAATAATAATTACCATGTATCTATCACTTACTATGGCACTTACTATGTGCTTGGCATTGTCATATACCAACTTCAGTCTCCACCATAGCACTGAACAATAGCATGACACAGAGAAGTTAAGTGACTTGCCCAAGGTCAGGCAGATAATGAGTTACAGAGCTTGGATCCAAATCCAGATCAGCCTGTACCAAATGTGGGACCACTTGTGAAAAAATTAAGAATTTACTATGGCTACAGCAGAGTGTTAACCCAAGTGTGGGCTCTTTTAAACATGAGTACCTGTGTGACTGCACTGAATGCATAGCCATTAAGCCATCCCTGGCAGGAACCAGTGGGAATGCCACTAAATAGTTACTCATTAAATTACTGGCTATGTTACCGACTTTAGGATTGAGGTACACACATGGATATGCTAATGTTGAACTATTCTTGCATTTCCAGAATAAATCTCACTGGTCTGTGATGTATTTATTTTTATGGTGGTACGGGATTTTACTTGCTAATGTTTTATTTATAATTTTACATTTATATTTCTTCATGCTATTATTACCAATGTAAATATTAAAGTTATATATGCTTTGTTAAAAGCATTCAAAAATTATTTTTCCCTTCTGGAAATATTTGTGTATCATTATGATTATGATTATCTAGTCTCTGCAATGCATTAAGAATTTCTCCATGAAAGCACCTACATATGGGGCTATTTTGAGTAGTGTGTCTTTAAAAACATTATTTCCTTCATGAAAATAACTTGGTTTTAACCATTCTATCTCTACACTAATAAAATTTGGTAAATTTTATTTCCACTGTGTACTTTCTCTTCACCTAGGTTTCCAAATATAATTTGTATGGATTTATATAGGGTAATCTCGTAATTTTTCTAATATTTTTCTGTTTCAATGGTTCTTTCCCTTTATCATTTTTAACTTATAAATTTGCACTTTTTCCTTTTCTGTTTTTATTAGGTTATTTAGTGCTTGTCTATTTTTTTTCGGAGAATCAGTCTTTTATTTACTAATTCTAATTTTGTCCTGGTTTCTCTCTCTAATCCTGTATGAACATTTTTTTCTTAAATCTATGATTTTACTTTTATTTTATTTTTCTCTTACTTTCTTTTAAATTTGGACTTACTTAGTGTTTAATCTCCTTAATTCTTTTCATTTTTTAGACATTTAAAATTTTTTCTGTCTATTTTACCTTTTCTCCTGCAATTGTATGACAGATTTCCTACCAGATGAAAGTGTGGGTTTTTTTTTTGTTTTTGTTTTTCTCTTTGCCGTACGCAGGCCTCTCACTGCCGTGGCCTCTCCCGCTGCGGAGCACAGGCTCTGGACGCGCAGGCTCAGTGGCCATGGCTCACTGGCCCAGCCGCTCCGCGGCACGTGGGATTCTCCCGGACCGGGGCACGAACCCGTGTCCCCTGCATCGGCAGGTGGACTCTCAACCACTGCGCCACCAGGGAAACCCGAAAGTGTTAAGTTTTTTTCTTATTATTAATTCTACTTTTATTGTGTAGTGATCAAAGAATATTGTTTATGTTATTTCTACTTTAAGGATTTTAATGAAGCATTCATTGATACTTAATATAAAATCAATTTTTGTGAAAACTAAATGAATGCCTGAGAATAAGATATATTCTGTGCTATAAGCATATAAAGTTTCATGGATAAATACATAACAAAACATATCAATAAAACTTACCTTATTAATTACATTATTTAGATCTCCTATATCCTTATTTATTTGTTTGTGTAGCCTTTCTTGGACTAAGCATAGTGTATTAAAGGTGTTAAAGGTTAAAGTATTTTATTATTTATGTGTTTCTGTTTATTTCTCCTTGTATTACCTGCAGCTTCTGTTTTAAGTAAATGTTGTGTAATTTGCTGCATATTCATAATTATTTCTATCAACATTGTACATTTTGTTCTGTAATATTTTGAGTTGTTCATCATTGTCATGCTTAATGGTTTTTGGCCTGAATTCCACCTCATCTGCATTCAGATTAGAACTCTTGGTTTCTAGTTAGTTTCATTTTGTGATGTAAGGATTTCCCATATATATTTGCCTACCCTTCTATTTTTAGTCTTATTGAATACTTTTATTTTAGTGTGTCTCTTATCTAAAACAGAGTTGATTCTTGGTCAATAAGGCAATTTGAAATGTTCTTTATTTTAACAGATAAGTTAAGCACACTTGTGCTTATCGATATGATTGATATATTTCTTCTTAACTGAGTATAATATTTTATATATACTTTTCCTTTCTGAATGAGTTCTATTTTCTCCTTTTCTGTTTCTTTTGTTATTTATAAAGGTTTGGGGTTTTCTTCCAGAGATTACCGTTTTAATAACACCTTTAATAATGTGCTTGGTCCACTTTACCTTACTTAGATTTCTACTACAGTTATTCCCTGCTTTTTAAAATTTGCTTTATGCTACCTCCCTTTTGCGAAAGACCTACATTAGTGCCTGTTTTCACTAACCAAATGAAATCTGAAGAGGACTTGCACTTTTAGGAAAAAAGGTGAAAAGTGAAAATAGCATTCAGCATTTGCTTTGCAGCTACAGTTACAGAGGCAGCACACACCCAGAGCAGTGAGAAAGGTACAGCAAGCTCCTTCCCTGGGAACTGCACTCAGCATCTCAGCATCAAGCCACCATAGCTTTGAACTGTGTCCATGAGCATCTGTGCTTGATCTCAGTTTATTTTGTGCATCTGTTAGCAAGATGTGTCCTGAGGTAATTGTTTCTTGCTTTATGCCATTTCAGCCTATGAAAGGTTTCATAGGAATGTTCTACTTCCAGATACTGGTGAAACCTGTATTTGATTTGTCAGTTTACAGTGATACACACTGACTCCACCTATTTTTTAAATGACCATTGCTGAGCTTATTCTAATTCCTTCTTCACCTTCTCTTTCTCCTTTTTATAGTGTTGTTACTTCTTAATGTCAAGGCAGATAACAATTATATTCTATTCTTCTACGCTTGACTCTCTTAAGTATACAATTAAATATATTCAGTGGTCACTCTAAATTATTTTGCCAAAAATATCATAGTCAATTCTTGGTTGTATGATGCTCAATATTTTTGTATATTACTCAGAAAGAGCTTTTGGATACAGTATTCCCTGAGTTTTGGCATGTTTAAATCTGTTTCTATTACCATGATAATTGAAGGACAGTTTGGTTGGATATAAAATCCTTGGCCCACATATGCCTATCCTTTAGCGTTTTTGGTTTTTTTTTTAATGCTACTATAAGGTTGTCTTTATTTGTCTGTTCTTGTCAAAAAATCTGATGTCAAATGATTTTTCTATGTAAGTGACTTGCTTTTTGTTTTGTTTTATATTTTATTGATTTTCCAGGGGAATTTGTTATCTTTAAAGTCAAATACTTTTACTATGTGTTTTGAGATGACAAACCTTAATCAATCTTTCCAGATACACCAGGTATCCTTTTAATATGTAAGTTTTTTATTTCCATAGAGTTGTCTTGGAAAATCACTTTAAGTATTAATTCTTTTGCATTGTTTGGTTTTTCTGCATAGAATTCAAGTAGGCATATGTTTGATGTATGTTTTACTTCTTTAAAAATTACTACTCTCTGTAATCCTTTCTAGCTATTTTTAAGGTTTTGTTCTCTTGTGTTCTCATACATATATTCATAACTTGCCTAAAATCCATTTATTATGTTTTCAGTTGATCAACTTCTAGTTTAGTATTAATTGCTAAGATTATTCTGCCTTATCCTTCAATACTTTTTTATGTCCAGTAACTCTTGTTTGACATCTCCCTGTTTTTTTAACTATTTCTTTTTTTCTTTGCCCTCCCCCAGATGGGAACTTGGAATCCTGAGCCCTCCATGCAATTCCATGCCCGGTTCCTACCTTTCTCCCAGCAAACCCCACCCCAGAAGCAGTCATCAAATTCCCCTGTTTCTGATCCAAATCCCAAACTTAAAATTTGAACCTGGACCCAAATTCCACTTGAGCAATAGGGGAATTGATGAGTCCTTCTCTTCCTCAATCCCAATGGAATGAAAAGTAAATGTGAGATTGGACTGGAGGAGCCTCTAGTTCTGCCATGTATCCAGGGCTTGGATCGGACTCAAAAATGCAAATAGGCCAAAGGGCAGGGAGGGAGCCCAGCTTCCTGGTGACACGGGATTTGTCATCCCTCTCACTCTCTTCTCTCCAATTTTCTTGCTGCATGGAGGGTCATTAACCATCAGAGACCACTTGTGGCTAAGGGAATCAATGGGTTGGAATGCTACTGTCAGCATTCTCTGGCTGTGTGAGTGAGCAGAGTCCTAATATTTAATGTTCCTGGACCTCAGTTCACTCTCTGTGAAGCTGCAGCTGATGCTTCTTACTTCAGCACTCACTTGTGGATAATGTGCATACATGGCATATAAATGTAAACTGTTTTAAGTATATAATTATATTGTGTCTTAAACTTGTTTCTCCACATTTCATGGATCAAGTTTATAAACATTATTTTACCTCTCTTTTGTGGAGATTCCAATTTCATAAATCTCTTCTCTTGAACAACTTTTACCGTCATTTACACACACACACACACACCCTTATTTTTTCACTTTTCTAACAATGACTAAAATAAGGCAAAATAGCTACTATTGTGGTCCCTTGCATAATATTGCTTACCCATAGAGAATACAAGTTTTGTGAGAACTCAGTTGGCTGATGGGTCACTGGAGGACCCCCATTATCTCGCCCATGGGATGGAAATGAACATTTGCAGCTGGGGGCAGGGTTGGTTTAGAACCACTACCTGTGTTTTAAATCTCAGGCAGAGGGTTACAGCTAGGACCCACAGGTGTGGGAAATCCAGCCCAACCTTCACCAACAGGCATGGGTCAGGCACTGGACTGGAGCACCACCACCATAGGCTCAGAGGCCCTTCCCCTACCCACCCCCCGCCCCCCGCCACGGCAATGTCCTCTTCCAGTAAACCCCTGTAAGGAGATTTGGTCTGAACACCAAGGACAATACAAGCAGGGTTGCCCCTGAGGATGCTATTGCTATTGTCCATGGGAAAGACCTTTAGTGCCCAAACTGATTTGATCCCAGAGTGAAGAAAACCCAGCTAATTCCACAGTTTTATAGAGGCTGGGGTTTCAGCACTTCCTGTTAGACTGGAAGCTCTCAGTGAAGTTTAAAAAAATAATTCAGAAATCAGGAGAGTGCATTTGTAGAGATGAGACAGTCTCTTATTTTGTAGTTGTGGGTGTAGGGCCCAGAATCCTTTAGAATCACTGCCCTATAGCTGAAGTCAGGCAGACCCTCTCCCAGTTATCCAATCAAATGCAGTTTAGGTACAGCTGAAGGGATTTGGCAGCTGCAATCAAAGTCCTAGTCCTTAAGTTAATAAAAAGGGATGAGGCCCAGGATTAGCCTGACTCAACTACATGTAAGATTTAAGTCACCCACCCCACCCCCGCCCACCTTTTCACTGGAAGATACCAGGAATCAAAGAGAACAAAGGATGTGTCTATGAGATCTCAGAACAAATGGAACTCAGTACTTCCCTTGAAAATCAGGGCCTTGATGCCCAGTGTCCACTGTGGGTGGTAGTCAGTTCCTGGGTACTGGAGCCAGTTACTGCCCGGAGGGCCTCCAGGACCCCCTGTACCATGATATTCACTGCCAGGAAGTGTGTCAATGACCCCTCTGTTCTCTGTCTTATCCTCTCCATCAGCTCTCCTTTCACAGTTTGGGTAAGAGTGTCAAACTCCCTTTCCAAATGACATTCTCTCTCTCGGGTCCAAATTCATGTTTCCTGACAACATGATGTCCACCTTAAAATGTTTCTTTTGGTAGTAAAGAGCCTGCAAGGGCTCCCTATTATCTATAGATACAAGTCTTCTAATGCCAGGGCTCAGCAGAAACTCCCCTTGTATCCCGCTCACACCCATGATTTCTGACTTCTCCTCAAACCTCTTTTCATGTTTGACAACTATTTCCACACAGAAACACTGATATCACTCCATACCCACTGAAACCTCAATCACTGTTACCCACGTCCCTCTCTGTTCCTCCACATTCACTTTACTCCCAAAATTCACTGTGTGAACTTTTTCCTAAGCTGTATTTCATGTTGGTATTCGAAATTTTTTAAATTGGTGATTTTTCTATCAGCTTGCAAGTTTCCTCTCATAGCCTTGAGGATACAAGTAGCTCTAAATCATGGCGAAATGCACTTCCCTTTACAAGACTCATATTGACCCTTAAGGAGAAAAATCATGGGCCAGGGTGGGAAGCTTTGCTCCTTGTTTACAGAGAGGCCTCTCTGGCAATATCTGGTGTGCTCCCCACCGCCCTTTCTCTTGCTCACTGATTGCCTTCAGCCTGGGAGGGCTTGGCTTCTCTGCACCACAACAATCAGTGTATGTTTTTGTCTCTATGACCATATGTCTTTTCTGACGGCTTTCTCACTACTTCAGCTTCTCACAACATGAATTAAAGAGAAATTGCTATCGACTGTAACACTTCTCATTTGCTCAATCTCCCTTATTTCATGATACTTGATCCCTTTTAAAATTTCCTTTTGTCACTCAGAAATCTGAAAAGACCCTGTTTTATCTTGGAAAATAAAATATTTCCTAGTCACTTCATTGGCACATGAGAAACTACTGGTGCCTGGAGCAGTCAGCCCTGTTTTTTGACCTCTTGAAGACCTTCCTTCACACAGGAACACCCAGGATCATCTTCTACTTTCATCAACTTCAACAACTTTTCCTTCCAAAATTCTCTCTTGTTGCCCTTCTCACTTCAAAAATTCATCCAAGAAATATCATAAATTAATGTTTTATTTAAATGGTTTCCCCTAAATTAGAAAAATTTCCCTATGGTTTAAAACTCAATACCCATATTTTCTCATCCTGAGAAAGACAAGCAGCCCTAAAATTGAATGAAATCACTTTCTTTAAATCCACATGCCCCTGTTAAAATCTCACATCTCACAGGAAGTCTTTCCTAGATCAGGCCCTCGACTTCTACCCCAGGCCCCAGAGATTCTCTGAAAGACACCATCTTTTTGTCAGGAGGTAAAACAAAGCCCTCCACCCATCAGACCCTTTTAAGAGAAGCTTCGCCACATTCATCACGCATTAGAACCACCTGAGATATTCAAGAACTCCCGTGCTTGGGCTTCAGATTTTATCATTATGTGAGAATCTCTGGAAAGGGACTCTCACTGGGATAGTTAAACCATCTCCAGGTAGTTGTAATCTGCAGACTGGGTGCAACTCACAGTTACTGAAGTCCCTGCCTCCCTAGAGCACAATGAAGTGGGAATGGACCCAGGAGGCCCCTACAATCAGGTGCAGCTCATGGCAAAGTGCATGATGTTTCTCGAAAACAGCAGATTTCATCCCACCGCTGCATATGAGAATCGCCAAGGGGGCTTTTCACAAACACAAATGCCTGGGACCCAGCCCAAAATAATTAAGTCTGAATCACGGGGGTTGGCCTTCGAAGTGCCTTCCAGCTGATTTCATTGTAGAATGAGGGCTAGGAAGATGTTTTACAGCTGAATTCACTTGCAGACAGGCTCTACAATTTCCCTGAGTTTACAGACTGCTGGGAGAGCTACACTTGACCTGGAAGTTATGTTGAATTGTACAAAGTGTTAGTCAAGGTCGAGGGCAGAATAACAGGGAAATACCTCTGAGGCATATCGTTGTCTGGAAAGACCTCTATGCACTGCGTGACAACCTTAGAAGTGCCCGAGGACTATGAGCCGGCTTGACGTATAGCGTTACTGGGTGATGGGAGAGGACCACCCAGGACCTTTAATAGTGGGCGGACCTCCCACGGGCTTCAGAGAATGCGGGAAGCGGTGAGGAGCGGACACCTTTCTACACTCCGGGAGCTCCTGACTCTCTTGAACTGCAGCAGGGCAGAGGAAATACCAGCTCTCTTCAGGCCCTGGATTAGGCCCACTCTCTGCAGAAAATACTGAAGAATAAAAGCGAAGGTAAGCTGAGAGGAAACCAGTTTCCTGTGTGTTTGTGGGAGGATAGACGGGTTGTCTTTCATTTTATTTCATAAATATTTTTGGAGCCTTTAAAATTTGTGCCCTGCACACTTCTCTTTTCTTTACAAATAGTAAATATTGGGCTTCCCTGGTGGCGCAGTGGTTGAGAGTCCGCCTGCCGATGTAGGGGACATGGGTTTGTGCCCCGGTCCGGGAAGATCCCACATGCCGCGGAGCAGCTAGGCCCGTGAGCCGTGGCCGCTGAGCCTGCGCGTCCGGAGCCTGTGCCCCGCAACGGGAGAGGCCGCGGCGGTGAGAGGCCCGCGTACCGCAAAAAACAAACAGAAAAATAGTAAATATTTTAATACACAAAGCAAGCCTGTTGGAAGGTGTTATTACTATGCTCACTTTACAGAGAAGGAAACTTAGGCACAGCATGGTAATTACCTTAAACAGGGATCCACAGTTGTAACTTCAGAGCTGGGAATGAGAACCTGGTACTGTGGCTCCTGAGTCCATGACCTTAAAGCTGTTCTCTGCTGCCTCTCAACTGCTTGATGGCGTATCCCTTCTCAGATTCCTGATTTTAACGGGATTGTGTGTCTGCTTTGATATTTTGTGTTAGTTACTGCATTTTTAGTCTCTAGTAGTTCCATTTAGTTTGTTTGTATCTTCCTAGCACTTATGTTTCTGCTTCCCCTCCATGCTTGACCATAGGGAGTCCAATTCTCATGCCTGTTTTTAAGTCTTTCTGTACCAGTTCTACCATCTGTGTCATTTCTGGGTCTACTGATTGATTTATCTACTAGTGATGAATTGTATTTCTCTGTATCATTGCACACCTGGTAACTCTAGGTAGGAGACCAGGAATTTGCATTTTACATTGTGGGGTACTGGATATTTTTGTTTCTATAAATAATGTTGAGCTTTGTTGTGGGTTGCCATAAAGTTATTTGGAATCATAGTGATGCTTTGAAGGATTGTTTTAAATCTTTGGTAGCTGGGACCTTCAGTTGATGGATATTTTGGCCCCTCTACTGAGGCAATACCCTTCTGAGCACTGTATTTGAATCCCTTTGGGTAGGGTTTCTTTACACTCTGGCTTCTAGGGACACAGGTTCTTCCTGGCCATGAGTGACCCCAGAGGACTATTTATATTCTGTGTTTGAATATCTGGTTCAAGGTATTTTCATCTGCATGATGGTTGATTTTGAAGATGAATTTTCACCCAAAATAAATTAATCTCAATTTATAAATTTTTCTTATGTTTCCCTTGTATGGATATTGTCTGCCATTTTCTGTTTATTTTTAAATATTCTATTTTTCTTATATACAACCCTTCCCCCAGTAAATACGTTACCACAGATAAATAAAACTTCACTTCATTTATAGCAATAGAAGGGCTTCTTGTACTAAAAAGCCTAGTAATCAACCCAAACCCCTCACTCCTCTTATAACTGGACTGGGGAAACAGGATATTTTCTTATTTCAAATGAAAGTCATTAAAGGTTTGAAAACTTGTCCAAGGTCATATAGTTAACATAGCTAGTACCTGTATCAGGTTTCTTCACTGATGTGCTGAATCAGCTCTCACACTTGGTAAATGGAAAGGAATCTGACATACATTAAAAAAAAAAAACCTTTCTCTAGCCTGTTCTCATAATTAGATATAAAATCAAATTTTTATACTGATAATTAGTATTTTTCCTAAAATTTAAAAAATATTATTCTGTCATTTGTTAAAACAGTACAGAAGATTTGATCCAAGATTAGTTCAAAAGGGTAAAGAGATTGAACTTAACTCCAAATACAACAAGGAAAAGTGAATGATAAGGACATTAAGGGGGGAGGATGAGGAACTTGATCATATATCAAGGGTGGGTAATTCTCACTAAACTGGACTCAACAGGATTCTTGCTAAAGGCAGGCCAATTTCAAGGCATAGTCAAGAGAGCTCAGAAGAACCTAACTAAAGTTTGGTCATGGAGACAAACAAATGGAAAGATATCCCATGTTTATGAATTGGAAGAGTTAATATTTTTAAAATGTCCATTACACCCAAAGCCATCTGTAGACTCAGCACAATCCCTATCAAAATTCCAATGGCATATTTTACAGAAATAGAAAAAGCAATCCTAAAACTTGTAAGGAACCACAAAAGACCCATTGCCAAAGCAATCTTGAGAGTGAAGAACAAAGCTGGAGACATCACACTTCCTGATCTCAAACTATGCTATAAAGCTATCATAATCAAAACAGTGTGGTAGAGGTATAAAAATGGACACATAAAGCAATGCAGCAGAATAAAGAACCTAAAAATAAACCCTCACATATTTGGCAACTAATGTTTTACAAGGGAGCCAAGAATACTTAATGAGACAAAGGTAGTCTCTTCAATAAATGATGTTGGGAAAACTGGACAATCACATACAGAACAATGAAAAGGACTCCTGTCTTAACTACTCACAAAAATTAATTCAATGAATTAAAGACCTAAAAATGAGAACTAGAACTATAAAACTACTAGAAGAAAGCATAGGGAAAAAATCTCCTTGACATTAGTCTTGGTAATGATTTTTTGGATCTGACACCAAAGGCAAAAATTAATAAATGGAATTGTCAAACTAAAAAGCTTCTGTACAGCAAATGAAATCATCAACAAAATGAAAAGACAACCTACATAATGGGAGAAAATATTTATAAGTCATATATCTGATAAAGGTTAATAACCAAAATATGTCAATATAAAGAACTCATATAACTCAATAAGAAAAACAAAACAACCATACACATACAATCTAATTTTAAAAATGGACAGAGAAATTCAATTTTTCCAAAGAATACATACAGATGACCAACAGGTACACAAAAAAGATACACCATCACTAATCATGGAAATGTAAATCAAAACCACAATGTTACCTCACATTTGTTAGAATTGTTTCATCAGAAAGACAAGAGATAACAAATGTTGGTGAGGATGTGGAGAAAAAGGAACTTTTGTGCACTGTTGGTGGGAATGTAAGTTGGTACAGCCACTATGGAAAATGGTATGGAGATTCCTTAAAAAATCAGAAATAGAACTACCATATGATCCAGCAATCCTAAATCTGGGTATATAGCTGAAGGAAATGAAAACAGGATCTCTAAGAGATGTCTGCCCTCTGTGTTCATTGAAGCATTATTGACAATAATCAAAATATGGAAACAACCTAAATGTCCATCAACAAATGAATTGATAAAGAAGATGTTGTGTACATATATATACACACAATGGAATTATTCAGCCATGAGAAAAAAGGACACCCTGCCATTTGCAAAAACATGAGTGAAATTTGAGGGTATTGTGTCAAGTGAAATAAGTCAGAGAAAGACAAATACTGATGATATCACTTATATGTGGAATATAGGAAAGCCAAACTCAGAAACAGACTTGCATGGTGGTTACCAGAGGCTGGGGAGTCGGGGAAATTGGGAGATGTTAATCAAATTGTACAAACTTCCAGTTATAAATGGAGTAAGTTCTGGGGATCTAATGTATGACATGGTGATTATAGTTAATAATATCATATTATATATTTGAAAGTTGCTAAGAGAGTAGATCTTAAATATTCTCACCCCCAAAAAAGAAATAATTATTTGATGTGATGGAGGTGTTAGCTAGTGCTATGATGGTAGTCATTTTGCAATATATGGGTATAAAATAAACATGCTGTACACCTTAAACTTACACAATTTTATATGTCAATTATATCTCAAAGCTGAAAAAAATAAAGCTTGGTCAAAGAGGGAGTCTAGTCAAAACCATCAGAAAACTTTAATTTCTACTCCTTGAGACAATGTCACTTTTTCATTATTCCTAGAAGATGACCAAAGAAATTGTGTGCAGAAACAAGATGCCATAGGCAAGTAAGATCTTAATGGATACATATTACAAGCAAAAATAGAACAGAGTTATAATCATCAAGATGAAAAATTGAAGTCATCTAAAGGGTTTAAATAGTACAAGAATCAATTTGTTATTAAATGAGTTTAATTTCTCTTAAAATTATCATGAAATTATAACATTAGCATTGTTATTTGTTGACATTCTCTTAGGTCAGATTTTCATTTTTCTATGAAAAGTTAATTTTGTTAGAAGAGCCAGTGCACACAACTACATTTACTATTTAAAATCTAGCTCTTTAAATAGGAATTTTTTTAAAGCTGTAGCAAAAACTACATTGTCCATATACATGGTTAACTAAGGGTATAAGAAACATTGTCCATATACATGGTTAACTAAGGGTATAAGACTGTTTCAACTATTAAAAGCTATAGTTTTGTATTTACTCAGTAAGAAGGAGAATACAGGTGTCAAGTATGTCATATAACTTAAAAAAGTTTTAATATGCTACCTTTTTTCATGAGTTTGTACATTTCATTGAAGTTCACTAAAATGTTGCCAAATAGTTGTACACTTATTTTTTAAATTCCTTTTTCTCTCTTATGTTCACTTTAAAAATTATTATATATCTTTTATTTTTCCAAATATATCATCAAAGGTATGACTTTTGATATATTTTTATAAAACATTTTTTAGACTTAATCTTCCTTATTATATATTTTCTGTCATTAGTTAACACTCCTACTTTTGTTATATCTTTTAATGTCTTTGGATATATTTTGTTATTTTTCAAGCTTCAGATAGACACAACACATTAGTTTTCATGCTTTTCTCTGTTTCCAAAAAAAGTTTTATTAAATAATTTTCTCTAGTTGATCAATATCATTAAATGTCTGAAAAATGCAAATTAAAATGAATAAAATACTACCTCTAACCCGTTAGGATTGCTGTAATTAAAAGTCAGACAGTGACAATTATTGGCAAGGATGTGGAGAAACTGGAAACCTCATTCACTGATGAATGGATAATGAAAATGTTTTATACAAATGAATACTATTCAGCAACAAAAAGAAGGAACTACTACATGAAACATTTATAAATCTCCTTATGCTAAGTGAAAGACACCAAACCGAGAAAAGGACTACATATTGTACAATTCCGTTTATATTAAGTGTCTAGAAGAGGCAAATCTATAGTGACAGAAAGCAGATTATTTTTTGTCTGCCTTTGTGGGTGGTACAGGGATTGAGTAACTACAAACAGTCAGTAGGGATCATTTTGGGTGATGAAAATGTTCTAAAAGTGGGCTGTGAGGGTCACTGTATTTAAAATTGGTGAATGCTATATTGTATAAATTATACCTTAATAAAACTGCCTTCTAAAAACAACAAAAATAAATAAAAATTTTCTTTATAACTTTTTAAAATACCTAAGGATATAAATTTCCACTGAAGCCCTATTTTGGCTGAAATCCATATGTCCTGATATTTAGGTTTTTCATTACTCATTAGTTTTAAATGTTTTTAAATTTTTATTACGATTCTTTCTTCTTGAATTATTTAACAAAGTGTTTGATTTTCTAAACATTTATAGGGTTTTTAGCTATTTTAAAAAATGAACTTATTTTTTAATTGCACTGTCAGAAAACATAGTATGTGATTATCTTCACTTTCTAATATGTTGAGCATTTGATTAATTTTTAACTGACCCATGTGTACATGAGAAAAATATGTATTTGCTAACTTTGTGCAGAATTCGATATGCTTATACTAAGTAAAACGTGCTAATTGTTCAGCTCATATATTCTTTCTGGCTTTTTATTATACTTGTGCTATCACTAATTTAAAGAGGTTTATTGAATTCTCCCCTTATAATGGAAAATGTATCAATTTCTCCATATAGTTCTATTAATTTGGCTTCTTAAAAGCTGAGGCTAGTTTACTAGAGGCATGCATATTTAGAATTGCTATAGCTTTTCATAAATAGAATATATAAATAGAATGTCCTTTTACTATATACTTATGCTCCCCCAATAATGCTTCTTTTTTAAAAGTCTATTTGGTATGATGTCAACATAGATATGCAGTCTTCATCTTTGGTTATTATTTGCTTGATATATCCTTTAACACTAGTTAACTTTCAACCTCTGCATATGTGTTTACTTTATCTAATTTTATTATAAACAATATATATCTGAAATTTAAATATTTTTACAAGTGATAATTCCTATATTGGCAATTTTAGTCCACTTACATTTTTTAAATAATCAAGAAAAAGTTCTTTAAAAATCTAAATAAATCTATAACTACTAAAGAAAATAAATAGATAGTTTAAAATCATCACCCACCCACCCCCACCCACCCCCCAAAAACAGAACTTACCTAAATGATTGTACAAGGGAGTTTGTTACCTAACCAAATTTGGGTCCGCTAGCCTGTGCACAGTAAAGCCAATTTACTGACAACAGGTTGTGATGAAGGAAAATGCAGAGTTTATTGCAGGTGCCAAGCAAGGAATGTGGGCAGCTAATGCTCAAAAAACAAAACAAAACAAAACAAAAACCAACAACAAGAAAAAAACCTGAACTAGATTCTCTACTTCAATCAATGCACTGAAATTGTGGCATCACCAGAGAAACTGGCAGGGAGGAAGAGGCTTTCCAAACTGACATTCACCTTTATCATTCCTTAGCTTTGCCTGCCTGGTGACTTTGGCAGCAGTAGGGACCTATACTTCAGGGATGTAATCACACTACAAGAGAAGATTGGATGTACATGTAGTCTAGCTGGCCTTCTCTCCCTGAAGGAAAACTATCTCCTGCAAAATAAAATTATAGTCCTAATGTTGATTGGTGAACATAAAATCAGGGCAAAGGGAATTAGTTCAGCATTTCAGTATTTAATTGCATCAGGATTTTAATTATTACATCTCTCATCAGAATCAAGAGGTACCTGCTACCAAAACCAAGCATAGTGAATCTTTTATCAATGTGCTGTCTCCCCAGGACAAGCTAGGAGGAGGAAATGCTGCCATTGATTGCCTAATGGTCTTGCTTTTCTATATTTTATGCTAATTAATCCCTGTTTCTAATAAATAATTCTTTTTTAGATTCATTAATATCTTCTTTCATCTTGTTCTGTCCAGGAGGCTAACTTGTCTCTTCAAGATGACTTTGAATCTCTCATCATTTTGGGTGGATTTTATAATTGTTAGAGAACAATTTTCTTTCCCTGTTTTCCCAATTCTGAGAGAGCTCCTCACTATTACCCATATGAATACATATGCCCAAATAACTAATAAAAATTTAGTCACACACATATATAAGAACTTTTCTGTTCTTTTTCTGCCTTCTCCCTTTGTGCCATTTGGTGGGAGTTCTAGCAGATTCTGGACAGTTTGACTAAGAGAGTTAAGCAATTAAAATTATCCCTTTGTGGGCTTCCCTGGTGGCACAGTGGTTGAGTCCGCCTGCCGATGCAGGGGACACGGGTTCGTGCCCCGGTCCGGGAAGATCCCACATGCCGCGGAGCGGCTGGGCCCGTGAGCCATGGCCACTGAGCCTGCGTGTCCGGAGCCTGTGCTCCACAACAGGAGAGGCCACAACAGTGAGAGGCCTGTGTACCACAAAAAAAAAAAAAAAATATATATATATATATATATATATATATATATATATATATCCCTTTGCATATCAATCTTCCTGGCATATCTTAGAGGGCCACTAAGATCTCTGATTGGACCCTCCCTGCCTGCACAGCTTTATAGTGAAGGCAAGAAGTCTCATCTTTCCAACTTTCCATTTGCTTCCTATCTTTTCTAAAGCATATCCAATTATAGTTAAAAGCATTTGACTCCCTCAAAAGACTATGAATGATCAGGGAGGTCAGAGTAGCAATTTAAAAGCCTTGTGTTTTCCATAAATATCCAAAGAGACACACTTTTGAATATTTTGTCCTCAGTGAAGTAACATCCATATCTCTGAAATTGCTTCAGAATCTCAAAAGACCCTGACAATATGCCTTGACCTTACATATTGGCTAAAATATAACTTTGGTGACTCCAGCAGCAGTTATCTATATTTTAATGTCTCTACAGAGTTTCTCAACAGATCTATATAAGTAGATTCAAAAGAAGTAATCTTTATTCAGCCACTTTGGCGATATGAATACAAATTGGGGAGGAAGGTGAAGATGAGAATCAATGCTATAAGGAAAACGTGCATCTTTGTAAAAGCTAATTGTGTTGACAATTACTTTCTGCTTTGGAAGCAAATGGGTGATGTTGGCTCTTACCGTAAAATCTGTTCAAAGAAATAAAATAGATTTGTTCAAAGAAATTTGTTCAAAGAAATAAAATAAAAGAAATTCAGTCAACAGTGACTGAATTGTTCATTATGTTAAGAATGGAAAGCAATCTTGTAAAATGTCATATTTTGCATTTATTTTAATTTTCCAAGAACATTTATGCCAACTAAATGTAAAATTTCTTCAATATCACTCCCACCTAATTAAAGGGGAAAAGTAAAATGGCTAGATGCCTTTGACAAAATAGTCATAGTATTTAAATAATTATTGTCTTTTTCAGTAGAATTACAGACAAGGAAAACTCAGGTGAAGGAGTAAAAGGGATATTCAAGATATTTGTCAAGGATAGGAAGACAAAGAGGAAAACAATGGCTCAGTGAGGAATTCAGCCTTTGCTCTGAACAGCAGTGCCTGCAGAGCTCTGCCTCTCTCTGGAAGCATCTTGCACCTTCCACCCTTTAATCATTCACCCACCTGCTCCAACACACAGTCAGAAAGGTGACTAAAATAATGGCAAAGAATAAACCACTTCCTGTTCTGGAGTTATTGTACTAGCCCCACACTATATAAATCTTCACATCTCTTCCAGATTTTGAACAGCTATTTCTAGTCATCTAGTTAAAAAATACACTTCCTATAGTTTCCTCAGACCTAGTTTGAATGCTGGGTTGGTGCCTGTGTTACTGGGCTGTTTCTGCTTAAGCCTTCTTTCTCAACTTAGACTTCTGGAGGTTAACCTCTTTAGACCTGTAAAGAACTGGCCTGTACAATTTTCATTTACTTCTGCTTATGTGTCCTGGCTGGCTTGAATGTTTGGAAGTAATGCCTGGCCTGAAGGCTGAGCCTGAAAATCCTGCTCATATTTTCAGGCTCTCCTCATGCCCATAATCTTTTTTCTTAATTGAGGTATAATTGACATAACATTGTATTAGTTTCAGGTGAACAGTGTAATGATTTGATATTTGTTTATATTTCAAAATAATAACCACAATAAGTCCAGTTAACATCCTTCACCATATGAAGTGATAAAAATTTTTTGTGTGATGAGAGCTTTCAGGATCCATTCTCCAGATACTTTCAAGTATTTGATACAGTATTGTTAAATATATTTACCATGCTGTACATTACATCCCCATGACTTATTCATTTTATAACTGGAAACTTGTACTTTTTAACCGCATTTACCCATTTCACCCACTGCTCACCCCCTGCCTCAGACAACAACTAATGTGTTCAATTTTCCATAAGCTCGTGGGGCTTTTTTGTTACTGTTTTTTTTTTTGGTTTTGTTTTGTTTTTAGATTCCACATATAAGTGAGATCATATGGTATTTATCTTTTATCTGGCGTTTCACTTAGCATAATGTCCTTAAGGTCCATCCATGTTGTTGCAAATGGAAAACTTTCATTGTTTTTTTATAGCTGAATAGTATTCTGTTGTGTGTTTATATATATTCCACATTTTCTTTATCCATTCATCTATCAACAAACCTTTAGGTTGTTTTGATGTCTTGGTTATTGTAATAATGCTTTGATGGACATGAGGGTGCCTCTATCAGTTCGAATTTGTGTCTTTTTCAAATTAATACCCAGAAATGAGGAATTGCTGAATCACATGGTAGCTCTACTTCTAATTTTTTTGAGGAAACTCCATGGATGCACCACTTTACATTCCCACCAACAGGGCACAATGCTTCTCTTTTCTCCACATCTTTATCAACACTTATTTCTTATCTTTTTGAAAACAGTAGCCATTCTAACAGTTGTGAGCTGATATCTCATTATGGTTTTGACTTAAGTTTCCACGATGACTTTTCACATACCTGTAGGACATCTGTATGTCTCCTTTGAAAAATGTCTATTCAGACCTTCTGCCCATTTTTTAATCAGATTCTTTGGGTTTTTTTGCTATTGAGTTGTATGAGTTCTTTATATAGTTTTGATATTAACCCATTATCAGATATGCAATTTGTAAATATTTTCTTCCCTTTTGTATGTTGCCTTTTCATTTTGTTGATTATTTCCTTTTTTTGTGCAGAAGCTATTAATTAGATGTAGTCACACTTGTTTATTTTTGCTTTTGGTATCAAATCCAAAAAATCATCACCAAGACCAATGTCAAGAAGCACACACCAGTTTTCTTGTAGGATTTTTATGGTTTCAGGTCTTATTATCAAGTCTTTAATCCAGTTTAATTTAATTTTTGTGTATGATGTAAGACAATGATCCAGTTTCATTCATTTGCATGGGGCATACAGTTTTCCCAACACTGTATATTGAAGAAACTTTCCTTTCCTCATTGTATATTCTTGGCTCCTTTGTTGTAAATTAATTGACCAAATATGTGTGGGTATACTTCTGGACTCTCTACTTTGTTCCATTGATCTATATATCTGTTTTTAATGCCAAACCATGCTGTTTTGATTCATATTGCTTTGTAATATAGTTTGAAACCAGGGAGCAGCATGCCTCCAGCTTGGTTCTTCATTCTAAAGATGGCTTTGGCAAATTGGGGTCTTTTGTGGTCCATACAAACTTCAGGATTGTTTGTTCTATTACTGTGAAAAATGCCATTGGAATTTTAATAAGGATTACAATGAATCTGTAGATTGTTTTGGGTACTATAAACAATTTAACAATATTCTTCTAATCCATGAGCATGGAATATCTTTTCATTTATTTGCCTCTTCATTGCTTTCATTAATGTCTTATAGTTTTCACTGTACAGATCATTTACCTCCTTGGTTAAATTTATTTCAGGGTATTTTATTCTTTTTGATGTAATCATAAATGGAATTATTTACTTAATTTCTCTTTTAGATAGTTAATTATCAGCATATAGAAATGACAGAATTTTGAATATTTAGTATCCTTCAGCTTTACTGAATATGTTGATTAGTTCTAACAATTTTTGGTGGTGTCTTTAGGGTTTTCTATATATAATATCAGATGATCTGCAAATAGTGACAGTTTTACTTCTTTCTTTCCAATTTGAATGTCTTTTATTTTTTGACTAAATGTTCTCACTAGGACTTCCAATAGTATATTTTTAAAAAGTAGCAAAAGCACACATACTTGTCTTGATTCTGATCTTAGAGGAAAAGCTTTCAGCATTTCACTGTTGAGTATGATGTTAGCTGTGGGCTTGTCATGTATGGCCTTTATCATATTGAAGTATGTTCCCTCTATACCAACTTTGCTGAGAGTTTTTATCATAAATGGAGGTTGAGTTCTGTCAGATGCTTTTTCTGCATCTATTGAGATGATCATATGATTTTTACCCCTCATTTTGTTAATGTGGTGTATTAAATTGAGTGATTTGTGGATACTGTACTATCCTTGCATCCCTGGAATAAATCCCACTTGATCATGGTGTATAATCCTTTTAATTTATTGTTGAAATTAGTTTGCTAATAATTTGTTGAAGACTTTTGCATTTGCATCTATGTTCATCAGGGATATTGGCCTGCAACTTTCTTTTCTTGTGGCATCCTTATCTGTTTTTAAGATCAGGGTAATATTAGCCTCATAAAATGAGTTTGTAAGTCTTCTATACTATTTTTTGAAAGAGTTTGAAAAGGATTATTATTAATTCTTCTTTGAATGTTTGGTAGAATTGACCAGTAAAGCCATGTGGGCTGGAATTTTCTTTTTAGGGAGATTTTTCATTATTGATTCAGCCTCCTTACTAGTAATAAGTGTGTTCAGATGTTCTATTTCTTCATGGTTCAGTCTTGGTAGGTTACATGCTGCTAGGAAGTTTTTCTTCTAGCTTCTCAAATTTGTTGGCATGTAAGTATTCATAGTAATCTCTTACAATCCTTTGTATTTCTGTGATTTCAGTTATAATGTCTCCTCTTTAATTTCCACATTTATTTATTTGTGTGCTCTCTTTTTTTCTTAATTGTGTCTGGCTAAAGTTTTGTCAATTTTGTCTTCAAAGAACCAGATCTTAGTTTCATTGATCTTTTCTTTTGTCTTTTAAGTCTCTATTTCATTTATTTCTGCTCTAATTTTTGTTACTTTCTATCCTTTACTAACTTTGGGCTTCATTTGTTCTTCTGTATGTAGGTCATTGAATGTGAAGTTAGGTGCTTTATTTGAGATTTTTGTTTATGAGATAGGCATTTATCTCTATGAACTTCCTTCTTACAACAGCTTCTGCTATATCCCATAAGTTTTGGGTTGTTATATTTCCATTTTTATTTGTCTCTCAGTATTTTTTTTATTTCTCTTTTGATCTTCTTCTTTGACCCATTATTTGTTCAGTAGGATGTTAATCTCCACATAGTTGTGAATTTTCCAGTTTCTTCTTGTAACTGATTTCTAGTTTCAAACTATTGTGGTCAGAGAAGATAAGTGATACTGTCAATGTCAAACTTACTAATACTTGTTTTGTGGTCTAACATATGACCTACCCTAGAAAATATTCCTTGTGCACTTGAGAAAAATATGTATTCTGTTGCTTTTAGAAGGAATATTCTGTATATATCTGTTAATTCTATTGGCTATAATGTGTTGTTTAAGGTAAATGTTTTCCTTACTGATTTTCAATCTGGATGACCTATTGATGTAAGTAGAATGTTAAAGTCCCCTATTGCTATTTCTCCCTTTAAGTCTGTTAGTATTTGCTTTATATATTTAGGTACTCTTATGTTGGGTGCAGAAATATGTACAAATGATATATCCTCTTTTTGGATTGACCACTTTATCATTATGTAATGTCCTTTTTTATCTCTTATTACAGTCTTTGTTTTAAAGTCTAGTTTGTCTGATATAAGTATAGCTACCGCAGCTTTCTTTTGATTTCTATTTGCATGAAATTTTTTTTTTAATCTCTTCACTTCAGTCAGTGTGTGTCTTTACATCTGAAGTGAGTCTCTTGTAGGCAACCTATAGATGAGTCTTGTTTTTGTTTGTTTTTTTAAAATCCATTCAGCCATTCTATGTCTCTTGATTGGAGCATTTAATCCATTTACAATTAAAGTAATTATTGATAGATATGTACTTATTGCCATTTTGTTAATTGTATACTGGTTGTTTTGTAGTTCTTCTCTTGCTCTCTTTCTTTGTGGTTTGATGACATTCTTCAGTAGAATGCTTAGTTCCTTTCACTTTATCTTTTGTGTATTTATGACAGGTTTTTGCTTTGTGGTTACCATGAGACTTACATATAACCATGTATTTATAACAATCTATTTTAGGTTGATAACAACTTAACTTTGAACACATTCCAAAGCTCTGTATTTTTACTCTCCACCACATATGTTTTAGGTTTTGTTGTTACATTTTACATCTTTTTATCCTGTTTCCCTTAAATAATTATTGTGGTTATAGTAATGTTTACTGCTTTTGTATTTTAACCTTCATGCTAGCTTTATAAGTGCTTAATCCACTACTTTTACTATATGTTTACCTTTACCAGGGAGATTTATACTTTCCTAAGTTCCCTTGTTACTATTTAGAGCCCCTTCTTTTTAGATTAAATAAGTCCCTTTAACATTTCTTGTAAGAAATTTAATGGTGACGAACTCCTTTAACTTTAGATTGTCTTGAAAACTGTTTATCTGTTCTTCAGTTCTGAAAGATAATTTTGCAGGGTAGAGTATTCTTGGTTGGAAGTTTTTCTTTTCTTTCAGCACATTGAATATACTGTGCTCCTACCTTGTGGTTTCTAGAATTTCTATTGAAAAATATGATAGTCTTATGGGGATTCCCTTGTATGTAACAAATTATTTTTTTTTCTTGCTGCTTTTAAGATTCTCTCCTTTAACTTTAGAGATTTTAATTATAATGTGTCTTGGTGTGGGCCTCCAAGTTAAGAGAAGTTTTCAGCCATTATTTCTCAAATAAGTTTTCTGTCCCTTTCTCTTATCTCTTTATGGAACTCCTATAATGTGAATGCTAGTTCACTTGATGTTTTCCCATAAGTCCCTTAAGCTATCTTCACTTAAAAATTTTATTTTTCTCTTTCCTCACTCTGGTTGAGTGAGCTCCACTGCCCTGTCCTTCAGTTCATTGATCTCTCCTTGTTCATCTAGTTGCTGTTGAATCCCTGTATTGTATTTTTCAGTTCAGTTATTGTATTCTTCAGCTCTATGACTTCTTTTTGTTATTTAACTCATTTTTATTGCAATTATTGTTGTTTTCATGTTTGTTCCCCTACCAGACAGTAAGATTCATATATATGTATATATATATATATATATATATATATATATATGTATATGTATATATATATATATATATATATATATATATAAAATTGAAGTATAGTTGACTTACTCTGTTGTGTTAGTTTCAGGTGTACAGCACAGTGATTCAGTTATATATATATTTACTTTTTCAGCTTCTTTTCACTCATAGGTTATTAAAAAATATTGAGTATATTTCCTTCTGCTATACAACAGGTCCTTGCTGGTTATCTTTTTTTTTTTTAAGTTTTACTAACTCTTTTATTTTTTATTTTTCTTCATATTTTTAACATGTTTATTGGAGTATAATTGCTTTACAATGGTGTGTTAATTTCTTCTCTATAACAAAGGAATCAGTTATACGTATGTCTTCATATCTCTTCCCTCTTGCATCTCCCTCCCTCCCACCCTCCCTATGCCATCCCACAAGGTGGTCACAAAGCACTGAGCTGATCTCCCTGTGCTATGTGGCTGCTTCCCACTAGCTATCTATTTTATGTTTGGTAGTGTATATATGTCCATGCCACTCTCTCACTTTGTCCCACCTTACCCTTCCCACTCCCCATATCCTCAAGTCCATTCTCTAGTAGGTCTGCAACTCTATTCCTGTCTTGCCCCTAGGTTCTTCATGACCTTTTTTTTTTCTTTAGGTTCCATATATATGTGTTACTATACAGTATTTGTTTTTCTCTTTCTGACTTCACTCTTTTTGACAGACTCTAGGTACATCCACCTCACTAAAAATAACTCAATTTCGTTTCTTTTTATGGCTGAGTAATATTCCATTGTATATACGTGCCACATTTTCTTTATCCATTCATCTATTGATGGACATTGAGGTTGCTTCCATGTCCTGGCTATTATAAATAGAGCTGCAATGAACATTATGGTACATGACTCTTTTTGAGTTACGGTTTTCTCAGGGTATGTGCCCAGTAGTGGGAATGCTTGGTCATATGGTAGTTCTAATTGTAGTTTTTTAAGGAACCTCCATACTGTTCTCCATAGTGGCTGTATCAGTTTTCATTCCCACCAACAGAGCAAGAGGGTTCCCCTTTCTACATACCCTCTCCAGCATTTATTATTTCTAGAGTTTTTGATGATGGCCATTCTGACTGGTGTGAGATGATATCTCATTGTAGTTTTGATTTGCATTTCTCTAATGATTAATGATGTTGAGCATTCTTTCATGTGTTTGTTGGCAATCTGTGTATCTTCTTTGGAGAAATGTCTATTTAGGTCTTCTGTCCATTTTTGGAATGGGTTGTTTGTTTTTTGATATTGAGCTGCATGAGCTGCTTGTAAATTTTGGAGATTAATCCTTTGTCAGTTGCTTCATTTGCAAATATTTTCTCCCATTCTGAGGGTTGTCTTTTGGTCTTGTTTATGGTTTCCTTTGCAGTGCAAAAAGTGTTAGGTTTCATTAGGTCCCATTTGTTTATTTTTATTTCCATTTCTCTAGGAGGTGTGTCAAAAAGGATCTTGCTGTGCTTTATGTCGTAGAGTGTTCTGCCTATGTTTTCCTCTAAGAGTTTGATACTGTCTGGCCTTACATTTAGGTCGTTAAGCCATTTTGAGTTTATATTTGTGTATGGTGTTCAGGAGTGTTCTAATTTCATTCTTTTACATGTAGCTGTCCAGTTTTCCCAGCAGCACTTATTGAAGAGGCTGTCTTTTCTCTGAATATTCTTGCCTCCTTTATCAAAGATAAGGTGACCATATGTGCATGGGTTTATCTCTGGGCTGTCTATCCTGTTTAATTGATCTATATTTCTGTTCTTGTGCCAGTACCATACTGTCTTGATTAATGTAGCTTTGTAATATAGTCTGAAATCAGAGAGCCTGATTGCTCTAGCTCTGTTTTTCTTTCTCAAAATTGCTTTTGCCATTCGGGGTCTTTTGAGTTTCCATATAAATTGTTAAATTTTTTATTGTATTTCTGTGAAAAATACCAGTAGTAATTTGATAGGGATTGCATTGAATCTGTAGATTGCTTTGGGTAGTAGAGTCATTTTCACAATGTTAATTCTTCCAATCTAAGAACATAGTATATCTCTCCATCTATTTGTACCATTTTTAATTTCTTTCATCAGTGTCTTATAATTTTCTGCATACAGGTCTTTTGTCTCCTTAGGTAGGTTTGTTCCTAGATATTTTATTCTTTTTGTTGCAATGGTAAATGGGAGTGTTTTCCTAATTTCACTTTCAGATTTTTCATCATTAGTGTATAGGAATGCAAGAGATTTCTGTGTATTAATTTTGTATCCTGCTACTTTACCAAATTCATTGATTAGCTCTAGTAGTTTTCTGGTAGCATCTTTAGGATTCTCTATGTATAGTATCATGTCATCTGCAAACAGTGACAGCTTTATTTCTTCTTTTCCAATTTGTATTCCTTTTATTTCTTTCTCTTCTCTGATTGCTGTGGCTAAAACTTCCAAAACTATGTTGAATAATATGGGTGAGAGTGGACAGCCTTGTCTTGTTCCTGATCTTAGTGGAAATGGTTTCAGTGTTTCACCATTGAGGACGATGCTGGCTGTGGGTTTGTCATATATGGCCTGTATTATGTTGATGAAAGTTCCCTCTATGCCTGCGTTCTGCAGGGTTTTTATCATAAATCGGTGTTGATTTTTGTCATATGCTTTCTCTGTATCTATTGAGATGATCATATGGTTTTCCTCCTTCAATTTGTTAATATGGTGTATCACATTGATTGATTTGCGTACAGTGAAGAATCCTTGCATTCCTGGGATAAACTGCAGTTGATCATGGTGTATGATCCTTTTAATGTGCTGTTGGATTCTGTTTGCTAGTATTTTGTTGAGGATTTTTGCAACTATGTTCATCAGTGATATTGGCCTGTAGTTTTCGTTTTTGTGACATCTTTGTCGGGTGTTGGTATCAGGATGATGGTGGCCTCATAGAATGAGTTTTGGAGTGTTCTGCCCTCTGCAATATTTGGGAAGAGTTTGAGGATAGGTGTTAGCTCTTCTCTAAATGTTTGATAGAATTCGCCTGAAGCTATCTGGTCCTGGTCTTTTGTTTGTTGGAGGATTTTATTTTTTTAACATCTTTATTACAGTATAATTGCTTTACAATGGTGTGTCAGTTTCTGCTTTATAACAAAGTGAATCAGTTATACATGTACATATGTTTCCATATCTCTTCCCTCTTGCATCTCCCTCCCTCACACCCTCTTTATCCCACCCCTCTAGGTGGTCTAGCAGCTATGCGGGTGCTTCCCACTAGCTATCTATTTTAAGTTTGGTACTGTATATATGTCCATGCCACTCTCTCACTTTGTCCCAGCTTACCCTCCCCACTCTCTGTTTCCTCAAGTCCATTCTCTAGTAGGTCTGCACCTTTATTCCCATTTTGCACCTAGGTTTGTTGGAAGATTTTTAATCACAGTTTCAATTTCAGTGCTTGTGATTTGTCTGTTCATATTTTCTCTATCTTCCTGGTTCAGTCTCAGAAGGTTGTACATTTCTAAGAATTTGTCCATTGCTTCCAAGTTGTCCATTTTATTGGCATAGAGTTGCTTGTAGTAATCTCTCATAATCATTTGTATTTCTGCAGTGTCAGTTGTTACTTCTCCTTTTTCATTTCTAATTTTATTGATTTGAGTCTTCTCCATTTTTTTCTTGATGAGTCTGGCTAATGGTTTATCAATTTTGTTTCTCTTCTCAAAGAACCAGGTTTTAGTTTTATTGATCTTTGCTATCATTTCCTTCATTTATTTATTTATTTATAATTTTTGGCTATCTTGTGTGTTCGTTTCTGTGCGAGGGCACTCTCTATTGCGGCCTCTCTTGTTGCGGAGCACAGGCTCCAGACTCGCAGGCTCACTAGTTGTGGCTCACAGGCTCAGTTGCTGTGGGGCACGTGGGATCTTCGCAGACCAGGGCTTGAACCCATGTCCCCTGCATCGGCAGGCAGATTCTCAACCACTGCGCCACCAGGGAAGCCCTCCTTCATTTCTTTTATATTTATTTATGTTCTGATATTTATGGTTTCTTTCCTTTTGCTAACTTTGGGATTTTTATGTTCTTCTTTCTCTGATTGCTTTAGGTGTAAGTTTAGGTGGTTTATTTGAGATGTTTCTTGTTTCTTAAGGTAGGATTGTATTGCTATAAACTTCTCTCGAACTGCTTCTGCGGCATCCCATGGGTTTTGGCTTGTCATTTTTTCATTTTCATTTGTTTCTAGGTATTTTTTTTACTTCCTCTTTGATTGCCTCAGTGATCTCTTGGTTATTAAGTAGTACGTTGTTTAGCCTCCATGTGTTTGTATTTTTTACAGATTTTTTCGTGTAATTGATATCTAGTCTTATAGTGTTGTGGTCAGAAAAGATACTTGAATGATTTCAATGTTCTTAAATTTACCAAGGCTTGATTTGTGATCCAAGGTATGATATATCCTTGAGAATGTTCCATGAGCATCTGAGAAGAATGTGTATTCTGTTGTTTTGGGATGGAATGTCCTATGAATATCAATTAAGTCCATCTTGATTAATGTATCATTTAAAGCTTGTGTTTCCTTATTTATTTTCATTTTGGATGATCTGTCCATTGGTGAAAGTGGGGTGTTAAAGTTCCCTACTATGAATGAGTTACTGTTGATTTCCCCTTTTATGGCTGTTAGTATTTGCCTTACGTATTGACGTGCTCCTATGTTGGGTGAATAAATATTTACAATTGTTATAGCTTCTCCTTGGATCGATCCCTTGAGCATTAGGTAGTGTCCTTCTTTGTCTCTTGTAACAGTCTTTATTTTAAAGTCTGTTTTGTCTGATGTAAGTATTCCTGCTCCAGCTTTCTTTTGATTTCCACTTGCATGGAATATCTTTTTCCATCCCGTCCCTTTCAGTCTGTATGTGTCTCTAGGTCTGAAGTGGGTCTCTTGTAGACAGCATATATATGGGTATTGTTTTTGTATCCATTCAGCCAGTCTGTGTCTTTTGGTGGGAGCATTTAATCCATTTACATTTAAGGTAATTATTGATATGTATGTTCCTATTCCCATTTTCTTAATTGTTTTGGGTTTGTTATAATAGGTCTTTTCCTTCTCTTCTGTTTCTTGCCTAGAGAAGATCCTTTAGCATTTGTTGTAAAGCTGGTTTGGTGGTGCTGAACTCTCTCAGCTTTAGCTTGCTTGTAAAGTTTTAATTTCTCCATCAAACCTGAATGTGATTCTTGCTGGGTAGAGTAATCTTGGTTGCAGGTTTTTCTCCTTCATCACTTTAAATATGTCCTGCCAGTCCCTTCTGGCTTGCAGAGTTTCTGCTGAAAGATCAGCTGTTAACCTTATGGGGATTCCCTTGTGTGTTATTTATTGTTTTTCCCTTGCTGCTTTTAATATGTTTTCTTTGTATTTAATTTTTGACAGTTTGATTAATATGTGTCTTGGCGTCTTTCTCCTTGGATTTATCCTGTATGGGACTCTCTGTGCTTCCTGGACTTGATTAAATATTTCCTTTACCATATTAGGGAAGTTTTCAACTATAATCTCTTTAAATACTTTCTCAGTCCCTTTCTTTTTCTCTTCTTCTTCTGGAACCCCTATAATTCGAATGTTGGTGCGTTTAATGTTGTCCCAGAGGTCTCTGAGACTGTCCTCAGTTCTTTTCATTCCTTTTTCTTTATTCTGCTCTGCAGTAGTTATTTCCACTATTTCATCTTCCAGGTCAGTTATCCGTTCTTCTGCCTCAGTTATTCTGCTATTGATCCCTTCTAGAGTATTTTTAATTTCATTTATTATGCTGTTCATCATTGCTTGTTGCATCTTTATTTCTTCTAGTTCCTTGTTAAATGTTTCTTGCATTTTGTCCATTCTATTTCCAAGATTTTGGATCATCTTTACTATCATTATTCTGAATTCTTTTTTGGGCAGACTGCCTATTTCCTCTTAATTTGTTAGGTCTGGTGGGTTTTTATCTTGCTCCTTCATCTGCTGTGTGTTTTTCTGTCTTCTCATTTTGCTTATCTTACTGCGTTTGGGGTCTCCTTTTTGCAGGTTGCAGGTTCGTAGTTCCCATTGTTTTTGGTGTCTGTGCCCAGTGGCTAAGGTTGGTTCAGTGGGTTGTGTACCCTTCCTGGTGGAGGGGATAGTGCCTGTGTTCTGGTGGATGAGGCTGGATCTTGTCTTTCTGGTGGGCAGGTCCACATCTCGTGGTGTGTTTTGGGGTTTCTGTGTCCTCATTATGATTATAGTCATCCTCTCTACTAATGGATGATGTTGTGTTCCTGTCTTGCTAGTTGTTTGGCATAGGGTGTCCAGCACTGTAGCTTGCTGGTTATAGTGTGGAGCTGTGTCTTGGTGTTGAGATGGAGATCTCTGGGAGATTTTCACTGATATTACGTGGAGCTGGGAGGTCTCTTGTGGACCAGTGTCCTGGACCTGACTCTCCCACCTCAGAGGCAAAGCCCTGACACCTGGCTGGAGCACGATGAGCCTGTCATCCACACTGCTCAGAATATAAGGGAGAACAAAAAGAAAGAGACAAAGAAGAAGATAAAGTAAAATAGAATTAATAAAGTAAAATAAAATAGTTATTAAAATAAAAAATAATTATTAAAAAAATTTTTACAAAGTAATTAGAAAAACGAAAGAAGAGAGCAACCAAACCAAAAAACAAATCTACCAATTATAACAAGTGCTAAAAATTATACAGAAAAAAATAAAAATGAAAACTGGACAGAGAGAACCCTAGGACAAATGGTAAAAACAAAGCTATACAGACAAAATCACACACAGAAGCATACACATACACACTCACAAAAAGAGAAAAAGGGAAAAATACATATAAATCATTGCTCCCAAGTCCACCTCCTCAATTCGGGATGATTCATTGTCTATTCCGGTATTCCACAGATGCAGGGTATATCAAGTTGATTGTGGAGATTTAATCTGCTGCTCCTGAGGCTGCTGGAAAAATTTCCCTTTGTCTTCTTTGTTTGCATAGCTCCTGGGGTTCAGCTTTGGATTTGGACCCGCCTCTGAGTGTAGGTCGCCTGAGGGTGTCTGTTCTTCGCTCAGACAGGACGAGGTTAATGGAGCAGCTGATTCAGAGGCTCTGGGTCACTCAGGCTTAGGGGAGGGAGGGGTACTGATGCCGTGCAAGGCTGCGGCAGGAGAGGCCAGCATGACTTTGCACCAGCCTGAGGAGCACTGTGCGTTCTCCCAAGGAAGTTGTCCCTGGATCACAACACCTTGGCAGTGGCGGGTTGCACAGGCTCCAGGGAGGGGAGGTATGGATGGTGACCTGTGCTTGCACACAGGCTTTTTGGTGGCTGCAGCAGCAGCCTTAGCATCTCATGCCCGTCTCTGGGGTCTGTGCTGATAGCCGCGGCTCTCGCCCATCTCTGGAGCTCCATTAAGTGGTGCTCTTAATCCCCTCTCCTCGCGCACCAGGAATCAAAGAGGCAAAAAGTCTCTTGCCTCTTCGGCAGCTCCAGACTTTTTCCCGGCCTCCCTCCCGGCTAGCTGTGGCACACTAACCCCTTCAGGCTGTGTTCCCGCAGCCAACTCCAGTCCTCTCCCTGGGATCTGACCTCTGAAGCCCGAGCCTCAGCTCCCAGCCCCCACCTGTCCAGGCTGGTGAGCAGACAAGCCTCTCCGGCTGGTGAGTGTTGGTCGGCACCGATCCTCTGTGCAGGGATCTCTCCACTTTGCCCTCCACACCCTTGTTGCTGCGCTTTTCTCCATGGCTCTGAAGCTTACCCCCTCTGCCACTCGCAGTCTCTGCCCACGAAGGGGCTTCCTGGTGTGTGGAAACCTTTCTTCACAGCTCCCTCCCACTGGTGCAGGTCCCGTTCCTATTCTTTTGTCTCTGTGTTTTCTTTTTTCTTTTGCCCTACCCAGGTACGTGGGGAGTTTCTTGCCTTTTGGGAGGTCTGAGGTCTTCTGCCAGCATTCAGGAGGTGTTCTGTATGAGTTGTTCCGCATGTAGTTGTATTTCTGATGTATTTGTGGGTAGGAAGGTGATCTCTGTGTCTTATTCTTCCGCCATCTTGAAGCTCTTCCTTACTCACTCTGGACTGTGGTCCCCAGGACTTTTGCTGCTTCGACTGCTGTGACCCCTCCAGAGCCAGTAGCCTCAGTGAGGCTGCCCTCCGCTCAGGCTCCGGGGCAGTTTAGTGACCTGTTATCTATTTTATATATAGTAGTGTGTACATCTTAATACCAAACTCCTAATTTATCCCTCCCCCACCCCTTTCCCCTTTGGTAATGATAAGTTTGTTTTCTCTGTCAGTGGGTCTATTTCTGTTTTGTAAGTAAGTTCGTTTCTATCTTTTTTTTTAGATTCCACATAAGTGATAACATATGGTATTCATCTTTGTCTGGCTTACTTCATTTAGTATGATAATGTCTAGGTCCATCCATGTTGCTACAAATGTCATTATTCTTTTTTATGACTAATATTCCATTGTGTTTGTGTGTGTATATATAATATATATTTTATACATATGTGTATACTCACATCTTCTTTATCCATTCATCTGTCAGTGGATATTTAGGATGCTTCCATATCTTGCCTATTGTGATTAATGCTGCTCTGAACATCAGGGTGAATGTATCTTTTCTAATTAGAGTTTTCTTCAGATATATATGGGATTACAGGATCATACGGTAACTCTATTGTTAGCTTTTTAAGGAACCTACATATGATTCTCCATAATGGCTACCCCAATTTACATTCCTGTCAACAGTGTAGGAGAGTTCTTTTTTCTACACACCTTCTTCAGCATTAGATATTTATAGACTTTTTGATGATGGCCATTCTGACCAGAGTGAGGTTATACCTCAGTTTAGTTTTGATTAGCATTTCTCTAACAATTAACAATATTGAGCATCTTTTCATGTTCAAATTAGCCATCTGTATTTGTTGTTTGGAGAAGTGTCTGTTTAAATCCTCTGTCTATTTTTTGCTTGGGTTGTTTGGTTTTTTAATGTTGAGTTGTACAAGCTGTTTGTATATTTTGGAAATTAATTCCTTCTTGGTCTCATTGTTTGTAAATATTTTCTCCCATTCCATAGGTTGTCTTTTTGTTTTGTTTATGGTTTCCTTTGCTGTGCAAAAACTTTTAAGTTTAATTAGGCCCCATTTGTTTATTTTTGTTTTCATTACTCTAGAAGATGGATCAAAAAAAGAGCTGTGATTTATGTCAAAAAGTGTTCTACCTATGTTTTATTCTAGGAGTTCTATAGTGTCCAGACTTACATTTAGGTCTTTAATCCATTCTGAGTTTATTTTATGGTGTTAGAGTGTTCTAATTTTATTCTTATACATATAGCTGTCCAGTTTTCCCAGAACCACTTATTGAAGAGGCTGTCTTTGCTCTAGTGTATATTTTGCCCTCCTTTGTCATAGATTAGGTGACCATACGTGTGTGGGTTTCTCTCTGGGCTTTCTATCCTGTTCCATTGATCTATATTGCTGTTTTTTGTGCAAGTACCATACTGTCTTGATTACTGTAGCCCTGTAGTATAGTCTGAAGTTATGGAGCCTGATTCCTCCAGCTCTGTTTCTTTTTCTCTTTTGCTATTCGAGGTCTTTTGTGTTTCCATACAAATTGTAAAATTTTTTATTCTAGTTCTGTGACCAATGCCATTGGTAATTTGATAGGGATTGCATTGAATCTGTAGATTGCTTTGGGTAGTATAGTCATTTTTACAGTATTGAGTCTTCCAATCCAAGAACATGGTATATCTCTCCATCTGTTTGTGTCGTCTTTGATTTCTTTCATCAGTATCTTTCAGTTTTCTGCATATGGGTCTTTTACCTCCTTACATATGTTTATTCCTAGGTATTTTATTCTTTTTCTTGCAGTGGTAAATGTGATTGTTTCCTTAATTTCTCTTTCTGATCTTTTGTTGTTAGTGTATAGGAATGCAAGAGATTTCTGTGTATTAATTTTGTATCCTGTGACTTTACTAAGTTTATTGATTAGCTCTAGTAGTTTTCTAGTGACATCTTTAGGATTTTCTATGTATAGTATCATGTCATCTGCAAAGAGTGACAATTTTACTTCTTTTTGAATTTGGATTTCTTTTATTTCTTTTTTCTTCTCTGATTGCTGTGGCTAGGTCTTCCAAAACTATGTTGAATAAAAATGGTGAGAGTGGACATCCTTCTCTTGTTCCTGATCGTAGAAGAAATGCTTTCAGATTTTCACTGTTGAGAGTGATGTTAGCTTTATTATATGGCCTTTATTATGTTGAGGTACATTCCCTTTGTGCCCACTTTCTTGAGGATTTTTATGATAAATAGGTGTTGAATTTTGTCAAAACTTCTTCTGCATCTACTGAGATGATCATAAGGTTTTTAGTTTTCAATATGTTGATGTGGTGTATCACACTGATTGATGGTGAAAAATCCTTGCATCCCTGGGATAAATCATGCTTGACATGGTGTATGATCCGAATTGAATAATTTGGTTTGCTAGTATTTTGTTGAGGATTTTTATGTCTATGTTCATCAGTGATATTGGCCTATAATTTTCCTTTTTTGTGGTATCTTTATCTAGTTTTGGTACAAGGGTGATGGTGGCCTCATAGAATGTGTTCAGAAGTGTTCCTTCCTCTGCAATTTTTTTGGAGTAGTTTCAGAAGGATAGGGGTTATCTCTTCTCTAAATACTTGATAGAATTTGCCTGTGAAGCCATCTGGTCCTGGACTTCTTTTTTTGGGGAGCTTTTAAATCACAGATTCAATTTCAGTATTTGTAATTTGTTCATATTTTCTATTTCTTCCTGGTCCAGTCTTGGGAGACTGTACCTTTCTAAGAACTTGTCTGTTTCTTCTAGGTTGTTCATTTTATTGGCATACAGTTGGTTGTAGTAGTCTTTTATCGTCCTTTGTATTTCTGTGGTGTCGGTTCTAAGTTCTCCTTTTTTGTTTCTAATTTTATTGATTTGGGCCCTCTCCCTCTTTTTTCTTGATGAGTCTGCCTAAAGATTTCTCAATTTTGTTTATCTTTTTAAAGAACTAGTTCCATTAATTTTTTTATTGTTTTCTTTGTTTCTATTTCATTTATTTCTGGTCTGATCTTTATGATTGTTTTCTTCTACTAACTTTGGGTTTTGTTTGTTTTTCTTTCTTTAGTTGCTTTAGGTGTAAGGTTAGGTTTTTTCATTTGAGCTTTTTCTTGTTTCCTGAGGTAACCTTGTATCACTATAAACTTCCATCTTAGAACTGCTTTTGTTGCATCCTGTACATTTTGAATTGTTGTGTTTTCATTTTCATTTGGCTCTAGGTTTTTTTTTTTAATTTCCTGTTTGGCATTCAGTGATCCAAAATGTTATGTCTGTTAACATTTGCTTTATATATTGAGGTGCTCCTATGTTGGGTGTATATATATTTACAATTGTTATATCTTCTTCTTGGATTGATCCCTTGATCATTAGGTAGTGTCCTTCTTTGTCTCTTGTAACAGTCTTTATTTTAAAGTCTGTTTTGTCTGATCTAAGTATTCCTGCTCCAGCTTTCTTTTGATTTCCATTTGCACAGAACACCTTTTTCCATCCCCTCACTTTCAGTCTGTATGCGTCTCTAGATCTGAAGTGGGTCTCTTGTAGGCACCATATACACGGGTCTTGTTTTTGATCCATTTACTCAGTCTGTGTCTTTTGGTTGGAGCATTTAATCCATTTACATTTAAGGTAATTATCAATATGTATGTTCTTATTGCCAGTTTGTTAATTGTTATGGACTTGTTTTTATAGGGTATTTTTTCTTTCCTCTTTTGTTCTGTTCTGTTGTGATTTGATGACTATCTTTAGTGTTGTTTAGATACCTTTTTCTTTTTTGTGTGTATATCTATTATACATTTTTGTTTTGCAGTTGCCATAAGGTTTTGGTATAGCACTTTGTATATAAACATGGTTGGTTTAGGTTTCTGATCTCTTAATTTAAAATGCATTTCAAATATCCTGGATTTGTACTCTCCTCAGTCACTTGTTTTGGTATCATATTTGTATGTGGATGGTTTCTTTCCTTTACTGTATGTTTCCCTTTACCTGTGAGCTTTCCCATTTCATAATTTTCTTATTTCTAGTTGTGACCTTTTCCACTTAGAGAGGTTCCTTTAGCATTTTTTGCAAGGCTGGTCTGGTGGTACTGAATTCTCTTAGCTTTTGCTTGTCTGTAAAGCTTTTGATTTCTCCATCGAGTCTGAATGAGCACTTTGCTGGATAGAGTATTCTTGGTTGTGGTTTCTTCCCTTTCAAAACTTTAAATATATCATGCAACTCCTTTCTGGCCTTCAGTGTTTCTGCTGAAAAATCAGCTGATAGTCTTATGTGGATTCCCTTGTATGTTGTTGCTTTTCCCTTATTGCTTTTAATATTTTCTTTTTGTTTTTAATCTTTGTCAATTTGATTACTGTGTGTTTTGGCATGTTCATCCTTGGGTTAATCTTGTCTGGGACTCTCTGCACTTCCTGGACTTAGGTGACTGTTTTCTTTCCCATGTTAGGGAAGTTTTCAGCTATTATCTCTTCAAATATTTTCTCAGGCTCTTTCTTGCCCTCTTCTCCATCTGGGACCCCTATATTGTGAATTTAGTGCGTTTGACCTTGTCCTAAATGTCTCTTAAGTTGTCGTCATTTCTTTTTATTCTTTTTTCTATATTTTGTTCTGTGGCAGTGATTTCAACCACACTGTCTTCCGGTTCACTGATCTGTCCTTTTACCTCATTTATTCTACTATTGATTCCTTCAAGTGTATATTTCAGTTTTTGTATTTTTCAACTCTGTTTCATTGTTCTTTATATTTTCTAACTCTTTGTTAAAAACTTGTAACTTCTCAGTGTGTGCATCCATTCCTTTTCCAAGTTCTTGGATCATCTTTATGCTTATTACTCTGAACTCTTTTGGGTAGATTGCTTATCTCCACTTCACTTAGTTGTTCTTTTGGGGTTTTATCTTGTTCCTTCATCTGGAAGGAACATATTCCTTTGCCGTCTCATTTTGTTTAAATTTCTATTTATGTTTTTATGTTTGTAGTAGGTTTGTTACTTTTCTTGACTTGGAGAAGTAGCCCTCTGTAGGGGATGTCCTATGTATCCCAGCAATGCCCTCCCCTCTCGTCACCCAAGGGCCAGGGACTAGCTGGTCCCAGGGTAGGTTCTGACCTGTGTTTGCAGACTATTCCACAGGCTGTGGGGTTGTAGTTTTCTTGCTTCTGGTGTCTGTTCCCTGGTGGATGAGGCTAGTCTAGAGGCTTGTGCAGGCTTACTTGTTGGAGGGGCTGGTGTGTGCCCACTGGTGGGTGGAACTGTGTCTTGGCCCTCTGGTGGGCAGGACTGTGTCAAGAGGTGTGTCTAGAGGTGGCTGTGGGCTCAGGAAGTCTTTACACAGCCTTTCTGATGATGGGTGGGGCTGTGTTCCTGCACTGTTGGTTATTTGACCTGAAGCATCCCAGCCCTGAACCCTGCAGGCTGTTGGGTGGGGCTAGGTCTTGGTGCTAATGACCCAAGCAAGGGTTTTTTTTTTCTGCCTCCAGCAAGAGTTCACATAGATGCACAGTCCTCAATATGTCTGTCACCAGCTTTTATGATCCCAGAGCGAGCCACCATTCTCCCCAGGAGACCCTCTAAGATCAGCAAGTAGGTCAGGCCCAGGCTCCTATGAAGTCACCGCTTTTGCCCTGTATCCTGGTGTGCAAGAGACCTTATGTGTACCCTCAAAGAGTGGAGTTTCTGTTTCCTTCAGTCCTGAGGAATTCCTGCAATCATGCCCCACTCGCCTTCAAAGCCAGATGCTCTGGGGGCTCCTCCTAACACCAGACCCCTAGGCTGGGGAGCCTGATGTGGGGCTCAGAGCTCCCACTCCTGTGGGGGAAATTCTGTGATGTAATTATTCTCCAGTTTGTGGGTTGTCAACTGGATGGTATGGGATTTGATTATATCACAAGTGTGCCCCTCCTACTGTCTTATTGTGGTTTCATCTTTATGTCTTTGGATGTAGAATATCTATCTTTTTTTGGTAGGTTCCAGTCTTTTTTATCAATGGTTGTTCAGCAGTTAGTTGTGATTTTGGTGTGTTCATGAAAAGAGGTTAGCTCAAGTTCCTTCTAATCTGCCACTTTGTCTCCAGTCCCCAGCTCTGTGACTTCTATTTGGCATTTTTTAATATTTTCTGTCTCTTGTTAAAGTTCTTAGTGTGTTCATACTTTTCCTGAGTTCTCTGATCATCTTTATGACCATTACTTTGAACTCTTTATAAGGTAAAATACTTACCTCCATTTCATTAAAGTTTTGTTCTGAGGTTTTATTTTGTCTTTCATTTGGAACATATTTCTCTGTTTCTTCATATTTCTTGATTCTCTGTGTTGGTTTCTATGCATCAGATAAATAGCGACCTCTCCCAGTCTTGAAGGAGTAGCCTTGTGTAGGAGATGAAACTTATCTTTCAATCTTGCCATAACTCTTGATTATTTTTTGATTGCCCAAGCAGCCCATTTTATTTTTAATGGCTCTGAGGTTGAGGTTGTACTAAGACCTGTCAGTGTCCTAAAGGGGAAGATCTCAGTCAACACCTAGATTCAGGCAGGTGGAAACCAGACCCTCAGGCAGCAGCTTTTTAAAGTATGTAAATATACACCATCTTATGGGACCACAAACATAATCCCTGCTGGCCACCAGAGCCAGGTGATCTGTTGGTATCTCCTGGGTGGCAGTTGCAAAAATCAGGGTTCCAGGTAAGGGTACAAGCTACTCTCTGGGAGCTACTGGTGAGCTGTAGTGGGGCAGAGAAAAAGCACAAAGATTGTGTCCCCTGGGCTATGGTCCCTGAAAGGACCTCCATAGGTCTCTAGATGTGTGCCAAACCAGAAGCCTGCCCCCAGGCCAAAGGTCTAGGACAAGCAAATAGGCCTTTTTCACAGAAAGACTGGCGGTATTTTCCAGTCTGCTGTTTTCACTATGCCCTAACGGTGGTAGCCTGCCAATAACTGTCTCTGCAATTGTTACAAATCCCATCGGGCTCAAGAATCCAAGTCCCCCCAACCACCAGAGTCAGGCAATCAAGGGATCCCATGGGCAACAGTCACAAAAAGTAAGGCACAGCTATAAAAACTGTGACACTAGGTGCATATAAAAGCTCCCCCCAGGAGATATTAACACTCTGGAGTACAGCCAAGGGAAAGTGTGAAGATAGTGCCTGTCCTCCAATTTCTCTTACAAGGATTATGGTGAACCCTTAGATGTGTGTTTAATTACAAGCCTACCCCTCAGACTGCAGCTGTGATAGTAAGCTAACTGATCACTTTCACAGAAAGACTGAGCTCCTGGATCTGTTGCCCCTTGCTGTGCTAGGGGTGGGGTTCAGGGTGGGGGAATAGCTGTTTAAGAACTCTTTCTCCATCGATTACAGTCCTGTGGGACCCATGAGCATAAGTCCCACTGGCCATCAGAATTAGGTGATGTTAGGTGTTTGCAGATGCAAAAATCAGAGTGGCAGACAAGAGTATAAGTTCCTTTCTGAGAGATACTGGTGATCTATTGCAAGGCAGAGGGTGAGTGCAAAGGTTAAGTTCACGAGGCTCCATTCCCTGAGAACGTTTCCAAAGGACCCTAGTTGTGTGACAAACCAAAAGACTGCCCCTCAGACTGAAGTGCCAGGACAAGTAAACAGGCTTCTTTCACAGAAAGAATGGGGGTGTATTTAAGTCTTCTGTCTATGCAGTGCCTTGGAAGTGGTAGTCAGCCAAGAACTGTCTCTCTGAATCTTATAGTCCCATGGGGATTAGAATCACAAGCCCTCTTGGCCTCCAGAGCCAGATGACTAAAGGGTATCCCAGGGGAAGCCTCAAAAACTCAGGCACCAGACACATGTAAAAGCTCTCCTCTGTGAGATTCTGGTGCTCTGGATCACAGCAGAGGGAAAGCATGAAGATGGTACCCATAGCAGATGGAGAACATATACATGGTGCCGACAAGAAAAAAGAAAAAAGGATGGCACCTGCCAGCTTGAACAAGGCAGAGGGAGAGTGTGTAGATGTCATCTGCAGGAAGAAAAAATATGGAACCTGCTGGCTAATATGAGGCAGAGTGAGAATGTGAAGATGGTGCCCGCCAGCTAGCAGGCCCCTAGATGTGTTCTAAATTAGATGCCTGTCCCTCAGGTCAACACTTTAAAATTAACAAATGAGCCTCATTCACATAAAGTATGGGTACGTCTTGATTGGCTGTTTCTGCACTGGACCCTGGGGCAACTGAATTCAAGCACACAAGCCCTTTAAGAGCTGTTTCTCAGATTGCTAGAGGCTGAGGGTCTCGTGGACTCAAGAATTGTTGCTTTTCAAAACTAGATGTTTTGGTGGCTCATCTCCCAAGTGCAGGTCGTAAAAGTTGGGTTACCTGATTCAAAATGTTCAAACCCTTTGCTCTTTATGGAGAAGCTCTGGGTTTTGAGTTCCTTCCCAATTGTGGGTTGCCACACTGAGGGTGGGGTATATTGGTGAGATTGGGTCCCAACCTCTCCTATTCACTTTGATGTGGTCTTTTCTCATTCACCAGATGCATAGGAATTGCTCAATTTTTAGAGTTTTTTCAGAGGAAGTTGTGCCATATGTAGCTGCAGATTCAGTGCGTTCATGGGAGGAGGTGAGCCCAGAATCTTCCTGTGATGCCATCTTGAGCCAGATCCCTCTCGCCATACTATGTTTTTTAAATAGATCTTTATTGGAGTATAATTGCTTCACAATACTGTGTTAGTTTCTGTTGTACAACAAAGTGAATCAGCCATATGCATACATATATCCCCTCCCTCTTGAGCCTCCCTCCCACCCTCCCTATCCCACCCCTCTAGGAAGTCACAAAGCACGGAGCTAATCTCCCTGTGCTATGCTGCTGCTTCCCACTAGCTATTTTACATTTGACAGTATATATATGTTGATGCTACTCTCACTTTGCCCCAGCTTCCCCCTCCCAACCCCATGTCCTCAAGTCCATTCTCTACGTCTACGTCTTTATTCCTGCCCTGCCACTAGGTTCATCAGTACCTTTTTTTTTTTTTAGAATCCATGTATATGCATGGAATCCATGTTAGCATATGGTATTTGTTTTTCTCTTTCTGACTTACTTCACTCTGTATGACACACTCTAGGTCCATCCACCTCACTAGAAATAACTCAATTTTGTTTCTTTTTATGGTGGAGTAATATTCCATTGTATATATGTACCACACCTTCTTTATCCATTCATCTGTCAATGGACTTTTAGGTTGGTTCCATGTCCTGGCTATTGTAAATAGTGCTGCAATGAACATTGTGGTCCATGTCTCTTTTTGCATTAGTTTTCTCTGTGGATATGCCCAGTAGTGGGATTGCTGGGTCATATGGTAGTTCTGGTTTTAGTTTTTTAAGGAACCTCCATACTGTTCTCCATAGTGGTTGTAACAATTTACATTCCCACCAACAGTGCAGGAGGGTTCCCTTTTCACCACACCCTTTCCAGCATTTATTGTTTCTAGATTTTTTGATAATGGCCATTCTGATTGGCATGAGGTGATACCTCATTGTAGTTATGATTTGCATTTCTCTAATAATTAGTGATGTTGAGCATCTTTTCATGTGCTTCTTGGCCATCTGTACGTCTTCTTTGGTGAAATGTCTATTTAGGTCTTCCACCCATTTCTTAATTGGATTGTTTGTTTTTTGATATTGAGCTCCATGAGCTGTTTGTATATTTTGGAGATTTGTTTATGGTTCATCTTGTTTATGGTTTCATTGCTGTGCAAAAGCTTTTAAGTTTAATTAGGTCCCATTTGTTTATTTTGTTTTTTTCATTATTCTAGGAGGTGGGTCACAAAAGATTTTGCTGTGGTTTATGTCAAAGAGTGTTTTTCCTGTGTTTTTCTCTAAGAGTTTTATAGTGTCTGGTCTTACATTTAGGTCTCTAATCCACTTTGAGTTTATTTTTGTGTATGGTGTTAGGTAATGTTCTAATTTCATTCTTTTACATGTAGTTGTTCAGTTTTCCCAGCACCACTTATTGAAGAGGCTGTCTTTTCTCCATTGTATGTTCTTGCCTCCTTTGTCGTAAATTTGGTTACCATATGTGTGTGGGTTTATCTCTAGGCTTTCTATCCTGTTCCATTGATCTATATTTCTGTTTTTGTGCCAGTACCGTACTGTTTGGATTACTTGGTAGTATAATCTGAAGTCAGGGAGCATGATTCCTCCAGCTCCATTTTTCTTTCTCAGGATTGCTTTGGCTCTTTGGGTTCTTTTGTGTTTCTATAGAAATTGTAAAATTTTTTGTTCTAATTCTGTGAAGAATGCCATTGGTAGTTTGATAGGGATCGCATTGAATTGGTAGATTGCTTTGGGTAGTATAGTCATTTTAACAATACTGATTCTTCCAATCCAAGAACATGGTATAAATTTCCATCTGTTTATGTCATCTTTGATTTTTTTCATCAATATTTTATAGTTTTCTGAGTACAAGTCTTTCTCCTCCTTAGGTAGGTTTATTCCTAGATATTTTATTCATTTTGTTGTGATGATAAATGGAATTGTTTCCTTAATTTCTCTTTCTGACTTTTCGTTGTTAGTATATAGGAATGCCAGAGATTTCTGTGCATTAACTTTGTATCCTGCAACCTTACCAAATTCATTGACTAGTTCTAGTAGTTTTCTGGTGTCATCTTTGGGATTTTCTAGGTATAGTATCATGTCATCTGCAGACAGTTACAGTTTTACTTTTTCTGTTCCAATTTGTAGACTTTTTATTTATTTTTTTCCTCTGATTGAGGTGGTTAGGACTTCCAAAATTATGTTGAATAAGACTGGACATCCTTGTCTTGTTCCTGATCTTAGTAGAAATGCTTTCAGTTTTTCACCATTGAGTATGATGTTTGCTGTGGGTTTGTCATATATGGTCTTTATTATGTTGAGGTAGTTGCCTTCTATGCCCATTTTCTGGAGAGTTTTTATCATAAATGGGTGTTGAATTTTGTCAAAAGCATTTTCTGCATCTACTGAGATGATCGTATGGTTTTATTCCTTAATTTGTTAATGTGGTGTATCACATTTGATTTATGTATATTGAAGAATCCTTGCATCCCTGGGTTAAATCCTACTTGATTGTGGTATATGATCCTTTCAGTGTGCTGTTGGATTCTGTTTGCTAGTATTTTGTTCAGGGTTTTGCATCTATATTCATCAGTGATATTGGTCTAAAATTTTCCCTTTTTGTGATATCTTTTTCTCATTTTGGTATCAGAGTGATGGTGACTTCGTAGAATGATTTTGGGAGGGTTCCTCCCTCTGCAATTTTTTGAGAAGATTTTGAGAAGGATCAGTGTTAGCTCTTCTCTAAATGTTTGATAGACTTCGCCTGTGAAGACATCTGGTCCTGGACTTTTGTTTGCTGGAAGATTTTTAATTACAGCTACAATTTCATTACTTGTGATAGGTCTGTTTATATTTTCTAATTCTTCCTGGCTCAGTCTTAGAAAATTGTACCTTTCCAAAAATTTGTTCATTTCTTTGTGGGTGTCCATTTTACTGGCACATAGTTGTTTGTAGTATTCTCTTGTAATCCTTTGTATTTCTGTGGTATTAGTTGTGATTTCTCCTTTTTCATTTCTAATTTTATTGATTTGTGTGCTCTCCCTTTTTTTCTTGATGTAGGGTTTATCAATTTTTGTTTATCTTCTCAAAGAACCAGCTTTTAGTTTTATTGATCATTCCTATTGTTTTCTTCATTTCTATTTCATTTATATCTGCTCTGATTTTTAAGATTGCTTGCCTTCTACTGACTTCGGGTTTTCATTGTTTTTCTTTCTCTAGCTGCTTTAGGTGTAGGGTTAGATTGTTTATTTGAGATTTTTCTTGTTTGTTGAGGTGAGATTGAATTGCCATAAACTTCCCTGTTAGAACTGCTTTTGCTGCATCCCAAAGGTTTTGGCTCATTGTGTATTCATTGTCATTTGTTTCTATTCATTTTTTAATTTTCTTCTTTGATTTATTCAGTGATCTCTTGGTTATTTAGTAGTGCACTGTTTAGCCTACATGTATTTGTTTATTTTTACAGTTTTTTTTTCCTGTAATTGATTTCCAGTCTCATAGTGTTGTGGTCAGAAAAGAGGCTTGATACAATTTCAATTTTCTTAAATTTTCCAAGGCTTGATTTGTCACCCAAGATGTGATCTATCCTGGAGAATGTTCCATGTGCACTTGAGAAGAAAGTGTTTTCTGCCACTTTCAGGTGGAATGTTCTATAAATATCAATTAAATCTATGTGGTCTGTTGTGTCATTTAAAACTTGTGTTTCCTTATTTATTTTCTGTTTGGATGATCTGTTCATTGGTGTAAGTGGGGTGTTAAAGTCCACTACTATTATTGTGTTACTGTCGATTTCTCCTTTCATCATTGTTAGCATTTGCCTTATATATTGAGGTGCTCCTATGTTTGGTGCATAAATATTTATATTTGTCATATCTTCTTCTTGGATTGATCCTCTGATCATTATGTAGTGTCCCTCCTTATCTCTTGCAACAGTCTTTATTTTAAAGTCTATTTTATCTGATATGAGTATTGCTACTCCAGCGTTCTTTTGATTTCCATTTGCATGGAATATCTTTTTCCATCCCTTCACTATCAGTCTGTATGTGTCTGTAGGTCTGAAGTGGGTTTCTTGTAGATAGCATATATATGGCTCTTGTTTTTGTATCCATTCAGCCAGTCTGTGTCTTTTGGTTGGGGCATTTAATCCATTTACATTCAAGGTTATTATCAATATGTATGTTCCTATTACCTTTTTCTTAATTGTTTTGGGTTTGTTTTATGGGTCTTTCTCTCCTGTTGTGTTTCCCGCTTAGAGAAGTTTCTTTAGCATTTGTTGTAAAGCTGGTTTGGTGGTGCTGAATTCTCTTAGCTTTTGGTTATCTGAAAAGCTTTTGATTTCTCCATCAAATCTGAATGAGATCCTTGCTGGGTATAGTAATCTTGAATGTATGTTTTTCTCTTTCATCACTTTAAATATATCTTGCCACTCCCTTCTGCCCTGCAGAGTTTCTGCTGAAAACTCAGCTGATAACCTTACGGGGATTCCTTTTTATGTTATTTTTTGTTTTTCCTTTGCTGCTTTTAATATTTGTTCTTTGAATTTAGTTTTTGTTAGTTTGATTAATATGTGCCTTGGTGTGTTTCTCCTAGGGTTTATCCTGTATGGGCCTCTCTGTGCTTCCTGGACTTGGGTGACTATTTCCTTTCCCATGTTAGGGAAGTTTTCCATTGTAATCTCTTCAAATATTTTCTCAGACCCTTTATTTTCTTCTTCTGTGACCCCTATAATTTGAATATTGATGCATTTAGTGTTGTCCAAGAGGTCTCTGAGATTATCTTCAATTCTCTTCATTCTTTTTTCTTTATTCTGCTCCTTGGCCGTTATTTCCACCATTTTGTCTTCCAGCTCACTTATTTGTTCTTCTGCCTCAGTTATTCTGCTATTTATTCCTTCTAGTGTATTTTTCATTTCAGTTATTGCATTGTTCATCTCTGTTTGTTCTTTAGTTCTTCTAGATCTTTGTTAAACATTTCTTGTATTTTCTCAATCCACGCTTCCATTTTATTTCCGAGATTCTGGATCATCTTTACTATCATCACTCTGAATTCTTTTTCAGGTAGATTGCCTTTTTCCTCTTCATTTATTTGGGCTTGTAGGTTTTTACATTGCTTCTTCATCTGTGACATATATTTTGCTCTCTCATTTTTTTTTTTTTTTTTGATTGGGATTGTGTTCCTACATTACTGGTTGTTTGACCTGAGGCTTCCAACACTGGAGTTTGTCAGCTGTTGCATAGAGTTGGGTCTTCGTGCTGAGATGATGACCCCCGGGAAACCTCACTCCAGTGAATATTCCCTGTAGTCTGAGGTTCTCTGTTAGTCCAGTGGTCTGGACTCAGAGCTCCCACTGCAAGAGCTTCAGCCTGACCCCTGGCTCATGATCTAAGATTCCACAAGTTGCATCAGATGGCAAAAAAAAAAAAAAAAGGAACAGTAACAAGGTATAAAATAAAATGACACTAGGAAACTAACAGATATGTTAGAAAGAATATAAAAATAAAAATGTAGATGAAACAACAACCAGAAGGTAAAATAGAACCATAGTGGTAAAAAGAGGAGGAAGAGAAAAAAAGAAAGTTGAAAAGTCCTTTGTTGTGGAGGGCAGGGCCTAAGCAAGGGTGGGTTTTGGGTGGTGGACGGGGCCTATGCTTAGGACCCAGAAAGCTGGAAACGAGTGTGGGGGGTGGGGCTTATGCTCAATGGAACAGAAAGGGACCAGGTATGCCTCTGGTCTCAGAGGGTGGGAGACCCCACCTGGGAGTGCAGTGTGTGGGTGGGGCAAATGTCCTCCATTCCTATCCTGCTCCCAAAGAGACCCTCCCACTTGCCTCTCCTGATCTCTCCTGCCTCCCTCCAATGCCCCAAGTACCCACGTGGCTGTAGGGGGCTTTGAAAGGAGGGGAACCTGGCCTAAGAGCTCAGCAGGCTTCCTGGGCCTATGTGGTGGGGCACATGCTCTCTGCTCTTTCTCCTGCTCCTCTGGTCCTGGAGGGCCCCTCCCACCTGCCTCTCCTTTTCTGTCCTGGCCTCCCTCCTATGCTCCCAGGACCAACGTGGCCTGGAGGGCACCTCTGAGGATGTAGGACCCAGCCTGAGAACCAGGCGACTTCCCCGGACCACTGGGCTGGGGATACGCTGGGCACACACCTCCCTGATCTGAGACGCCAAGGGTCCCTCCAGGCATGTGAACCCCTCCTCCCTCTTAGCCACCCCTCAGGGATGCTGGTCCAGTCTGGCCTCCACTTTTTCCTCCCCCTTCAATCCCCCCACGTCCTACAGGTTTGCTTCGGTTTTCCTCCCATCTCCTTGGGTGTCAAGGTCCCCCACCAGCGTCCTGCAGATGGCTCTAGTAGTGGGGAGACATGAACTCCGTGTCTTCCCACACCACCATCTTGACTCCACCCCCTCGTCATACTCTTAACCATAACCATGCTTCATTTCCCTGCTTTGTGACAACCCTTTGTCCCCTTTCCCTTAAAACAAATTTATTTTATAACACGACCCCTATGTCTGAGGCCTTTGGAATGAAATTATTCTGAGTCTTCCCAAATATTCTTGACTCAGCAAGTAACTATGATAAAAGAGATTGGCAGGCCTTGAGAGAGGTACCTTAAAGAAGGGCATGGATGCTAAGAAGCAGATAAGGATGGAACAGCTCTGAGTACAAACTTTACACCTTAAAACATATTAACTCAGGAGAAGTTTGTGTAGGGGAAAAACTAGGCAGCCAAGAAATGAACAAGGAAGAAAAAGTAACTGAATTATGAAAGAGGTAATAGAATCTCCATTTAGGGAAAGTGTTTAAAGAAGATTTAGACTCACAGCTAGAAGGATTTTTTATGAAAAAGTGGATGAGACAAAATGTACAAATGTACTCCTGTGATTACCTTTGGATGAAAAAACAACAATTTAGTTAAAATTGGTGTGTAATTTTAGCATTTGCAAGTTGAATCCTATTGTGATTATAAAATAGATTTTTTTTCTATTTGTTTACTTTCTTATTCTTTCCAGTGACATTCAAAAAGGTGGCCAACAGAGTAGGGGGAGATTAGAGCTTGAGCAGAAGAAAATAGTTGTGTTGCACAAATTTGTCCATGTAGACACAAAACACACAAGATGCTTATTCTTTGCAAAAATACCAAGATCTTGGGAGTCTCCAAAGTAAAGATCTAGTAGTAGACTGCTCATATTTTTCCAACATGTAGCATATGAAAATAAAACATTTATGAGGCTTTTTACATGCACATTAATTATCTAAAATTAGACACGCTAAGAGTGGGCCATTAAGTGCTGATTAGATAATGATATTATGAGTTTGGGCAGCATTGGTAATAGGGAACTAAGTGTACTTCCAAAGGGAAGAGAGGTCATTAAATTTTTAATTTGTTTCTCAACAGTTCAATTATAACATGCCTAATGTGCTGGACATGAACCCTAAGGGACTTAACACAATTATGGGAATTTTCCAATGAACAATGAATCTTTCTCTCTTGCGTTTATTTTCTTATAAGATTAGGTATTTGTAACTCCTTTGGATCATTCCTGGCTCTCAAATATTTCATAATGTCTCTCTTCCACTTCCTATACTCTTTCTATTCCTTAGATACATGACAAGATTACCTCAAATAATGAGAACTATTTATTTTGCTGAGAAAAAACAACCTTCAAGTATGCCTTTTAAATATGGTTCACTAGCTGCCTATTCAGTGTCTCATATGAGGATATCATGCTAATAGCTCCCTCTGGTCAAGAATTCATTGACCACTTACTTAATAATGCATGGTCTTCATTTGATCCTTCTCTCTTAAAAGTTCTTTTTTTAACGTTTTTATTGGAGTATGATTGCTTTACAATGGTGAGTTAGTTTCTGCTTTATAACAAAGTGAATGCGTTATACATATACATATATACCCATATCCCTTCCCTCTTGCATCTCCCTCCCTCCAACCCTCCCTATCCCACCCGTCTAGGTGATCAGAAAGCACGGAGCTGATCTCCCTGTGCTATGGACTGCTTCCCACTAGTCATCTATTTTACATTTGGTAGTGTATATATGTCCATATATACACTACCACTCTCTCACTTTCTCCCTGCTTAGCCTTCTCCCTCCCCGTGTCCTCAAGTCCATTCTTTAGTAGGTCTACATTTTTATTCCTGTCTTGCCCCTAGGTTCCTCATGACCTTTTTTTTTTTTTTAGATTCCATATATATGTGTTAGCATACAGTATTTATTTTTCTCTTACTTATTTCACTCTGTATGACAGACTCTAGGTCCATCCACCTCACTACAAATAACTCAATTTCGTTTCTTTTAATGGCTGAGTAATATTACATTGTATATATGTGCCACATCTTCTTTATCCATTCATCTGTCGATGGACACTTAGGTTGCTTCCATGTCTGGGCTGTTGTAAATAGAGCTGCAGTGAACATTGTGGTACATGACTTTTTGTGAATTATGGTTTATTCAGGGTATATGTCCAGTAATGGGATTGCCGGGTCGTATGGTACTTCTATTTTTAGTTTTGCAAGGAACATCCATACAGTTCTCCATAGTGGCTGTACCAATTTACATTCCAAACAACACTGTATGAGGGTTACCTTTCTCCACATCCATCCAGCACTTAAAGTATGTAGATTTTTTTGATGATGGCCATTCTGACTGGTGTGAGATAATATTGCATCGTAGTTTTGATTTGCATTTCTCTAATGATTAATGATCTTGAGCATTCTTTCATGTGTTTGTTGGCAGTCTGTATATCTTCTTTGGAGAAATGTCTATTTAGGTCTTCTGCCCATTTTTGGATTGGGTTGTTTGTTTTTTTGGGACTAACCTGCATGAGCTGCTTGTAAATTTTAGAGATTCATCCTTTGTCAGTTGCTTCATTTGCAAATATTTTCTCCCATTCTGAGGGTTGTCTTTTGGTCTTGTTTATGGTTTCCTTTGCTGTACAAAAGCTTTTCGGTTTCATTAGGTCCCATTTGTTTATTTTTGTTTTTATTTCCATTTCTCTAGCTGGTGGGTCAAAAAGGATCTTGCTGTGATTTATGTCATAGGGTGTTCTGCCTATGTTTTCCTCTAAGAGTTTGATAGTGTCTGGGCTTACAATTAGGTCTTTAATCCATTTGGAGTTTATTTTTGTGTATGACGTTAGGGAGTGTTCTAATTTCATTCTTTTAGATGTAACTGTCCAGTTTTCCCAGCACCACTTATTGAAGAGGCTGTCCTTTCTCCCCTGTGCATTCCTCCCTCCTTTATCAAAGATAAGGTGACCATATGTGCCTGGGTTTATCTGTGGGCTTTCTATCCTGTTCCATTAATCTATATTTGTGTTTTTGTGCCAGTACCATACTGTCTTGATTACTGTAGCTTTGTAATATAGTCTGAAGTCAGGGAGCCTGATTCCTCCAGCTCCGTTTTTCGTTCTCAAGATTGCTTTGGCTGTTCGGGGTCTTTTGTGTTTCCACACAAATTGTGAAATTTTTTGTTCTAGTTCTGTGAAAAATGCCAGAGGTAGTTTGATAGGGATTGCACTGAATCTGTAGATAGCTTTGGGTAGTAGAGTCATTTTCACAATGTTGATTCTTCCAATCCAAGAACATGGTATATCTCTCCATCTGTTTGTACCGTCTTTAGTTGCTTTCATCAGTGTCTTATAATTTTCTGCATACAGGTCTCTTGTCTCCTTAAGTAGGTTTACCCCTAGATATTTTATTCTTTTTGTTGCAATGGTAAATGGGAGTGTTTTCTTGATTTCACTTTCAGATTTTTCATCATTAGTGTATAGGAATGCCAGAGATTTGTGTGCATTAATTTTGTATCCTGCTACTTTGCCAAATTAATTGATTAGCTCTAGTAGTTTTCTGGTAGCAGCATCTTTAGGATTCTCTATGTATAATATCATGTCATCTGCAAACTTTGACAGCTTTACTTCTTTTCCAATTTGTATTCCTTATATTTCTTTTCCTTCTCTGATTGCTGTGGCTAAATCTTCCAAAACTATGTTGAAAACGAGGGGTGAGAGTGGGCAACTTTGTCTTGTTCCTGATCTTAGTGGAAATGGTTTCAGTGTTTCACCAGTGAAGATGATGATGGCTGTGGGTTTGCCATGTATGGCCTTTATAATATTGAGGCAAGATCCCTCTTTGCCTACATTCTAGAGGTTTTTTTTTTATCATAAATGGGTGTTGACTTTTGTTGAAAGCTTTCTCTGCATGTATTGAGATGATCATATGGTTTTTCTCCTTAATTTGTTAGTATGGTGTATCACATTGATTTGCGTATAGTGAAGAATCCTTGCATTACTGGGAAAAACCCCACTTGATCATGGTATATGATCCTTTTAATGTGCTGTTGCATTCCATTTGCTAGTATTTTTTTGAGGATTTTTGCAACTATGTTCATCAGTGATATTGGCCTGTAGTTTTCTTTTTTTGTGACATCTTTGTCTGCTCTTGGTATCAGCATGGTGGTGTCCTCGTAGAATGAGTTTCAGAGTGCTACTCCCTCTGCTATATTTTGGAAGAGTTTGAGAAGGATAGGTGTTAGCTCTTTTCTAAATGTTTGATAGAATTCGCCTGTGAAGCCAACTGGTCGTGGGCTTTTGTTTGTTGGAAGATTTTTTTTTTTAAACATCTTTATTACAGTATAATTGCTTTACAATGGCATGTCAGTTTCTGCTTTATAACAAAGTGAATCAGTTTTACATATACGTATGTTCCCATATCTCTTCCCTCTTGTGTCTCCCTCCCTCACACCCTCTCTATCCCACCCCTTTAGGTGGTCACAAAGCACCGAGGTGATCTCACTGTGCTGTGTGGCTGCTTTCCACTAGCTATCTATTTTACGTTTGGTAGTGTATATATGTCCATGCCACACTCTCACTTTGTCCCTGCTTACCCAGCCCCCTCCCTGTATCCTGAAGTCCATTCTCTAGTAGGTCTGCATCTTAATTCCCGTCTTCCCCTAGGTTTGTTGAAAGATTTTTAGTCTCAATTTTAGTACTTGTGATAGGTCTGTTCATATTTTCTATTTCTTCCCGTTTCAGAATCAGAAGGTTGTGCATTTCTAAGAATTTGTCCATTTCTTACTTGTTGTCCATTTTTTTGGCATTAGAGTTGCTTGTAGTAATCTCTCATGATCTGTTGTATTTCTGCAGTGTCAGTTGTTACTTCTTTTTCATTTCTAGTCCTGTTGATTTGAGTCTTCTCCCTTTTTTTCTTGATCAGTCTGGCAACGGTTTATCAATTTTGTTTCTCTTCTCAAAGAACGAGCTTTTAGTTTTATTGATCTTTGCTATCATTTACTTCATTTCTTTTTCATTTATTTCTGATCTGATCTTTTTGAATTCTTTCCTGCTGCTAACTTTGGGGTGTTTTTGTTCTTCTTTCTGTAATTGCTGTATGTGTAAGGTTAGGTTTTTTATTTGAGATGTTTCTTGTTTCTTAAGTTAGGATTGTATTGCTATAAACTTCCATCTTAGAACTGCTTTTGCTGCACCCCGTAGTTTTTGGGTTGTTGTGTTTTCGTTTTCATTTGTTTCTAGGTATTTTTTGATTTCCTCTTTGATTTCTTCAGTGATCTCTTCGTTATTTAGTAACGTATTGTTTAGCCTCCATGTATTTGTGTGTTTTAGGTTTTTTCCCCTGTAATTGATTTCTAATCTCATAGCGTTGTGGTCAGAAAAGATGCTTGATATGATTTCAATCTTCTTAAATTTACTGAGGCTTGATTTGTGACCCAAGATGTGATCTAAACTAGAGAATGTTCCATGCACACTTGAGAAGAAAGTGTAAGCTGCTGTTTTTGGATGGAATGTCCTCTAAATATCAATTAAATCTATCTGGTGTATTGTGTCATTTGAAGCTTGTGTTACCTTATTAACTTTCTGTCTGGATGATCTGTCCATTGGTGTAAGTAAGGTGCTAAATTTCCCCACTGTTATTGTGTACTGCCGATTTCCTCTTTTATAGCTGTTAGCAGTTGCCTTATGTATTGAGGTGCTCCTCCGTTGGGTGCAAATATATTTATAATTGTTATATCTTCTTCTTGGATTGATCCCTTGATCATTATGTAGTGTCCTTCTTTGTCTCTTATAACAGTCTTTATTTTAAAGTCTATTTTATCTGACATGAGTATTGCTATTCCAGCTTTCTTTTGATTTCCGTTTGCATGGAATATCTTTTTCCGTCCCCTCACTTTCAGTCTGTATGTGTCCCTAGGTCTGAAGTGGGTCTCTTGTTGACAGCATATATACAGGTCTTGTTTTTGTATCCATTTAGCCGGTTTATATCTTTTGGTTGGAGCATTTAATCCATTTACATTTAAGCTAATTATCGACATGTATGTTCCTTTTGCCATTTTCTTAATTGTTCTGGGTTTGTTATTGTAGGTGTTTTCCTCCTCTTCTCTTTCCTGCCTAGGGAAGTTCTTTTAGCTTTTGTTGTCCTGAATTCTCTTAACTTTTGCTTGTTTGTAAATGTTATCTTTTTTTTTTTTTTTACATCTTTTTTGGAGTATAATTGCTTTACCACGGTGTGTTATTTTCTGCTTTATAACCAAGTGAGTCAGTTATACATACACATATGTTCCCATATCTCTCCCTCTTGCGTCTCCCTCCCTACCACGGTCCCTATCCCACCCCTCTAGGTGGTCACAAAGCACCGAGCTATCTCCCTGTGCTATGCGGCTGCTTCCCACTAGCTATCTATTTTACGTTTGGTAGTGTATATATGTCCATGCCACTCTCTCACTTTGTCACAGCTTACCCTTCTGCCGCCCCGTATCCTCAAGTCCTTTCTCTGGTAGGTCTGTGTGTTTATTCTCGTCTTACCCCTAGGTTCTTCATGACTTTTTTTTTCTTAGATTCCATAGTTATGTGTTAGCATACGGTATTTGTCTTTCTCTTTCTGACTTACTTCACCCTGTATGACAGACTCTAGGTCCATCCACCTCACTACAAATAACTCAATTTCGTTTCTTTTTATGGCTGAGTAATATTCCATTGTATATATGTGCCACATCTTTTTTTTTTTAACATCTTTATTGGGGTATAATTGCTTTACAATGGTGTGTTAGTTTCTGCTTTATAACAAAGTGAATCAGTCATACATAAACATATGTTCCCATATGTCTTCCCTCTTGCGTCTCCCTCCCTCCCACCCTCCCTATCCCACCCCTCCAGGCTGTCACAAAGCACCGAGCCAATATCCCTGTGCCATGCGGCTGCTTCCCACTAGCTATCTACCTTACTATGTTTGTTAGTGTGTATATGCCCATGACTCTCTCTCACCCTGTCACAGCTCACCCTTCCCCCTCCCCATAACCTCAAGTCCGTTCTCTAGGAGGTCTGCGTTTTTATTCATGCTTTACCCCTACGTTCTTCATGACATTTTTTTTCTTAAATTCCATATATATGTGTTAGCATACGGTATTTGTCTTTTTCTTTCTGACTTACTTCACTCTGTATGACAGACTCTAGGTCTCTCCACCTCATTACAAATAGCTCAATTTCGTTTCTTTTTATGGCTGAGTAATATTCCATTGTATATATGTGCCACATCTTCTTTATCCATTCATCCGATGATGGGCACTTAGGTTGTTTCCATCTCCGGGCTATTGTAAATAGAGCTGCAATGAACATTTTGGTACATGACTCTTTTTGAATTTTGGTTTTCTCAGGGTATATGCCCACTAGTGGGGTTGCTGGGTCATATGGTAGTTCTATTTGTAGTTTTTTAAGGAACCTCCATACTGTTCTCCATAGTGGCTGAACCAATTCACATTCCCACCAGCAGTGCAAGAGTGTTCCCTTTTCTCCACACCCTCTCCAGCATTTATTGTTTCTAGACTTTTTGATGATGGCCATTCTGACTGGTGTGAGATGATATGTCATTGTAGTTTTGATTTGCATTTCTCTAATGATTAATGATGTTGAGCATTCTTTCATGTGTTTGTTGGCAATCTGTATATCTTCTTTGGAGAAATGTCTATTTAGGTCTTCTGCCCATTTTTGGATTGGGTTGTTTGTCTTTTGATATTGAGCTGCATGAGCTGCTTGTAAATTTTGGAGATTAATCCTTTGTTGGTTGCTTCATTTGCAAATATTTTCTCCCATTCTGAGGGTTGTCTTTTGGTCTTGTTTATGGTTTCCTTTGCTGTGCAAAAGCTTTTCAGTTTCATTAGGTCCCATTTGTTTATTTTTGTTTTTATTTCCATTTCTCTAGCTGGTGGGTCAAAAAGGATCTTGCTGTGATTTATGTCATAGGGTGTTCTGCCTATGTTTTCCTCTAAGAGTTTGATAGTGTCTGGGCTTACATGAAGGTCCTTAATCCATTCTGAGCTTATTTTTGTGTATGGTGTTAGGGAGTGTTCTACTCTCATACTTTTACATGTACCTGTCCAGTTTTCCCAGCACCACTTATTGAGGAGGCTGTCCTTTCTCCACTGTGCATTCCTCCCTCCTTTATCAAAGATAAGGTGACCATATGTGCCTGGGTTTATCTGTGGGCTTTCTATCCTGTTCCATTAATCTATATTTGTGTTTTTGTGCCAGTACCATACTGTCTTGATTACTGTAGCTTTGTAATATAGTCTGAAGTCAGGGAGCCTGATTCCTCCAGCTCCGTTTTTCGTTCTCAAGATTGCTTTGGCTGTTCGGGGTCTTTTGTGTTTCCACACAAATTGTGAAATTTTTTGTTCTAGTTCTGTGAAAAATGCCAGAGGTAGTTTGATAGGGATTGCACTGAATCTGTAGATAGCTTTGGGTAGTAGAGTCATTTTCACAATGTTGATTCTTCCAATCCAAGAACATGGTATATCTCTCCATCTGTTTGTACCGTCTTTAGTTGCTTTCATCAGTGTCTTATAATTTTCTGCATACAGATCTTTTGTGTCCTTAAGTAGGTTTACCCCTAGATATTTTATTCTTTTTGTTGCAATGGTAAATGGGAGTGTTTTCTTGATTTCACTTTCAGATTTTTCATCATTAGTGTATAGGAATGCCAGAGATTTGTGTGCATTAATTTTGTATCCTGCTACTTTGCCAAATTAATTGATTAGCTCTAGTAGTTTTCTGGTAGCATCTTTAGGATTCTCTATGTATAGTATCATGTCATCTGCAAACAGTGACAGCTTTAATTCTTCTTTTCCGATTTGCATTCCTTTTATTTCCTTCTCTTCTCTGATTGCTGTGGCTAAAACTTCCAAACCCATGTCGAATGAGAGTGGTGAGAGTGGGGAACCTTGTCTTGTTCCTGATCTTAGTGGAAATGGTTTCACTTTTCAACATTGAGGATGATGCTGGCTGTGGGTTTGTCATATATGGCCTGTATTATGTTGACGAAAGTTCCCTCTATGCCTGCGTTCTGCATGGTTTTTTATCATAAATGGGAGCTGACTATTTTTGAAAGTCTTCTCTGCATCTATTGAGATGATCATATGGTTTTTCTCCTTCAGTTTGTTAATATGGTGTATCACGTTGATTGATTTTCGTGTATTGAAGAATCCTTGCATTCCTGGGATAAACCCCACTTGATCATGGTGTATGATTCTTTTAATGTGCTCTTGGATTCTGTTTGCTAGTATTTTGTTGAGGATTTTTGCATTTATGTTCATCGGTGATATTGGCCTTTAGTTTTCTTTTTTTGTGACATCCTTGTCCGATTTTCATATGAGGGTGATGGTGGCCTCACAGAATGAGTTTGGGAGTGTTCCTCCCTCTGCTATATTTTGGAAGAGTTTGAGAAGGATAGCTGTTAGCTCCTCTCTAAATGTTTGATAGAATTCGCCTGTGAAGGCTTGTGGTCTTGGGCTTTTGTTTGTTGGAAGATTTTTAATAACAGTTTCAATTTCATTGCCTGTGATTGGACTGTTCATATTTCCTATTTCTTCCTGACTCAGTCTTGGCAGATTGTGCATTTCTAAGAATTTGTCCATTTCTTACTTGTTGTCCATTTTTTTGGCATTAGAGTTGCTTGTAGTAATCTCTCATGATCTGTTGTATTTCTGCAGTGTCAGTTGTTACTTCTTTTTCATTTCTAGTCCTGTTGATTTGAGTCTTCTCCCTTTTTTTCTTGATCAGTCTGGCAACGGTTTATCAATTTTGTTTCTCTTCTCAAAGAACGAGCTTTTAGTTTTATTGATCTTTGCTATCATTTACTTCATTTCTTTTTCATTTATTTCTGATCTGATCTTTTTGATTTCTTTCCTTCTGCTAACTTTGGGGTGTTTTTGTTGTTTCTCTAATTGCTTTACATGCAAAGTTTCATTGTTTATTCGAAATGTTTCCTGTTTCTTAAGGTAGAATTTTATTGCTTTAAACTTTCCTCTGAGAACTGCTTTTACTGTATCCCATAAGTTTTGGGTCATCATGTCTCCATTGTCGTTTGTTCCTAGGTATTTTTTTATTTCCTCTTTGATTTCTTCTGTGATCACTTCGTTATTAAGTAGTGTATTGTTAGGCTCCATGTGTTTGTATTTTTAAAATATATTTTCCTGTAATTGATATCTAGTCTTATAGCATTGTGGTTGGAAAAGATACTTGGTATGTTTTCAATTTTCTTAAATTTACCAAGGCTTGATTTGTGACCCGAGATATGATCTATCCTGGAGAATGTTCCATTAGCCCTTGAGAAAAATGTGTATTTTGTTTTTTTTGGATGGAATGTCCTATAAGTAGGAATTAAGTCCATCTTGTTAATGTATCATTTTAAGCTTGTGTTTCCTTATTTATTTTTATTTTGGATGATTTGTCCATTTGTGAAAGTGGGGTGTTAAAGTCCCCTACTATGAATGTGTTACTGTCTATTTCCCCTTTTATGGCTGTTAGTATTTGCCTTATGTATTGTGGTGCTCCTATGTTGGGTGCATATATATTAACAATTGTTATATCTTCTTCTTGGATCAATCCCTTGATCGTTATGTAGTGTCCTTCTTTGTCTCTTGTAATAGTCTTTATTTTAAAGTCTATTTTTTCTTATATGAGAATTGGTACTCCATGTTTCTTTTCGTTTCCACTTTCATGGAATATCTTTTTCCATCCCCTCACTTTCAGTCTGTATGTGTCCCTAGGTCTGAAGTTGGTCTCTTGTAGATAGCATATATATGGGTCTTGTTTCTGTATCCATTCAGCCACTGTGTGTCCTTTGATGGGAGCATTTAATCCATTTATATTTAAGGTAATTATCGATATGTATGTTCCTATTCCTATTTTCTTAATTGTTTTGGGTTTGTTATTGTAGGTCTTTTCCTTATCTTGTTCTTCTTTCCTAAAGAAGTCCCTTTAGCATTTGTTGTAAAGCTGGTTTGGTGGTGCTGATCTTTCTCAGCTTTTGCTTGTCTGTAAAGATTTTAATTTCTCCATCAAATCTGAATGAGATCCTTGCTGGTTAGAGTAATCTTGGTTGTAGGTTTTTCTCCTTCATCACTTTAAATATGTCATGCCAGCCCCTTCTCGCTTGCAGAGTTTCTGCTGAAATATCAGCTGTTAAGCTTATGGGGATTCCCTTGTGTGTTATTTGTTGTTTTTCTCTTGCTGTTGTTTTCTTTGTAGTTAATTTTTGACAGTTTGATTAATATGTGTCTTGGCGTGTTTCTCCTTTGATTTATCCTCTATGGGACTCTCTGTGCTTCCTGGACTTAATTAACTATTTCCTTTCCTATATTAGGGAAGTTTTCAACTATAATCTCTTCAAACATTTTCTCAGTCCCTTTTTCTCTTCTTCTTCTGGGACCCCTATAATTCGAATGTTGGTGCATTTAATGTTGTCCCAGAGATCTCTGAGAGTGTCCTCAGTTCTTTTCATTCTTTTTTCTTTATTCTGCTCTGCAGTAGCTATTTCCACTTTTATCTTCCAGGTCACTTATCCGTTCTTCTGCCTCAGTTATTCTGCTATTGATCCCTTCTAGAGTATTTTTAATTTCATTTATTGTTTTGTTCGTCGTTGCTTGTTTCCTCTTTAGTTCTTCTAGGTCCTTGTTAACTGTTTCTTGAATTAGGTCTGGTGGGTTTTTATCTTGCTCCTTCATCTACTGTGTGTTTTTCTGTCTTCTCATTTTGCTTATCTTACTGTGTTTGGGGTCTCCTTTTCACAGGCTGCAGGTTCGTAGTTCCTGTTTTTTTTGGTGTCTGTCCCCAGTGGCTAAGGTTGGTTCAGTGGGTTGTGTAGGCTTTCCATTTTTTTCTTTGTATTTACTTTTTGGTAGTTTGATTAATATGTGCGTTGACGTGTTTTTCTTTGGATTTATCCTGTATGGGACTCTCTGTACTTCTGGACTTGATTAATTACTTCCTTTCCCATATTAGGGAAATTTTCAACTATATTCTCTTCAAATATTTTCTCAGCCCCTTTCTTTTTCTCTTCTTCTTCTGGGACCCCTGTAATTCGAATGTTGGTGCTTTTAATATTGTCCCAGAGGTGGCTGAGACTGTCTTCAATTGTTTTCATTCTTTTTTCTTTATTTTCCTCTACAGTAGTTATTTCCACTATTTTATCTTCCAGGTCACTTATCAATTCTTCTGCCTCAGGTATTTTGCTATTGATCCCTTCTAGAGAATTTTTAATTTCATTATTATGTTGTTTATGATTGTTTGTTTGCTCTTTAGTTCTTCTAATTCCTTGTTAAATGTTTCTTGTATCTTCTCCATTCTATTTCCAAGATTTTGGATCATCCTTACTATCGTTATTTTGAATTCTTTTCAGGTAGACTGACTATTTCCTCTTCATTTGTTAGGTCTAGTGGGTTTTTGCCTTGCTCCTTCATCTGCTGTGTGTTTCTCTGTCTTCTCATTTTGCTTAACTTACTGTGTTTGGGGTCTCCTTTTTGCAGGCTGCAGGTTCGTAGTTCCTGTTGTTTTTGGTGTCTGTCCCCAGTGGCTAGGTTGGTTCAGTGGGTTGTGTAGTCTTCCTGGTGCAGGGGACTAGTGCCTGTGTTCTGGTGGATAAGGCTATATCTTGTCTTTCTGGTGGTCAGGACTGAGTCTGGTGGTGTGTTTTGTGGTGTCTGTGACCCTATCATTATTTTAGGCAGCTCTCTGCTAATGGGTGGGGTTGTGTTCCTGTCTTGCTATTTGTTTGGCATAGGGTGTCCAGCACTGTAGCTTGCTGGTCGTTGAGTGAAGCTGGGTCTCGGTGTTGAGATGGAGCTCTCTGGGAGATTTTCGCTGTTTGATATTACATGGAGCTGGGAGGTCTCTTGTGGACCAGTGTCCTGAACTTGGCTCTCCCACCTCAGAGGCCCAGCCCTTATCCCTGGCTGGAGCACCAAGAGCCTTTCATCCACACAGCTCAGAATAAAAGAGAGAAAGAAAGAAGAATAGAGAGAAAGAAAGAGGAAGGAAGGAAGGAAGGAAGCAAGGAAGGATGGAAGGAAGGAAGAAAAAAAGAAGTTAAATTAAATTGAATTAAATTAAAAAGTTATTAAAATAAAAAACAAATAATTATTAAAAACATTTTAAAAATAATTAAATAAAAAGAAAGAGAGAAAGAAGAGAACAACCAAACCAAAAAAGAAATCCACCAATGATAACAAGTGCTGAAAACTATACAAAAAAAAAAAACAGGCAGATAGAACCGTAGGACAAATGGTAAAAGCAAAGCTTCACAGACAAATTCACACACAGAAGCAATGCACACACACTCACAAAAAGAGAAAAAGGGAAAAATATATATATATATCGTTGCTCCCAAAGTCCATCTCCTCAATTTGTGATGTTTCATTGTCTATTCAGGTATTCCACAGATGCAGGGTACATCAAGTTGATTGTGGAGATTTAATCTGCTGCTCCTGAGGCTGCTGGGAGAGATTTCCCTTTCTCTTCTTTCTTCGCACAGCTCCTGGGGTTCAGCTTTGGATTTGTCCCTGCCTCTGTGTGTAGGTCGTCTGCAGGCCTCTGTTCTTTGCTCAGATGGGACGGGGTTAAAGGAGCAGCTGATTAGGGGGTTCTGGCTCACTCAGGCCGGGGGAGGGAGGGGTACGGAATGTGGGGTGAGCCTGCGGCGGCAGAGGCCGGCATGACGTTGCACCAGCGTGAGGTGCACTGTGCGTTCTCCCAGGTAGGTTGTCCCTAGATCACGGGACCCTGGTAGTGGCGGGCTGCACACGCTCCTGGGAGGGGAGCTGTGGAGAGTGACCTGTGCTTGCACACAGGCTTCTTGGTGGCTGCAGCAGCAGCCTTAGCATCTCATGCATGTCTCTGGGGTCCGTGCTGATAGCTGTAGCTCGTGCCCGTCTCTGGAGCTCCTTTAAGCAGTGCTCTTAATCCCCTGTCCTCTCGCACCAGGAAACAAAGAGGCAAGAAAAAGTCTCTTACCTCTTTGGCAGTTCCACAGCTTTCCCCGGATTCCATCCCGGCTAGGCGTGGGGCACTAGCCCCCATCAGGCTGTGTTCCCGCAGCCGACCCCAGTCCTCTCCCTGGGATCCGAAGAAGCCGCAACCTCAGCTCCCAGCCCCCGCCCACCCCGGCGGGTGAGCAGAGAAGCCTCTCGGGCTTGTGAGTGCCGGTCGGCCCTGATCCTCTGTGCGGGAATCTCTCCGCTTTGCCCTCTGCACCCCTGTTGCTGCGCTCTCTTCCATGGCTGCAAAGCTTCCCCCCTCCACCACCCGCAGTCTCCCCCCGAGAAGGGGCTTCCTATTGTGTGGAAACCTTTCCTCCTTCACAGCTCCCTCCCACTGGTGCAGGTCCCGTACCTATTCTTTTGTCTCTGTTTTTCCTTTTGCCCTACCCAGGTACGTGGGGAGTTTCTTGCCTTTTGGGAGGTCTGAGGTCTTCTGCCAGCGTTCAGTAGGAATTCTGTAGGAGTTATTCCACATGTAGATGTATTCCTGATATATTTGTGGGGAGGAAGGTGATCTCCATGTCTTACTCTTCCACCATCTTGAAGCTCCTCTCTCTTAAAAATTTTTATGGAGTGCCATGTGCTGACATTGTCCCTTCCTGATTTTGAAGTGCAGTCATACCCATGATTAAGTAGCTTCACCATGCTGACAAAGATCCCCTGACACATCTTCAAAGTTTGGGTCTCTGTATTCAATAAAATTATCAATGATTTTATAAAGTAATCTTTGATAATATGAAAAATCTAAAGGAAACCTTGGAGAATTGAATTTTTCTTCCCATATTTCACTTCTATGCTTTAGCTAGAGTTTTCTGCTGAAAATTGCCCTGTGTTTCAATATAGAGGAATTGTAGTCCACATATCAGAAACATCATTCCCGGAAGTCTAAGTACAAAATGATAGTAGGACCTTGGGTTTGCAAGTGCTAGAAACCTTTTTAGAAATTTATAGTAAGTCTCATATATTTCCCAGACCCTAAAGGTATGCAATTCAAGGAGGAAGAAAACTGTGTGACATACACATTTGTAGTAATTAGTGAATGTGTGGAATTTAAGTCCATGATACCGAATGAAAGAACTCAAGAATGAGCACCAATATTGAAGAGAAGAGGTAAGAGCGCTAAGCATGCCAACACTTTGAGTTTCCTGTGTACATTCATTAGAATGTGGTGTCCTCTTTACCAGGTGAGGAAGGATTTGGAAAGGGAGTGATCAACTGTGTCAAAGACCACTGAAGTTATCAGAGATATGGGAATTAATCAATTCATTAGGCAAAGTGGAGGTCATTCATGATCTTGTCCAGAAGTAGTTTCAGGTTTTGTTGAAGAATGCGGGACCTGGTGGGGAGGAAAGCCTGATCAGAGAGAGTTCAAGAGAGAATAGGATTAAACAGGACACTGTAAAAGAGGGTCATTTGAGGTAGTTTGCTATTGGGAAGTAGCAGGAGGAGTGTAGGGTATCAAGAGGGGCTTTTCTTTTTTCTTTTTTATAGTTAAGATGAAAGTTCTTATAGGATTGTTGGTCTATTTGTTGGTTTGCAACCTCAGGAATTCCCCTGGTGAAATCTGAAACTGGCCCAGCGAACAGAGGGCAAAGAGAGATTGAAGAGGCAGACCACTCCAAGTTGGGAGATGGCAGGTTTCATGAGCCAGGGAACTTACATACAAGGCTTGTCTTGGGCAGTCACAAGATGAGTAGATCTCTGCACCTGCCCACTGAAATCCTAAAAGTTTACATAGCAGCCTAACAGGGTTCAGTCATGAATACCGTCCAGATGGTCTCAGTAACACGTTGCTCTCTCTGAAGGCCGCGTTGTTGAAAACAGCACCTAGTGAGGGAATGAGAGGTGGAACTTACATTCCAAGGACAGAGGAGGAGGTAAGGAGCTTCTGGTTGTCTGGGTCCAGCTTGCATTTCAACTGATAGGTTCTCTTGCTGACCTCCTCTAACACCCTCCCCTCATGACTAGCTCTTACAATATTACACATGCCCTCTCTTCCGCAATGTGCCCTGAGCTGTGTAAGAAGTTTTGTTAGTATGAACATGGCTCGTTAGGTGACTCTCAGACTATGTTGAAGGCAGAGGCCACAGCAACAATAAAGGTACATGTAAGAGAAACACAGATTAAGTCAGTGATTCCCAAAATAAGGAATTTTCTTTTTACCAAGAGCCACATGATCCAAACCATTGATTTACTAAATCCCCTAGGTTGAGGGTCAGATCACCCAGGGCATTTACTCATGTGCTTATGTGATTTAATAAAGATGACACATTAGCAGACTCGTCAGGTATAAATACACAAATTCTGTTTGGAAAATGGCACAAGTACCTTTTTGTGGTTCATTAATAATGTCTAAGGCTATCCTACTTTGGAGGACAGCTTTTCTCATTAGATATTTCAGTGTTCCGTAAAGAAAAGCTTTGCAGACTATTATGTAAGGTTTGTTGGGCAAATTTAGTGAGGACTTCTCTGCATGCTATAATGTCTTCCAAGCCAATGGAGGGAACAAAGATGGCATCCAAATGATCAAACCAATGGAAAACACAATGTGCCCACCTGGCCTGAGGAGACGGAGGGTAGCAGCTTTAGGAACTTGACCTGGTTGTGCATAACATTCATGTCGGCCAGGAGAGGCAGAAGTGAGCAGATGGATTGGGGATATTCCAGGTCAGAGCCCCCACCTGCTACCTTCTTTCAGTGGTAAGTATTCCAGTCCAGATATAGTGCATTTCCACAGGTGCAGCTTGCAGTAGGACAAAGGGATCCCAGTGGAGATTGAGTAGTTTCCCCTCACCCAGGGGTGCAAAGTTGTTCACCCATCCTGGTGGAACATCCAATTGCAAATTCCAGTAGATAATGCCTTTCCCAGGCCTGACGAGGCTGGGTGTTCTCAGCAGCATAGCACATTGATCCATGGTGAGAGCCAGGGCAATGTCTTTCCCCTGAGACTTCTATACCTTTATGATGTTGTGTGTCTCAGCAGGGATCCCCAGTCTGGACTATGGGGCAACAAGCCCTAATGATGAATCGTTCAAATGTATTAAAGGCTGGGATAGAACTTTAGTTCACTCAGTCAATCTGGTTTTAACTGTTAGTAATTCAATATGCTGCTTTGATATTCCGTTCTTCCTTTCTATCAACCCTGTTCATTGTGGGTCATAGGGGAGTTAGAACCTCCATTCAATGTCATGTTCTGTTGCCCATTCTTATATATCATGACCTTTGAAATGTGTCCCTTAATCACTGTGTATTTGATGAGGATACTTGTACATTGTACTCAGCTTCTCTAATCTCCTAATGGTGGCAGCCTGGTTTACATAGTGACACAGTAACTTGGGTTAGGCCAGACACAGTGTCCACACAAACCAAGGCATATTTAGAGCCCTCACTTGGAGGGAGGGGGCCAATATAAGTTTTTCAATTCCACACCAGCTGGGAACTCCAGTGAATGGCCCCAGACTCCTTTGGCATTTTCCCTGGGGATTGTTTGGAACACACAGGACATGCTGTTATTGCATTAACCAAGTCACTGTATTTCACTGATTGATTTGCATATGTTGAACCATTCTTGTGACTCTGGAACAAATCCAATTTGATCATGGTGTATGATTCTTTTTATGCATTGCTAGATTCAGTTTGCTAATATATTGTTGAGGATTTTTGCATCTTATTCATTGAAGATTTGGCCTGTAATTTTTCTTTTTTTTTTTTTTAGTGTCTTTGTTTGGTTTTGGTATCAGGGTAATGGCTTCGTAGAATGAATTTGGGAGTGTTCCCTTCTCTTCAATTTTTTGGAATAATTTGAGAATTTTTGAGAATAATTTGGAATAATTTTGGAATAATTTGAGAAGGATAGGTGTTAGTTTGGTAGAATTCCTCTGCAAAGCTGGACTTTGTTTGCTGGGAGTATTTTTATTACAGATTCAATTTCACTTCTAGTGATCAGTATGTGCAAATTGTCTGATTCTTCTTGACTCAGTCTTGGAAGGCTGTATGTTATAAGCCAGAAATCTGTTCAATTTGTTGGCATATGACTGCTCATAGTATTCTTTTATGATTTTCTGTATCTCTGTGGTATGTTTATTTCTCCTCATTCATTTCTTATTTTGTTTATTTGGGTCTTCTCTCTCTTTTTCTTGGTGAGCCTAGCTAAAGGTTTATCAACTTTTTAAATTTAATTTTTTATTTTGTATTGGAGTATAGTTGATTTACAATATTGTGTTTCAGGTTACAGAAAAGTGATTTCATTGTACATATACATATATCCATTCTTTTAAAGATTCTTTTCCCATATAGGTTATTACAGGTTATTGAGTAGAGTTCCCTGTGCTATACAGTAGGTCCTTGTTGATTATCTATTTTATATATAGTAGTGTGTATATGTTAATTCCAAACTACCAATTTATCCCTCCCCCTTATCAACTTTTTTTTCTTTTATAAAAACAGCTTTTGGTCTTATTGATCTGTTGGGGATTTTTATCTCTATTTCTTCTCCGATCTTTATTATTTCCTTCCTTCTATTGAATTTCTGCTTTATTTGTTCTTCTTTTTCTAATTCTTTTAGGTGGTAGGTTAGGTGTTATTTGAAATTTTTTTTTTTTTTTTTTTTTTGTGGTACGCGGGCCTCTCACTGCTGTGTCCTCTCCCGTTGCGGAGCACAGGCTCTGGACGCGCAGGCTCAGTGGCCATGGCTCACGGGCCCAGCCGTCCACGGCATGTGGGATCCTCCTGGACCAGGGCACGAACCCCGTGTCCCCTGCATCGGCAGGCGGACTCCCAACCACTGTGCCACCAGGGAAGCCCTGAAATTTTTCTTGTTTCTTGAGTAAGGCCTGCATTGCTCTGAACTTTACTCTTAGAAATGCTTTTGCTGAATCCCCTAGACTTTGGAGAGCTGTGTTTTCATCTTCATTTGTCTGGAGGTATTTTCTGATTTCCTCTTTGATTTTGTTGACTAACTTCTTTTTAGTAAATTGTTCTTTATTCTTCACATGTTTGTTCTTTTCCCATTTTTTTTTTCCGTAGTTGATTTCTAGTTTCATAACCTCACGGTTAGAAAAGATGCTTAATGTTATTTCTATCCTGTTACATTTCTTGAGGCTTGTTTTTTGACCTGGTATGTAATCTATCCTGGAGAACATTTCATGTGCACTTGAAAAAGAATGTGTATTCTGCTGTTTAGGGGTGTAATGCTCTGTAGATGTCAATTAAGTCCAACTAGTCTATTGTGTCATTGAAGACCTCTGTTGTCTTTTTGATTTTCTGTCTGGATGGTCTGTCCATTGTCAGTGGGATGTTAAAATCTCCTACTACTGTTGTATTATTGTCAATTTCTCCATTTATTTCTGTTAATATTTGCTTTATATAATTAGATGCTCCTGTATTGGGTGTGTATATGTTAATGAGTATAATGCCCTCTACTTGTATTGATCCCTTTATTATTATATAATGTCCTCTTTTGTCTTTCATTATAGACTTTGTTTTAAATTCTATTTTGTTTAATATGAATATTGCACCACCTGAAAGTATTGCTACTTTCTTGTTTCCATTTACATGAAGTATCTTTTTCTATCCTCTCACTTTCAGTCTCTGTATGTCTTTCACCCTGAAATGAGTTGCAGCATATTGAAGGATTTTGTTTTTTATTCAACCAGCTACCCTATGTCTTTTGATTGGGTTATTTAGTCCATTGATATTGAATGTAATTATTGATAGGTATATACTTATTGAAATTTTATTCCTTTCTACTCCCCTCCCCTACATTTTATGTTTTTGATGTCATATTTTATATCTCTATGCTATCCCTTTACTGTTCATTGTAGTTATAATTACTTTTACAGTTTTTTTCATTCTTTAATCTATGTACTGGCTTAAGTGATCTTCAATCCTTACTGTATATTTGCCTTCCTTATTGGAACTTTCCCTTTTCTAAAGATTCTTCCTTTTTTTCCATTTAGAGGAAACCCTTCAACATTTCTTTTAGGGTAGGATTAGTATTGCTGAATTCTTTTAGTTTGTGCTTGTCTGACAAGTTCTTTATCTCTCCTATTCTAAATAATAATCTTACTGGGTAGATTATCCTAAGTTGAAGATTTTTCTTTTTCTTTTTTGTCTATGAATATATCATGTCACTCTCTTCTGGCCTGCAAAATTTCAGTAGAGAAATAAGCTGATAGTCTTATCAGTATTCTCTTGTATGAGACTCTTTGTTTCTCTCTTGCTGTCTTTAGAATTCTCTCTTTATCTTTAGCTTTGCCATTTTAATTAAAATGTCTTGGTGTGGGTCTGTCTGGGTTCATCTTGTTTGGGACCCTCTGTGTGTCCTGTACCTGGATATGTTTCCTTCTTTAGATTTGGGAAATTTTAATCCATAATTTATTCAAATACATTTTTGCTCCCCTTCTCTCTCTCTTCTCCTTCTGGAACCCCTATAATGTCTATGTTGGGATGTTTTATGTTTTCCCATAAATCTTATATGTTGCTTTCATTTTTTTACTTGTCTTTCTACTGTTCTGATTGGGTGATTTCCATTATTCTATCTTCCAGGTCACTTATGTATTCTTCTGTGTCATTTAGTCTGCTACTCTTTGCTTCTAGAGTGCTTTTTATCTCAGAAATTGAATTACCTATTTTTGGGGGTCATCTTTATTGTTTCTAGTTCCTTGTTAAAATGAGCTATGCATAGATCAATTCTCTTTCCTTATTTAGTTAGCCACTTGTTTTGTTGTTGTTGTTACCAACTCTTTGAATTCATTATCTGGGAGACAGATTATCTCTGTTTAATTTGGTTTTTTCAGGGGTTTTCTCTTGCTCTTTTAATTGAAAAGGCAGAGGAACTACTCTCATCTTACTTAACTTTCTCTGTCTCTATGAATTTATGTAAAACAGTAATCTATTTTGGTCTTGAAGCGGGTGTTTTTATGTGGGAGAATTCCTATTGTAGACAGCATGTGCCTGACCTTTTTGGTGTGAGGTATGGTAAGGATGCCAGACACGTCTTTCCTCAGGATGTGCTGGCCACTCTCACCTTAGTAGGGGGTGTGGCTAGTGTTGGAATAGCTAGAGCCTGTGCATTTTGTGAGGTGGGACTTCCTTTCTGCTCAGTGGCAGTTACCTACCTGTCAGGAATGGGTTCTGCTCCCAAGTTGCTAGAGCAGAAGCCCTGAAGGTCAAGCTCAAGCTGGCACTCTTCCCTTTAAGTGTGTGTATTTCTTCTCCCTACACTGGGGGCTTTACCCCAAAGGAGTGGAGTGTTGAAGTAAGTGGATCCTGTGCCTTTACAGAGGTCTGATGTGCTGCTTGTGTAGGTGTCTGCAGCTCCACTCAGAAGCAGCCCAAGGTTGCATCTTTTCCTCTGTTGTGGTCATCCCAGATCTAGTGCTATATTTTGACATGGTGTGTGTAGGGCTAGAGTGATTGCTCAGGTAGGACTGAGGATTGCAGCATGTTGGTTGTGGGAGTTCAAACAGCTGAGCTACTGTCAGAAGTCTGGGCTGCTTCGGGGGAGCTATTTGAGTAAGTGCCAACAGTGGCCACTGCCATACTACCTGGACCACTTCTCAGAACCCAGGTTGCCTCTGCATCCCTAGATCAAGTATCTTCCCAGGTCCTGGCTGCCCTAGATCCAGTGCCAGGCAGTGGGGTGGAGAGAGCAGGTCTGAGGTGTTTGCTCTGTTCAGTTTGGGGAGTGAAATGGCAGCCGCTAGGGGAGACCTCTTTCTGCCCTGACTGTGGCACACCAGCACCTGTGCACTCCTCACAACTGGAGTCTTTGCTATTCCAGCCATTCTGTCTGTCCTAGTGGTTCTCCAAGCAGCTAAGGGGGCTTATCTCCTCCATGTAGGTCCCTAGGGCTGGGACGCCCAGTCTGTGTCTCATCCTGCTCATTCCCCAGGGCAAGTTCCACTGGTGCAATTTCCCTTTTCCTCTTAGTCCCTTCCCAGGGGCCCAGATCCTGACCGGATGCTTTTCTTCCTGTTCTGCCTGATTACATGGGTATCTCTTGCAGTCTTGGTTGTATAAGAGTTCTTTTGCCAGTTTCCAGTTAGTTTTCCATGAGAACTCTTCCTCATTTAGATGTATTTTTGATATGTTTGTGGGGGAAGGTAAGCTCCACGTCCTCTACTCCTCCATCTTTTCACCTGAATATAAGTACACTATTGATATCAAAGTTTATTTCTCTTTAAGCCAATTAAACAGAGCTCTTTTACAAATTATTTTAAAAATACCATCTGATGGTATAAAAATACCACATATATATATATAATATTTATAGACACACACAAACATACAGATGCAGAGAACCTATGGCTTTCATCCCAAAATATTAATCACGAATCATGTACAACAGTGCAAAACTAACTAGTTTATGAATAACATTTGAATCCAAATTGTGTCTGGCAGACAGAACAAGTTAAGGTTACCTGCTCACATGGCTAACGATTTTTACTAATATCTCTGAGAAAGATTTTAAGATTTGTATTTGCCTTTGAGTAATCTTACGGAGACTGTGGGCTAGATTTTGGGCAACGAAGTTTCTATAGCAGTCTATGTCTTAAAAAGCCTCTTTTTTCTTTCTCATTTTTAAAATAATCTCAAGCAGTCATGGGCAGTGTGTTAGGTATCTCCTGGGGTGTTTAGATTTCAAAGATGTAAGATTTCTATCTTCAAGGGACAGAGAAAGAATGTAAGCTTTTTCTAAGGAGTTTTGGGGTATACTTGTTTATTATCAGAAGTCTAGGGTAATTACTATTTAAAATTTTCTTCTGTATTAGTGGTTGGACAGCATATGGTGCTTCATCTTTTTCTTTGTCAATCACTACAACATCCTCCCCTTTCTCTCCTCACTTTGCTAGGGGTTTCATCTCTTAGTGTCTCAATCAGGCTTTGCCAAAAGTGTTTGGGCTTTAACCTGTGGTAATTTGTGTCCTCCTAGCTTTGCAAAATGACATGCCAAGGTCTCCAACTTATTATCCTATTCTCCCACCTTGTCTGCCAGCCCCAAAGCTAACAGTCATGGGCACTTGCACATTCTTCTCTAACCTCACCTTCTTTCAACTTTCTAACTCAAGCTTTAGTCTCTAGTTAGGCATCAGTGTCCAGCCAATCTGCCCACAGTAGAGGCCCATCCACTACACAGCCCTTGGTCTCCTTTCTTTGCCACAGGGCACTCTGCACAGTTCATCAAGCAAGTGCATCAGACAAGTCCCCACCTGGGGGACATCCCCATATTCACTCAGTGGTCCATAAGCATCTCACATACAGCCTATCCCTCCCCACATAGAGGTCATTGGCTAATCTGGATTTCCCCCATGGATGCCTCTTTTCCAAGACCCGTATGTATTTTTTTCTACTGGATGGCTCACAATTTGCTGGTTCACAACCTCCAGAGTTTCCTGAGTGAAATCTGAAACTGCCCCTCACCCCCATACACAGAAGGCAAGGAGAGACCAAAGAAAGAGGCAGATCAATCCAGATTAGTAGGTGGCCGGTTTAATAAGCAAGGGAATATCCATGCAAGGCTTATCATGTACCACCAAAAGATGAGCGGATCTCTGCACCCACCCACCAGAATCCTAGAAGTTTATATAGAAACCTTAACTGGGTTAAGTCATGTATACTGTCCAGATGGTTTCAATAACACATGCGCTCTCAAGGCTGCATCCTTGAAAATAGGTCTCACAGTGGGAATGGTGGGCAGAACAAGCATTCCAAGGACAGAGGAGGGGGTGAGGAGTCCCTGATTGCCCGGGTCCAGCTCATGGGTCAACTGGCAATCATGTCCTCTTGATGGCTTCCTCTAACAATGTTGGTGATAATAAAAATGCAGAGACAGAAAAATTATAAAGTAAGGGAGAGGGTACAGTTGTCAGAACAATTTACAGATGAGGAAACTGAGATATGAAATGTTGAGAAATTTGCCCCCAGTTTCACTGTTAGTAAGTGGCAGACCTAGAATGAAATCTCAGGATGCCTCACTGCAGAGATTCTCCACTTCAGTTCTACTCTATGTTGCCTCTCCCTGCGGAGTGGGGGGAATGATTAATCACCTCACTGTAAACTGGGTGTATGCCCCAAAACACATCCTAGCAGCCTAAAAGTAAGGGAGTTCCTAACTAATATGTTATTTTATAAACCTCAGTAAGGAGAGAATTCCTATGTGGATTTTAGAAAACATTCTCATGTAGACCACAGGAAAAAAAAATGTTTTTGAAGTTTTGTGGGAATGTATAGGCCATTATCCCCAAAGGTGGTGTGTGAAAGAAGTAAGCAACAATAGCAAAAGACCTAACCACAGGCCTTCCCCACAGGCATAGGAAAAACCCTCACTAATCACAATAATACAGAACAAGGAAATCAGAAAGTTTAAGCTTTCTGTCCAGGCCAAAGCAGAATTAATTCATCAAGTTCAGCAAAAATCCAAAAACAGTGACTGTGAGGCACATAGTTCATAATGCCATTAGGTCAGTAAGATGACTTTCTTTAGATAGAAATATGTGAACAAAATATGTTCTGATTATATTAACATATAAGTAAACCTACAGAATACAAACAATTTTTCACTTTCACATGAATAGTCAAGAAGCAGATCATTCAGGAGCCCACTTCTGGCAAATCTATCCAAGCAGGCAGCACCTTCAGAGTCTTATGTGACTTCAGAGATACATGCTGGGAATCACATGCCTTCCAGGTGATGTGGATCTATAGAACTTGACTTGGGATGTGCTAGTGTTCATCACCTATAGATCATGTTTCCTTCCACCAGGGTGTCTGCCTCCTAGATCAGCATGTGGAGGTCAGGTCTTCAGCTCTTCCCCTCCACACTCTGTTTAAGCACTCTCCAGCCAGGAATAACTCCCCAGTGACTGGACAAGCAAAGCAGCCTTTCATTAGGGGACAAGTTGTCTCTCATCCAAGAAAATATAAGACTTCTGAGGAGGCACAATCTATTCTGGACATAGCTTACACTTGACAGGCCTAAACTCATTCTAGACTATATAAAAACGAATGCATTTTCCATCCTCATAGCTTTGGTAATAATCCAAATTACAAACCATTCTAGTCATCTAGTCTCTTCAGTACAAGCATCCTGTTTTGTACCAATTTTAGTTTTATACTTTCTCCAATACTAACTTCCTTATTGAAATTTCCATTGTTCTATCAGGTACCTCAATTCTGTGACTGGCTCCTTTACTCCTCAATATCTATTGACTATTTCTCTCCCTGTTGGTGTAACTGAAGTCCATCTCATTCTTGTGGATACCAGTTTCTCTCCATCTTCCTCAAGTGGGCACTGCTAATTCTCTCATGAATACATAGCTTAAGACCCAGATAATAATAACAATTAATGTTTAATGAGCACACATGTGATACATTTTATGAAAATTTTCTCATGTAATCCCATCAGTATTTTGATTCTCAATTTTCAGATGAGAAAATGGAAGCAGACATGAAGTAAATTTGCAGAAGCCAAACAATTGGTAAATTATGGGACCAAAAGGCTCAAAGTGCCTGAGACCAATCCTAGTGTGCAGTCAGAATCTTCTTCAACATGTTCTTCTGTTTTGTACAGACTACATTGGAATACATATTACATTAAAGATGTCCCTGAAAACTCAGTGCAAACTGGATAAGACAGTACATTTTTCTGGATAATGCTGTCTATCTGATATACATAACATACGTGAAAGTAAACTTTAATCAGAGTTTAACCAAATACATATATCTATATCTGTATCTATCTATCTCTTATCTAATTTAAAAATACCACACTAGGAAAACACCCATTTCCAAATAGGGGTTAGGTTCCTGGGCTAGGTCTCACCTCCCCCTTTTCTCTACTTTCATGATAGACTAACCCCTACATTGACTCACACATTCTTTGTTAGATATATAAAATACATATTTTTCTTTTTCTAAATTGAAGTATAGTTGATTACAATGTTGTTTTATTTCTGCTGTATAGCAAAGTGATTCAGTTATACATATATATACATTCTTTTTTTAAAATTTTATATTGTAGTATAGTTGATTAACAATGTTGTGTTAGTTTCAGGTGTACAAAAAAGTGATTCAGTTATACACGTATCTATTCTTTTTCAGACTCTTTTCCCATTTAGGTTACAGAGTATTGAGCAGAGTTCCCTGTGCTATATAGTAGGTCCTTGTTTGTTATCTATTTTAAATATGGTAGTGTGTATATGTCAATCCCAAACTCCCAATTTATCCCTCCCCTACCATATTTCCCCTTTGGTAACCATAAGTTTGTTTTCTAAGTCTGTGAGTCTGTTTCTGTTTTGTAAATAAGTTCATTTTTTACATTCTGCATTAAAGCATTTTCATATGATATTTGTCTTTCTCTATCTGACTTATGTCACTTCGTATGATAATCTACAAGTCCACCCATGTTGCTGCAAATGGCATTATTTCATTCTTTTAAATGGCTGAGTGATATTCTATTGTATATATGTGCCACATCTTCTTTATCCATTCCTCTGTCGATGGACGTTTAGGTTGCTTCCATGTCTTGGCTATTGTAAAACATAGCCAAGACATGGCAATGAACATTGGGGTACATGTATCATTTTGAACCATGATTTTCTGCAGATATATGCCCAGGAGTGAGATTGTAGGATAATATGGTAACTCTACTTTTAGTTGTTTTAAGGAATTTCCACACTGTTCTCCATAGTGTCTGCCCCAACTTACATTCCCACCAACAGTGTAGGAGGGTTCCCTTTTCTCTGCACCCTCTCCAGCATTTGTTATTGGTAGACTTTTTGATGATGGTCCTTCTGACCTCTATGAGGTGGTACTTCATTGTAGTTTTGATTTGCATTTCTCTAATAGTAATGTTCAGCATCTTTTCATATGCCTATTGGCCATCTGTATGTCTTCTTTGGAGGAATATCTATTTAGGTCTTCTGCCCATTTTTCAATTGGGTTTTTGAGTTTTTTGTTGTTTTTGAGTTGTTTGAGCTGTTTGTATATTTTGGAAATTAAGCCCTTGTTGGTCGCATCGTTTGCAAATATTTTCTCCTATTCTGTAGGTTGTCTTTTTGTTTTGTTTATGGTTTTCTGTGCAAAAGCTTGTAAGTTTGAATAGGTCCCATTTGTTTATTTTTTTAAAAATTTCTATTGCCTTGGGAGACTGACCTAAGAAAACATTGGTACGAATTATGTCAGAGAATGTTTTACCTATGACCTCTTTAGGAGTTTTATGGTGTCCTGTCTTATGTTTAAGTCTTTAAGCCATTTTGAGTGGCTTATTTTTGTGTATGGTGTGAGGGTGTGTGGCTGTCCAACATTCCCAACACGATTTCTGGAAAAGACTTTTTCCCATTGTATATTTTTGATTCCTTTGTTGAGGATTAATCGACCATAGGTATGTGGGTTTATTTCTCAGCTCTCTATTCTGTTCCTTTGATCCATATGTCTGTTTTTGTGCCAATATGATACTGTTTCGGTTACTGTAGCTCTGTAGTATTGTCTGAAGTCTGGGAGGGTTATGCCTCCTGCTTTGTTCTTTTTCTACAGGATTGCTTTGGCAATTCTGGGTCTTTCATGGATATATATAAACTTTAGGATTAATTTTTCTAGGTCTGTGAAAAATGTCATGGGTAATTCAATAGGGATCACATTAAACCTGTAGATTGCTTTGCATAGTGTGGCCATTTTAACAATATTAATTCTTCCAATCCAAGAGCATGGGATATCTTTCCATTTCTTTCAATCCTTGTCAATTTCCTTTATTAATGATTTATAGTTCTTAGCATATAAGTCATCTCCTTGGTCAGGTTTATTCCTAAGTATTTTATTTTGGGGCTTGTAATTTTAAAAGGTATTGTCTTTTTACATTCCCTTTCTGATAGTTCATTGTTAAAGCAATGCAACCAATTTCTATATTTTAATCTTACATCCTGCTACCTTGCTGAATTCGTTTATTAGTTCTAGTAGTTTTTGTGTGGAGTCTTTAGGGTTTTCTATATGTAGTATCATGTCATCTGCATATAGTGACAATTTTACATCTTCCCTTCCAATTTGGATTCCTTTTATTTCTTTTTCTTATCTGACTGCTGTGGCTATGACTTCCAAAACTATGTTGAATAGAAGAGATGAGAGGGAGTGTCTTTGTCTTGTTCCAGATTTTAGCGGGAAGGTTTTCAGTTTATCACAGTGAAACATTAGATTGGCTGTGGGTTTGTCATAAATAGCTTTTATTATGTTGATATATATTCCCTTTATGTCCAGTTTGGTAAGAGTTTTTATCAGGAATGGATGTTGAATTTTGTCAAGTACTTTTTTCTGCATCTATTGAGATGATCATGTGGTTTTGTCTTTTGTTGATGTGGTATATCACATTGATTGATTTGCATATTTTGAATCACCCTTGTGAACTTGGGATGAATCCCACTTGGTTGTGGTGTATGATCTTTTTTTTATGTGTTGTTGGATTCAGTTTGCTAATATTTTGTTGAGAATTTTTGCATTAATATTCATCAAAGATACTGGTTTTAATTTTCTTTTTTGATGTTGTCTTTTTCTGGTTTTGATATCAGGGTGAATGTGACTTCATAGAATGTCTTTGGGCATGTTCCCTCCTCTTTAATCTTTTGAAAGAGTTTGAGAAAGGTCATTATAAGTTCTTCTTTGTATGTTTGGTAGAATTCACCTGTGAAGCTATCTGATCCTGGACTTTTGTTTGTAGAGGGTTTTTGTAAATTAAAGATTCTATTTCACTCCTAGTGACCGGTCTGTTCAAATTATCTATTTCTTCTTGATTCAATTTTGGTGTGCTCTATGTTTGCAGAAACTTGTCCATTTCTTTTAGGTTGTCGAATTTGTTGGTATATAATTGTTCATAGTTCCCTTATGGTTCTGTATTTTTGCGGTATTGGTTGTTATATCTTTGTTTTCATTACTTATTTCGTTTATTTGAATTCTCTCTTTTCTTCTTGATAAACCTGGCCAGAGGATTGTCAATTTTGTTTACCCTTTCAAAGAACCAGCTCTTGGTCTTATTGATTTTTTTCTCTTGTTTTTTTAATCTCTATTTTATTTATTTCCTCCCTGATCTTTATTATTTCCTTCCTTCTGCTGACTTTAGGTTTCATTTGTTCTTCTTTTTCTAATTCTTTTTTTTTTTTTTTTTTTTGCGGTACACGGGCCTCTCACTGTTGTGGCCTCTCCCGTTGCAGAGCACAGGCTCTGGACGCGCAGGCTCAGTGGCCATGGCTCACGGGCCCAGCCTCTCTGTGGCATGTGGGATCTTCCTGGACCGGGGCACGAACCCATGTCCCCTGCATCGGCAGGTGGACTCTCAACCACTGCGCCACCAGGGAAGCCCTCTAATTCTTTTAAGTGGTAGGTTAGGTTGTTTATTTGAGACTTTTCTTGTTTTTTGAAGGCCTGTATTGCTGTGAACTTCCCTATAAGAACTGCTTTTGCTGCATCCCATAGATTGTGTATAGTTGTGTTTTCATTGTCATTTGTCTCAAGGTATTTTTTAAATTTCCTCTTTGATTTCATTGTTGACCAATTTTTTTTTAGTAGCAAGTTGTTTAGTCTCCATGTGATCATTTTTTTCGCATTTCTTCTTCTGTGGTTGATTTCTAGTTTCATGCCATTGTGGTCAGAAAAGAAGCCTGAGATAATTTCTATACTATTAAATTTGGGGGTGCTTGTTTTGTGCCCTAGTATGTGGTCCATCCTGGAGAATGTTCCATGTGCACTTGAAAAGAATGTGTATTTTCTTTGTTTTGGATGTAATGTCCTGAAAATGTCAATTAACTCTAACTGTTGTATCATTTAGGACCTCTGTTGCCTTATTGATTTTCTGTCTAGAAGATATGTCCATTGATGGGGTGTTAAAGTCTCCTCAATCTTCTGATTGAATGATTTTCATTATTCTATCTTCCAGATCACCTATTCATTCTTCTCCATTATTCATTCTGCTATTTATTGCCTTTAGCTCAATTTTTGTCTCAGCAAATAAGTTTTCTAATTTTTCTTGGCTCCTCTTTATAGTTTGTTTCCTTTTTACAGTACTCTGCATTTCTGTTGATAGCCCTTCTTATTTCCTTCAATATTTTCATTATGTCATTTTTGAAACTAGTGTCTATTAGAGTGAAGTGGTCTGTTTCATTGTTTGTTCTTTCAGGGGAATTGTCTTGGTCTTTTAACTAGGGGTGATTCCTCTGCTTCTTTGTTTTACTTATATTTCTCTTACTCTGGAAACAGTTATCCACTGTGGTCTTTGAGGTCTATTTATATGCGGGAGCATCCCTGTGTAGCTTGTGTGAGTTCAATATTTTGGGTTCAAGGGCTGTTTTTTGTATGGATACCTGCTGCCTCTTTCCTCAGAGTGTACTGGCCATTATCGCCTTGATAGGGGGTGTACAGATTCAGTGGCTGGTGCCTGCTCCTGGGGTTCTTGGTGGTGTTGGCAGCTCACATGTGCCCCTGGAGCCCATGATGGCAGCACAGGCAGCTTGAACTCACCCCTGGAGCCCAGGAGCCTAGTGAGAGGGGCTCACGACTGCTTCTGCAGCCCAGGAGGGCAGTAATGGTGGCTCATGACCACTCCTGGAGTCTGTGATGGTGGCCCAGAGCTTGTGTAGGTGATGTCCTGTCCCCTCAGAGCATGCAGGGAAAAAGGCTGCAGTGACAGGTCCCACCCCTCCCCTTACCTCCAAAACAATGGCTCCTAGCCTCTAAAGCAAGCCAGGCTTCATCCACATACACCCTCAGTTGCGGTCACAGCAGACTCCAGCCTGTTCAGGCTGTTTCTGTGCCGCCAACCCCAGTCCTCTCCTTGGGTCTGATCTCCAAAGCTGAAGCTTCAGCATCCAGCCCCTGCCCACACTAATGGACACATGTCTCAGGCTGGGGAGCACAGGAGGGTGGAACTGATTGTCTTGCAGGTTTTCCTCCATTCTGGCTGCTGTAAACTGGTTGCTGGACTCTCCTCCAATGCTCTGAATTCACGTGTGGTATTCTCTCATCCTGGAATCCTCTCTTCATTCTAATCAGATGCTGTTCCATGAGCACTTACAGGTGTTTCAAGAAACATTGATTTTATTAGTCATTATTTAAGACCTGCTTATCCTCTACATTTTTCTTTAGAGGATCACAAAAAAGTAGTTCTTTATGTATTTCATTACTGAAGTGAAATCTAGAAAAAACTGTAAATTGGGACACAATTGAAATATGGGTATTTTCATCCAACTGAACACTGTACTTTCTGCACTTGTTTGTTCAGATCTTCTGGCAATTTATTTTTGTCTGCCAATCAAATGCATTTATGTTTGTTTGTCATGTATTACTCCAGCCCTCTACTACAGGAAGAACAAGTCTTTGTGCAATTCGTTTTGGTTTTCATGTCTTTCACTCAAAGAAGACTTCTAAAAATTTATAATTTATGTTAGTAAAATTTTGTAAAGTACAATATTAAGTATCAAATGACTTTTAAAATCCCATTTAAAAATTGCAGAGATCTGTCTTCATTTTCTCCATGTTTAAAAAGTCTTGTTCCCCTGAAGACTTTATACTATCATTAGTTAATATCTCAAGACATGAAAATTCCCTTAGGGCTAAATTCAGCCTTAATGGTAGTGATTATAATTTCTAATAGTCTTCTTCTTGATAACTACAGTTTTAGGTGACTTTTGGTCAAATCACTTTAGGGCATCATCTTTATTGCATAATGAGGCTCTGAAATGCTCCAATTTTGTGGTCAGGAAGATAAGTTGGTTTTGTCATTTTCTTTTATGTTCACATTATTAGTATTACTTTCATTTCACAGATCATTTTTCCTTTCTTTCTTCATTTCTTGCCTGCTTTTTAAAAAAATCTTTTAACCCAAGTGTCCTTGTCTAAGAGTTTTCTTAATTAAAATTAGTAAATATTTATAAATCCATGTACACAGTCAAGCATGAACTACAATATAAGACAATGAACATAACTGCTAACTCTTCCACATTGCATATCACTCTTTCTTGAAGACCAAGTGAGCATGTCCTAGTCAATCTGTAGATTAAATATGAATAAAGTCTTTAAATAAAATTCAGGTAGTAGTTTTCATATGCTCTTTGGACACCTTCAATGAACCTAACCATTTTCTGGACCATTACCTAGTACATTCTATTAGAACAGTTCATATCTGAAAAATAGGGCATGTTAGATTTATGAACTATGAAATTTTTTTAAAAAGTTAAATGTTGAACTTCCAAGTAGAGTCATTAAACTCTTAAATAGAAATAACAAATGATAAAATCTGACATTTATTAGGAAATATATACATTTCAGTAATATGGTAATTCGAATATGAATGTAAAAATAAAATTGCCAGGAAATACAAACATTAATAGCTTTTAATTAGAACACATTGGAAAGGAAGGAATGAAAGGAGCATATGATTGAATTTATTCATAAAGAGCAAACACTAATTCTAAGTCGTTAGTGTTAATATAGTCTGCAGCAATGGACAAATCAATGTTAATTGAGTGCTAAAAGGAAAACATGCAGGAAGCAGCTTCCACTGTTATGAACTGTGGGTACATATGAAAAGGAAGAATTGAAATTAAATACAATTTAATTCAGTTCGAATACTTTTATTAACATCAAAAATGCTAGACAGAGTGAAAAATTATGTGCCTTTTATGCTGCATTTTCTAATACTTTATTATGAAAACACATGAACACGCAGCAGAGTTGAAAAAATGTTTCACTGAACCCCCTGAAATCTACCACCTAGATTCTACCCTTTACATTTTACTATACTTGCTCAACTATCCTATCTGCACCTCTCTATTCATCCATTAATTCATCCTAGTTTCTACCCATTTAAAGAATGTTGCAGACATCACAACAACTTCCTCAAATACTTTAGCATGCATTTTTATATAAAATTTACATAAAATGGAATGCACATATATTAAGTGTATCTTCCCTGAGTTTTGATAAATGCATACACCTGTGTAGCCCAAACCTCTATCAAGACTACAGAACATTATGATTCATCCATTCCAGAAAGTTACCTCATTATCAGTCCAGTCAATTGCTGTCCCCACCCAACACAACTACTGTAATATTATGATTTATAATAAATATATATTTGATCTTTGTCCCCATTTCTGGCACAAAGCTCCTAAAACCCTTGGAGATTTTTCTGATGAAGAAATAACGGTATTTTTTGTTATGTAAATAAGGTGACTTTTGGAAAGTGCCTAAGCATGGAGATGACCATGTGATTAGAGGGTTGGAAATCTCAGTCCCATCCTTCTGACCTCTGGGGAGGAAAGAGGGGCTAGAGATTGAGTTCAGTCACCAGTAGCCAATGATTTAATCAGTCATACCTGTATAAAGAAGACTCTGGGGCTTCCCTGGTGACGCAGTGGTTGAGAGTCCGCCTGCCGATGCAGGAGACACGGGTTCGTGCCCCGGTCTGGGAAGATACCACATGCTACGGAGCGGCTGGGCCCATGAGCCATGGCCGCTGAGCCTGCACGTCCGGAGCCTGTGCTCCACAATGGGAGAGACCACAACAGTGAGAGGCCTGCGTACCGCAAAAAAAAAAAAAAAAGGAAGCCTCTGTAAAAATCACAAAGGAGAGCTTCCAGGTTGGTGAACATACGCAGATTTGGGGAGAGTAGTGCTCCCAGAGAGCATGGAAGCTCTGTGCCCTTTTTCCATACCTTGTCCTAGGCATCTCTTCCATATGGTTCTTCCTGGGTTATGTCATTTTATAATAAACCTAATCTAGTAAATAAGTAATCTAGATTACTAGTGATTTAGTAAGTAAAATATTTCTGAGTTTGGTGAGGCACTCTAGTAAATTATTGGAACCCAGGAAAGGGGGTCATTTGAACTTTGAGTCTTTAGCCCATGGTGATAACGCAGACGCACAGGTGATAATCTGAACTTGCGACTGGCAACTGAAGTGGGGAGTGGGGAGCAGTCTTTTGGGACTGAGTCCTCAATATATGGGGTCTGATGATATCTTCTTTGGCTAGATATTGTCATAATTGAGTTGAATTGCAGGACACCCAGCTGGTGTTGGAGAATTGCCTGTTGGTGTGGGGGAAAGCCCCCCAACACACACACACATTGGAAATTGGCACTCAGAACCCATTTGATTTATGACGTTTTTCCACTACAGCGCTGTATATTTCTAAAACTGATCCACCAATTAAAAAGGAATTACCATACATTCAATTACCTGGGTGTCCGTTTTTCAAAGACATTAACAATAATGTCTCTCTCTTTAAAAGAAAAATATTTCAAATTGTACTCGTAAAATACTTATGCACCTTTCAAATAGTTGAATAAAACTTGAAGACTATTTAAAGTAAAAATTATTTAAAGGGTGGCTGGGTTTAGTTGGAGACTGAGTGAAGCATTAGGCAACTTCCATTAAATCTCAGAGAGCTGGCAAGTTATAAGCACTGTGGATAAACCGTGGTCCCATTTCTTGTTCTTCACCTAGTTGATTATCTTACACATTTAGATCCAATTATGAAATTGCTAACTAGCTCAATACCAGCCATAAAGAAGGTACACAATAAACCGTTGTTAAGTGAAATAAAAGAGTGAATGAAAACAGAATGAATGAGGAGGGAACTAACATTTGCCAAGTATTTGGGAACATGACTAGCAAAATGCTACATGTTTTAAATATATTATCTTGTGTTTTCTTAAAGCAATCATGCAAGTTAGGTACACTTTGCTAATGCTTTGTACATGGTAAATGCTCAATACATCACTATAACTGCTAGTATGCATCACTATAACTCCTGAAATGTGCAGGCTTTAATTTACTAAGGGGTTTTAATCCCCAGGAACATCAGAGCAGCAATTGGATTACTCACCTGCAATAGGCTTAACACTAATCTTTTCATATTCCCAAATTCTCTTTGTCTGGACCAGAAGGCAGTAGCTCAGTAAATAGTATATCAAATGCCAGTGGTTTATATTCATAATCAGTTATTGCTCTATTATTCTAAAAACTGGAAAAATTAGCAACTTTATTTCAGGGCCAAATTTTTTCTATTATAGTTGGTAAGTAGAAAAAGCCACAGAATTTCTGATAAGTGGTAAATTTAAATACTCTATGCTAAAGGCAATTGAATCTATTTCAGAAGTGCCAACAGGAATTTATAAGGATATATATCTTCACAAACCAAGCTGGAAAGTGAATTTTAATCAAAACTGAGACCAGATCTAGACTTCCAGTATAAAATGACATTTATATAAAACAAATGAAATTTTCTATTTAAATACCATTAACAAAAGGAGGAAAAGAGCAAACAAAAAGGCAAAATAAGCAAATGAATAGGCAAATAACACTAACCAAATTATCATTACACCATTACCACAAACTGCTAGATAAACATCTATCAAAATCTGGAAATAATTTTCACCAAGTCTAAGGCTGATTACTACTCTTGTCTGTGCAGTCATCCAAGAAATATTTATTAAACACTTTGTCCTGTGGCAAAATAGGAAATCTCCCAAGGGCCTATAGGCTACTTATAGGACATTTTATAATGATTGTTGATTACTGATGAGGACAGGAGTTTGTTTTGCAGTAGTAATTTAAAATGTATATTGCCAGGAATTTAGTATTCAAGTTTAATGACTTTAGCTGATTGACAGGTTATACCTTTTAAAATATGCAATAACTCCTGGTGTTGATTTTGTCATTTGAACAGTCAACTGATATAAGTGATTTAAATGTTTCTGGTATTTAAATTGTATTAATTGTATAAGAGCACATTCAAAATATTTAAAAAGTGATTGACTTCCTCTCTAGACATGAGTACAACATCTGCCACTAAATTAGTCTTATTATTCCACTAACATCCTATAAAGAAGTCTCAATTCTGGTAATTTTGTAAGATGATTTTAAAATCTTAGATACCTGGAATGAGTGTATAGCATTCTCTGTGTGCATGCACTATTCTTCATGAGATGGAGTAAAATAGAAGGTCATTATGTTTTGTAAAATCAGACTTATAATAACTATCACATCTTTAGAAATTTGATCTATCATGTCAAATGTGTAATTTCTAACTTGTTCTAAAATACAGTACTAGTTAGATGTCTAATTTCCTTATTCAACTGAGTAGTTCTGTATAGTTGAAAGATTGCTGATTAAATCATTCTATTTCATTTACTTGTGTAATTTCACCATTCTATTTCATGAACAGACAAGAATTGGTGTATAGTTAGAATAATGCATAAGAAAACACAAGCCAGACAAATCCCTTGGAAGCAAAGGCTAGGTTCATCTGCTGAGGAAGAAATGTATTTCACTAAAGGATTCTTAGTCGTTTTATTAGGTAATTGAGCAGTTGGGCAGGAAATTATTAAGAAATATTAGGATTAATACAAATTTACTCAAGCATACTGGTTATAGGTACCATTTTCAATATAAAGATATAAATATAAAAATATTTTCATTGGTGTAACCATTTGTAGAAAGTGTGTGAAGGTACAAATGCTTGCACTGGAGCCAGGGCACATTTGCAGAGCTTGACTTGTGTTGTAGTCAGCACTTGCAGGAACAAGAGCCATGGATACTCCCCCATAGGAGCTATGAGACCTGATAAAGGAGCCAACATTTAGAATGAAGTCTAAGTGGATTGCTGAATAGTGTTGCCTGATGTTGCTGGGATTTGGTAAATAAAAGGAATTCAACAGAAATGAGCTGAAGGTCCATGGTTTTGGTGATGGTTTATAGCTTTGAGTGTTGCAACCAGTCCTTTCCATTTTGGAATGGAAATTTTCATGTCTCTGGAGTGGGAAATCACTGCTTAGTCTCTAAAGGCAAGTGTGTGTTTGGGAAGAAGTGTGTGTCAACCACTGAGGTCATTGGTTATTGCAATGATGGATGATCTCAATAGTTGTTAAGTGGTAAGTCTTTTCCTCAAAAGAAGAGAGTTAATTTGCTTAATTGTTCTGTCTTTATTCAGGTGGGTCCCTAGTTAAATCTTGTATAACTGTTAGGAAAGTGTTTCTAAGACATTTTCTGTCAGTGGAGAGGTTAACAGTACAACTATTGATACTTTCTTTATCATTGTAATCTCTTGTCCTTGCTTATGAGTTGAACCAAAGAGACTTGTGAGAGCAAGTGCCAAGAGGAGAAAATTTGTAGACTTACTGCAGTGCCTTCAGTCATGTTAACAGTTACATGCAATAGATGTATGGAGCTCTTAGCTATCCATATAGCACTTTCCAGGGAAATGTGATCCTGGACTGTGAACCTTGAAGATTACAAATGTATGGTAGATATAAAGCTTTTATTCATTTATATTCTGCTGTATGAGAAATGTCTCTTTTTATCTGAAGTAATGCTTCCTCCTTTAAGGTCAAATTTGTTTTGTATTAGTATGAGGGCACTAGCTTTCTTTGGATTAGTGTCTGCAGAGTATATTTTTTCTTCAACATTTATTTTCAGTCTTTATATTTAAGGTGTGTATTAGAAGCAGCATATAGGTTTTGTTGCTGTTTGCTTTTAATCAAAATTTAGTTATTTTAAATTTGAGGTAGTTACTGATATATTTGGCCTTATAGCTACCACCTTAGTATTTGTTTTTGGCTTGTTCTGTTATGCTCATTTTTCTTTTTGTTCTTTTGGATAATTTAAATAGATTTTATTTTTCTGTTTTTCTTCTCTGTAAACATGAGTCATACATTATTTTACTATTCTATTATTAGGTACTCTAGAGATTATGACACACATGCTAAATTTATTAAAATTTATTACATTCATTTCTCTCATATGCATGGAACTTTAAGTCCATGTGGCCCCTAACACACCTTTGGTATAGTTATTACTTATTCTACGTATATCAACCAAGACAGTGTATCATTATTTGGTACAGTCAATATTGATTTATGTTTACCTGCATTTTCCCCCTTCTTTTGTTCTTTAGTTTTCCTTCATTTTGGCACTTTATCTGGGATCAATTTCTTTTTGCCTAAACTCTCTTTAATATTCCTTTCAGTACAGATCTCTAGGGAAGCATATATATTTATCTGAAGTAGTATTTATTTTATCATCTTTTCATTTCTATTAAGGTATGGTTGATGTACAATATTGTATAAGTTTCAGGTGTACAAGAGTGATTCACAATTTTTAAATGTTATATTCTATTTATAGTTACTATAAAATATTGGCTATATTCCCCATGTTATACAACATATAATTGTTGCTTATTTATTTTATGCATAGTAGTTTATATCTCTTGATCCCCTACTACTATCTTGCCCCTTCCCTCCTTCCTTCTCCTCACTGGTAATCACTAGTTTGTTTTCTATATCTGTGAGTCTGTTTCTTTTTTGTTATATTCACTAGTTTGTTTTATTTTTTAGATACCACATATAAGAGGTATCATACAGTATTTCTCTGCCTAACTTATTTCACTTAGCATAATACCCTCCAAGTCAATCCGTGTTGCTGCAAATGCCAAAATTTCATTCTTTTTTATGGCTGAGTAGTATTCCATTGTGTATGAGTGTGTGTGTGTCTGTATATACATACACACACACACACACATATGTACATATACAAACATACACCTTGATCCATTCATCTATTGGCCACTTAGGTTGCTTGAATTTCTTGACTATTGTAAATGATGCTGCTATGAACATTGGGATGCATGTATCTTTACATTTTTTCCTTTTTTAATTGAAGTATACTTGATTTACAATGTTGTGTTAATTTCTGCTGTACAACAAAGTGATTCAGTTATACAATATATACATTATTATTCATTATGGTTTATCATAGAGTATTGAATGAATTCTCTCTGCTATATAGTAGGACCTTGTTGTTTATCCATTCTATATATAATAGCTAACATCTCCTAACCCCAGCTTCCCACTCCATCCCTCCCCCATCCCCCTCTCCACTGGCAACCACAAATCTGTTCTCTATGTCCATGAGTCAGTTTTGTAGATAGGTTCATTTGTGTTCTATTTTAGATTCCACATATAAGTGATATCATATGGTATTTGTCTTTCACTTTCTGACTTACTTCACTTAGTATGATAATCTCTAGTTGCATACATGTTGCTACAAATGGCATTATTTCATTCTTTTTTATGGCTGAGTAGTATTCCATTGTGTATATGAGCTACATCTTCTTTATCCATTCATCTGTCTAGGTTGTTTCCATGTCTTGGCTATTGTGAATAGTGCTGCTATGAACATAGGGGTGTTCTTTTTGAATTACAGTTTTGTCTGGATATATGCCCAGGAGTGGGATTACTGGATCACATGGCAACTCAATTTTTTGTTTTTTGAGGAACCCCCATGCTGTTTTGCATAGTGTCTGTACCAACTTACATTCCCACCAACAGTGTAGGAGGGTTCCCTTTTCTCCACACCCTCTCCAGCATTTGTTATTTGTAGACATTTTATTGATGGCCATTCTCACTGTGTGAGGTGGTACCTCATTGTACTTTTGATTTGCATTTCTCTGATAATTAGCAATGTTGAGCATCTTTTCATGTGAATATTGGCTATCTATATTCTTTGGAGAAATGTCTACTTAGGTCTTCTGCCCATTTTTTGATTGGGTTGTTTGCTTTTTTCATTATTAAGTTGTATGTACTTTGGAAATTAAGCCCTTGTCAGTCACTTCATTTGCAAATATTTTGTCCCATTCTGTCAACTGACTTTTTTTTTTTTTTTTTTTTTTTTGCAGTACGTGGGCCTCTCACTGTTGTGGCCTCTCCCGTTGCGGAGCACAGGCTCTGGACGCACATTCTCAGCAGCCATGGCTCACGGACCTAGCTGCTCCACGGCATGTGGGATCTTCCCAGACCGGGGCACGAACCCATGTCCCCTGCATCGGCAGGCAGACTCTCAACCACTGCGCCACCAGGTAAACCCTGTCAATTAATTTTTTGTTTATGGTTTCCTTTGCTGTGCAAAATCTTGTAAGTTTGATTACGTTTCATTTGTTTATTTTTGTTTTTATTTCTAATGCTTTGGGAGACTGACCTAAGAAAACATCGGTGTGACTTATGTCAGAGAATGTTTTGCCTATGATCTCTTCTAGGAGTTTTATGGTGTCATGTTTAAGTCTTTAAGCCATCTTGAGTTTATTTTTGTGTATGGTGAGAGGGTGTATTCTAACTTCATTGATTTACATGCAAATTTCCAAATTTCCCAGCACCACTTGAAGAGATGGTCATTTTCTTATTTTATATTCTTCCCTCCTTTGTTGAAGCTTAATTGACCACAGGTGCGTGGGTTTATTTCTGGACTCTATTCTGTTCCATTGATCCGTATGGCTGTTTTGTGTCAATACCATGCTGTTTTGATTGCTGTAGCTTTGTAGAATTGTCTGAAGTCTGGGAGGGTTATGCTTCCTGCTTTGTTCTTTCTTCCAGATTGCTTTGGAAATTCAGGGTCTTTTATGGTTCCATATAGATTTTAGGGTTATTTCTTCTAGTTCTGTGAAAAATGTCATGAGTAATTTAACACATTATTGACCAGAGACATATTAATACGTCTTTTGTTACTTGAACATTATTGACCAATGACATATCAATAGGCTTTTAGAGAGTGATACAATTAACATCACTGTGTGAAGTTGTTAGAGCTTAAAATTGATCAAGGGTTCATTATACAACTTATGATCATCATTATCATATACATTTTGCTCCACTAGGTTTTTGTTCCAAGCTTGCATATATTATAAATGCAAGTTTATTATGTAAAATTTTCAAAACTGACACATTGCAAAAATTTGAGTGAAGAAGAATTTTTGGTGAATTTTATGCAGATACTTTCTCTGATTGTCTGAGTGACATATATACTAGTGTCTCATAAAATGATAGCTCTTCAGAATTTAGTTCTGATTCAGACAATGTGAATATGAGGCCAACAAAAAGACAACAAAGGGTAGTGATTGATTCTGATATAGAAATTGAAGATTAAACTCATGGAGCTGGAGATTCCTCCTTTGTTTCTACAGAAGAGTGGACTGAAGACAACATTTCACAAAAATGAGAAGACTTTACACATGTGTCAGGTGTCACTATTGAATGTAATAACCCACAAAGTGTTAGTGTAATAACAGAATTAATTTTTGGTAATGACTTTCTTGAGTTTGTCACTTCTCAAACAAACTTGTATCATCACCAACAGAATGAAAAATCATATAAAAAGTATGATAAGGCTTTAAAATGGACTGATATAACCAATACTGACATGAAGATGTTTCTTGGATTAATAACTTTGATGGGACAGATAAGAAAGTCACACTGGAAAGAATATTGGTGGACTGATCCCTTACTTGAAACCCCTATCTTTCCAAAGGTTATGATGAGAAGAAGGTTCAAACAAATGATATTTCTTCACTTTAACAATAACTCAGAAACTCCACTTCCTGTAGACAGAATTTCAAAGTTCTTTTGGGTTATTTTCTACCAACATTTCAATTGATCTGTATACAAAAACAAGAGCTATCACTTGATGAGGCAATGATAAAGTGGAGAGGACGACTCAGATTCAAAACCTATAATCCAGGAAAACTTACAAAATGTGGAATTTTGGTCAGGATGGTTAGCAAAAGTGAAACTGGATATATATGCAAACTTGAGATTTACATGGGTGAAGGAAAGAAACTGCAAGAAACAATTCTATCAGTCCTACCACCTTATCTTGGTTCATGGCACCATATTTACCAAGACAATTATTACAACAGTGTGTCCACATCTAAAATATTGTTGAAAAATAAAACCAGAGTCTGTGGGACTATAAGAGAGAATCGTGGTCTACCAAACTAATTAAAGGAAAAATATAAAAGTCTACAGATGGGAGAAATGACATTCTAACAGAAGGGAGAAGTGATTCTTCTTATATGGAAAGATAAGAAGCTAGTCCATATGGTGACAGCTATTCATGACACCACCATAGCATCTACAGGAAAGGAAGACAGGAGGACTGGCCATCAGATAACTAAGCCCACTTGTATATCAGAGTATAATAAATATATGAAAGGAGTTGATTGATCCAATCAATATCTGGCAAACTTCAATATCCTTCAGAAAACTCGAAAATGGTATAAGAAAGAGGGTTTCTATTTGAGCAATTGTGGTTTATTCAATGTGTTTAAAATATATTGTAGCCTTAATGCACAGAATAAAATGACTTACAAGCAATTTTTGTTAGCAGTAGCTATAGAGTGGGTAACTGACCATTCTGGTGAATGTAGTGGTAGTCCCACACCTGGTCCTTCTTGTGGCATTTCTAAAAGAGCCCCCTGCAAAGATCCACCTTGTTGACCATCAGGTAAAATAAAAGAACATATTCTAGAGGAAATAATACCCACAGGGCTAAACAAAAAATGCTGTTAGAAAGTGTAGTCTGCTCTTCCAGGGGAAAGAACAGTGAAACACAGTATAAATGTAATAGATGTTCTGTTCCCCTGCACAGAGGTGCCTGCTATACTGCCTATCACACTCTAACAAAATATTAGAATGATTTAGTAATACATGTACAAAGTTTCAAATAAATACATTAAGTGAAAAAACGTTTTTTAATATTTATTCAAACGTGGGTGTTTCAATATTCACTTACATAACAAATCGCCAAACACAGGTGTTAGTTTCTGCAAAAATCCCCTGGTCTATAATTTGTTAATAAGGGTTGCATTAAATCTGTAGATTTCTTTGGATAGTGTGGCCATTTTAACAATATTAACTCTTCCTATCCAAGAGCATGGGATATCTATCTATTTCTTTGAATCATCTTCAGTTTTCTTTATTAATGTTTTATAGTTCTCAGCATATAAGTCTTTCACCTCCTTGGTCAGGTTTATTCCTAAGTATTTTATTTTGGGGGGTGTGATTTTAAAAAGTACTTTTTATTATTTTATTTTACATTCCCTTTCTGATATTTCATTGTTAACGTAAAGAAATGCAACCAATTTCTATATGTTAATCTTGTGTCCTGATATCTTGCTGAAATAGTTTTTCAGTTCTTGTAGTTTTTGTGTTGAACCTTAAGGGTTTTCTAAAAATAGTATCAAGTCTTCTGCATATAATTACAATTTTACCTCTTCCCTTCCAACTTGGATAACTTTATTTCTCTTTCTTGTCTGATTGCTGTGGCTATGACTTCCAACACTATGTTGAATAGAAGAGGTGAGAGTGGGCATCCTTGTTCCAGATTTTAGAGGTCAGGTTTTCAGCTTTTCACCATTGAGTATTATATTGGCTCTGGGTTTGTCATAAATAGCTTTTATTATGTTAAGATATGCTCCCTCTATACGAACTTTGGTAAGAGTTTTTTCATGAATAGATGTTGAATTTTGTCAGATGCTTTTTCTGCATCTATTGAGGTGATCACGTGGTTTTTGTATTTTCTTTGGTTAATGTGGTATTTGCAGTAATTGATTTGCGTATGTTGAATGAGACATGAACTTGGGATGTATTGTACTTGGTCATGGTGTATGATCTTTTTTATGTGTTGCTGAATTCAGTTTGCTAATATTTTGTTGAGAAATTTTGCATCTATATTCATCAAAGATAGTGGCCTGTAATTTTCTTTTTTGCTAGTGTCTTTGTCTGGTTTTGGTATCAGACTGATGGTGGCTTCATAGAATGTCTTTGGGAGTTTTCCCTTCTCTTCAGTCTTTTAGAAGAGTTTGAGAAGTGTCAGTATAAGTTCTTCTTTGTATGATTAGTAGAGTTCACCTGTGAAGCCATCTTGTCCTGGACTTTTGTTTGTAGGGAGTTTTTAAATTACAGATTCTAATTCACTTCTTGAATCAGTTTGTTCAAGTTATCTATTTCTTCTTGATTCAGTTTTGTGGGCTGTGTGTTTCTATAAAGTTGTCCATTTCTTCTAGGTTGTTGAATTTGTTAGCATATAATTGTTCATAGTATTCCCTTATTTTTTTTGTATTTTTGTGGTATTGGTTGTTATGTCTCCTTTTTTATATCTTATTTTGTTTATTTGGCTTCACTCCCTCTTTTTCTTGGTGAGCCTGGCCAGAGTTTTGTCCATCTTGTTTACCCTTTCAAAGAACCAGCTCTTGGTTTTATTGATTTTTTTCTACTGTTTTTTTAATCTCTATTTTATTTGTTTCCTCCCTGATCTTTATTATTTCCTTCCTTCTGCTGACTTTAGATTTTGTTTGTTCTCCTTTTTCTAATTCTTTTAAGTGGTAAGTTAGGTTGTTTGACATTTTTCTTGTTTTTTGAAGAAGGCGTGTATCACTATGAACTTACCTCAAAGAACTGCTTTTGCTGCATTCCATATACTTTGTATGGTTGTGTTTTCATTGTCATTTGTCTCAAGGTATTTTTTAACTTTCTCTGACTTCGTTGTTGACGCATTGGTTTTTTAGTAGCATATTGTTTAGTCCCCATGTAATCATTTTTTTCTCATTTCTTTTTCTGTGGTTGATTTCTAGTCTCATGCCATTGTGGTCAGAAAAGATGCCTGAGATAATTTCTATACTCTTAAACTTAGGAGGCTTGTTTTGTGCCCTAGTATGTGGTCCATCCTAGAGAACGTTCCATGTGCACTTGAAAAGAATGCGTATTCTGTTTGGATGTAATATCCTGAAAATATCAATTAAGTCTAACTGTTTTATCATTTAGGATCTCTGTTGCCTTATTGGTTTTCTGTCTCAAAGATCTGTCCATTGATGTGAGTGGAATGTTAAAGTCTCCTACTATTATTGTACTACTGTCAATTTCTCCCTTTATGTCTGTTAGTATTTATGTATTTGGGTGCTCCTATATTAGGTACATATATGTTGACTAGTGTAAAATACTCTTCTTGTGTTATCCTTTTATTATTATATACTGTCCTTCTTTGTCTTTCATTATGGACTTTGTTTTAAAGTCTATTTTGTCTGAGTATTGTGAACGTGCTTTCTTGTCATTTCCATTTGCCTTAGATAATTTTTCCATGCCCTCACTTTCAATCTGTGTGTCCTTTGCCCTATTTTTTAAGTCCAATCTACCACTGTGTCTTTTGATTGGAGCACTTAGTCTATTGACATTAAGGTAATTATTGGTTGATATGTATTTGTTGACATTTTATTTATTTATTTTTTATTTATTTATTTATTTATTTTGGTACGCGGGCCACTGTTGTGGCCTCTTCCATTGCAGAGCACAGGCTCCGGATGCACAGGCTCAGCACCCATGGCTCACGGGCCCAGCCACTCCGCGGCATGTGGGATCTTCCCGGACCGGGTTACGAACTCGCGTCCCCTGCATCAGCAGGCGGACTCTCAACCACTGCGCCACCAGGGAAGCCCTGTTGACATTTTAAACCTGTTTTCTCATTGATTTTTACATTTTTCCTTTGTCCCATACTTTTTCTTTTTGGTTTTTCTTTTGTGGTTTGATGTTTTTCAGTTATATTATACTTACGTTCTCTTCTTTTTGGTTTTTCTGAATCTACTGTATGTTTTTGATTTGTGGTTACCCTGTTTTTCAAATATGTTATTCCCTTCCTATACCTATTTCGCTTAGACTGATAGTCATATAGGCTCAAACACATTCTAAGAAATGAAAATATCTACACTTCTTTACTCTCCTCACCCACATTTTCTGATTTTGATGTCCTCTTCTACATCTTCCTGTTCATCCTTTTGCTGTTCATTGTAGTTATCATCCGTTTCACAAAAATGTTTTGATTCTTTTAAGTCTGTGTACTGGTTTATTTAGGTGATTTGCTTTCCAGTTGTGATTTTCTCTTTCCTATAGATTCTTACTTCTATTTAGAGAATACTTTTGAAAATTTCTTTTAGGATAGGTTTAGTATTGTATTCATTTAGTTTTTGCTTGTCTGAGAAATACTTTCTCTTTCCTTCTATTCTAAATGATAATCTTGCTGGGTAGAGTATCATAGATTGCAGACTTTTCCCCTTCAGGACTTTGAATACATCTTGACACTGCCTCTGGCCTGCAACATTTCTGTAGAGAAATCAGCTGAGAGTCTTACGTCAGTTCCCTTGTAGTTAATGCTTTGTTTTTCTCTTGCTGCCTTTAGAATCATCTCATTAACTTTTGCCATTTTAATTATAATATGTCTTGGTGTAGGTCTGTTTGGGTTTATCTTGTTTGGGACCCTCTGTACTTCATGTACCTGGATATCTTTTGGGGAAGTTTTCAGCCATAATTTCTTCATATACATTTTTGATCCCTTTTTCTCTTTCTTCCCCTTTTGGAATCCCTATTATGCATAGATTGACATGCTTTACATTATCCCATAGGTATCTTATATTGCCTTTTATTTTTTATTTGGCTTTCTGTATGCTGTCCTGATTGGGTGATTTCCACTATTGTATCTTCCAGGTCACTTATTCATTCTTCCGCATTATTCATTCTGCCATTCATTGCCTTTAGCTTGGCTTTCGTCTTGGCAAATGAGTTTTCTAATTTTTCTTGGTTCCTCTTTATAGTTTCTAGTTCCTTTTTATAGTACTCTGCATTTCTTTCAATCACCTTTCTTAATTCCTTCAGTATTTTCATTATCTCCTTTTTGAAATCGGTGTCTATAAGACTGAAGAGGTCTGTTTCATTGTTTATTCTTTCAGGGGAATTCTCTTGGTCTTTTAACTGGGAGTGGTTCCTCTGCTTCTTCACTGTACTTATATTTCTCTTTGTGAGTTTAGGAGAAAGAATTATCTACTGTGGTCTTTGAGGGCTATTTATATGTGGGAGCCTCCCTGTGTAGCTTGTGTGGGTTTAATATTTTTGGTGCAAGGGCTGTTTATAGTGTGAATGCCTATTGCCTATTTCCTCAGTGTGTGCTGGCTGTTATCCCCCTGATAGGGGGTGTGAAGATGGGGTGGCTGGTGCCCGGTCCTGGGGTTCTTGGTGGTGATGGCAGCTCACGTGTGCCCCCCCCCCCAAGAGCACGTGATGGGAGTGGAGGTGCCTCATGACTGCTCCTGGATTTTGGAAGGGCCACAGCAGCAGCTTGCAACTGCTCCTGGAATCCACCAGGGTGGCTTGCAACCTCTCCTGGAGTCTGCAAGGGTGGCAGCAGCTCACGACTGCTCCCAGAATCCAGGAGGGTGGTGGTGGTGGTGGCTTGCATCCACTTCTGTAGCAGGTGCTGACAGCAGCAGTGGCGGTGGCTTGTGATTGCTCCTGGAGCTCGTGTAGTTGGTGTCCTGCCACTTGAGAGCTCACACAGGGAAAAAGACTGCAATGGCAGATCCTGCCCTCCTCTACATCCCCCAAAACAAATGGCACCTGGTTTCTAAGGCACCTGGGCTTCCTCCACATACACCCTCAGTTGCAGTCACACAAGATCCCAGCACATTCAGGCTGCTTTCATGCAGCCCACCCCAGTCCTCTCCCTGGATCTGATCTCCAAAGCCACAGCCTCGGAACCCAGCCACCCCCCCACCCCCATACTGGTGGATGCACGTCTCAGGCTGGGGAATGCAAGGCAGTGGCACTGACCATCTGTGCAGGTCTCTCTCAGATCCAGCTGCTGCAAACTTGTTTGTGCATTCTCTTCTGAGGCTCTGAAGCTCCTCCTTTGTCCCAGCTGATCTCCTTGCTGGTGAGGGGACTTCCAGGGTGTAGGAAACTTTCCTCTTTCACAGCTCTCTCCCAGGGATGCAGGTCCATCCCAATTACTTTCTCACTTTTTTTTTTTGTCCTACCTGGTTTCATGGGGATTTTCTTGCCCTTTCAGCTGTCTGAGGTTTTCTGCCCACATTCAGTAGGCATTCTGTGAGAATCGTTCCACATGTAGATGTATTTTTGAAGTACTTGTGGGAGAAGGTGAACTTCATGTACTACTACTCCACCATCTAGATACTCAATTCCTATCTTTTCTAATTAGTGTTTCCATTTTTTGGACATATACTGAGGAGTGGAATTTCTGGGTCATATGGTAGTTCTATTTTTTAGTTTCTCTTTTTGTGGAAACTTTCATAATGTATTCCACAGTGGCTGCACCAATTTACATTCCCACCAATTTACATTCCCACCATTCCCACTAGAATTCCATTTTCTCCTATCCTCACCAACATTAATTATTTGTGTTCTTTTTGGTGTGAGATGGTATTTCATGGTTTTAATTTGTATTGCTCTGATGATTAACTATGTTGAGGATATTTTCATGTGCCTGTTGGCAATCTGCATATCTTCTTTGGAAAAATACCTATTTATATTTTCTGCCCATTTTAAAATTAGTTTATGTAGGGGTTTTGTTGATGTTGAGTGTATGATCTGTTTATATATTTTGGATATTAATTCCTTACTAGTCATATCATTTGCAAATGTTTTCTCCTAATCAGTAGGTTTTCCTTTTTTGTCAATGATTTCCTTTGCTGTGCAAAAGGTCCTGTTTGGGATTAACATATACACACTACTATATATGAAATATATAACAAACAAGGGCCTACTGTATAGCACAGGGTGCTATACTCAATATCTTGAAATAGCCTATAATGGAAAAATAATCTGAAAAAGAATAGTTATATATATATATATATATTTATCTACTTATCTATCTTATATATATAATTGAATTTCTTTGCTGTACACCTGAAACTAACACAACATTGTAAATCAACTATACTTCAATTTTAAAAAGTTTAATTAGGTCCCATTTGTTTATTTTTGCTTTTATTTCCTTTGCTTTAGGAGACAGATCCAAAAAATTATTGCTGTGATTTACGTCAAAGACTGTTCCACCTATGTTTTTCTCCAGAAGTTTTATGATGTCCTGTCTTATATTTAGGTTTTCTATATGATGTTAGAGAACATTCAAATTTTATTCTTATACATGTAGCTGTCCAGTATTCCCAGCACTAGTTATTGAAGAGACTGCCTTTTCTACATTTTATATTCTTGCTTCCTTTGTTGTAGATTAATTGACTGTAAATGTGTGGGTGTATTTCTGGGCTCTCTTTTCTGTTCCATTGACCTATGTGTTTGGTTTTGTGCCAGTACCATACAGTTTGATTATGCTAGCTTTGTGGTGTAGTCTGAAGTCAGGGAGCATGATTCCTCCAGTTCTGTTCTTATTTTTCAAGATCATTTTGGCTATTTGGGGTCTTCTGTGTTTCCATACAAATTTTAAAATTATTTGTTGTAGTTCTGTGAAAAATGTAATTGGTATTTTGATAGGGGTTACATTGAATCTGTAGATTGCCTTGGGTAGTATGGTCATTTTAAAAATGATAATTCTTCCAATCCATGAACATAGTATATCTTTCCATCTGTTTCTGTTATATTCAATTTCTTTCATCAGTGTTATATAGATTTCTGACTACAGGTCTTTTACCTCCTTTAGTAGTTATTCCTAGGTATTTTATTCTTTTTGATGCAATTGTAATTGGGATTGTTACCTTAATTTCTCTTTCTGATAGTTCATTGTTACTGTATAGAAATGCAACACATTTGTGTATTAATGTTCTATTCTGCAACTTTACCTAATTTATTGATTAGGTCTAGTGATTTTTTGGTGGCATTCTTAGGATTTTCTATTTATAGTATAATGTCATCTGCAAATACTGTCAGTTTTATTCTTCCTTTGCAATTTGGATTCCTTTTATTTCTTTTTCTTGTCTGATTGCTGTCACTAGGATTTCTGATTCTATGTTGAATAATAGTGGCGTGAGTAGGCATCTTGTCTTTTTCCTAATCTTAGAGGAAATGCTTTCAGCTTTTCACCATTGAGTATAATGTTAGCTGTGGGCTTGTAATATGTGGCTTTTATTATGTTAAGGTATGTTTCTGCTGTGCCCACTCTCTGGAGAGTTTTTATCATAAAACGTTGTTGAATTTTGTCAAAAGCTTTTTCTGCATGTATTGAGATGATCACATGGTTTTTAATATTTAATTTGTTAATGTGGTGTATCACACTGATTGATTTGTGGATATTGAAAAAGTCTTGCATCCCTAGGATAAATTCCACTTGATCATGGTGTATGATCCTTTTGATGTATTACTGAATTCAGTTTGCTACTGTTTTCTTGAGGATTTCTACATCTGTATTCATCAGTGATTTTGGCCTATAATTTTTTTTTCTGTAGTGTCTTTGTGTGGCCTGGGTATTAGGGTGATGCCGACCTCACAGAATGTGTTTGGAAGTGTTCCTTCCTCTGTAATTTTTTTGGAACAGTTTGAGAAAAATAGTTGTTAACTCTTCTCTAATTATTTATTAGAATTCACCGGTGAAGCCGTCTGATCCTGGACTTTTGTTTGTTGGAAGTTTTTTTTTTTTTGGTTATTGATTTATATATATTTTATTACTGTTTCATTTTCATTACTGGTAATTGGTCTATGCATATTTTCTATTTCTTCCTCCTTCAGTATTGGGAGATTGTACATGTCTAGGAATTTGTCCATTTCTTCTAGGTTGTCAATTTTATTGGTGTATAATTGCTCTTAGGAGATTTTTCTGATACTTTGTATTTCTGTATTGGTTGTAACTTCTTTTTCATTTCTGATTATATTGATTTGGGCCCTCTCTCTTTTTTCTTTCTTTTTTTTTTTAAAGTCTGGGTAAAGGTTTATTAATTCTGTTTATCTTTTCAAAGAACCAGCTCTTAATTTCATTGAGCTTTTCTTTTTTTAATTTTCTGTTTTTCTGTTGTAAATTTCATTTAAGTTTACTCTCATCTTTATGATTCCTTTCCTTCTTCTAACTTTGAGTTTTGTTTGTTCTTCTTTTTCTAGCTCCTTTAGGTATAAGTTTAGGGTGTTTATTTGAGATTTTTCTTGTTTCCTGAGGTAAGCTTGTATTGCTATAAACTTCCCTCTTAAAACTGCTTTTGCTGCATCCCTTAGATTTTGTATCATTGTGTTTTCATTTTCATTTGTCTCCAGGTACGTTTTGATTTCCTTTTTGATTATATTCAGTGATCCATTGGTTGTTTAGTACCACATTGTTTAGCCTCCCTGTGTTTGTGTGTTTTGCAGTTTTTTTCTTGTAGTTGATTTCTGCTCTCACAGTGTTATGATTGAAAAAGATGCTTGATATTATTTCAGTCTTCTTGAATTTACTGAGACTTGTTTTGTGGCCTAGAATGTGAGCTATAATGGAAATGTCCTATGTGCACTTGAAAAGATTGTGTATCTTTGCTGCTTTTGGATGGAATGTTCTGTGTGTGTTTGTGTGTGTGTGTGTGTGTGTATAAAATGCATCTTGTATAATGTGTCATATAATGCCAGTGTTTCCTTATTGATTTTCTGTCTGGATGATCTGTCCATTGATGTAAGTGGGTGTTAAAGACCCCTAGTATTATTGTGTTACTGTTGACTTCTACCTTTATGTCTGTTAATATTTGCTTTATGTATTTATGTGCTCCATGTTGAGTGCATATATATTTACAATTGTTATATCTTCTTCTTGGATTGATCCTTTATCATTATGTAATGTCTTTCTTTGTCTCTTATAACAGTCTTTATTTTAAAGTCTAATATAAGTATTGCTACCCCAGCTTTCTTTTGGTTTCCATATTCATGGAATAGCTTTTTCTATTCCCTCACTTTCAGTCAGTGTGTGTCTTTAGATCTGAAAGGAATTTCTTGTAGGCAGCATATATATATATATACAGGTCTCGGTTTTATCCATTCAGCCACTCTGTGTGTTTTGATTGGAGGTTTTAGTCCATTTACATTTAAAATAATTTAAAATACCTTTAAAATAATTATTGATATGTGTATTTTTATTGCCATTTTGTTAACTATTTTCAGGTTGTTTTTTTGTAGGTGCTTTTTGTTCCTTTCTTCTTCTTTTATTCTATTCTCTTGAGGTTTGATGACTATCTTTGGTGTTATGTTTGGATTTCTTTTTGTGTGTATCTATTATAGATTTTTGGTTTGTGGTTACCATGAGGTTTAGCAATCTATATATACACATGATTGTTTTAAGTTGCTGATCTCTTAATTTCAAATGCATTTTTAAAACACTGCATTTGTACTCTCTTCCCTCATGATTACTCTTTTTGATATATTTTATGTCTAACTGTTTTGTGTATCCCTTATCTGCTTATTGTGGATATAAATGATTTTACTACTTTTGTCTTTTACCCTTCCTACTACCTTTGTGCATGGATGATTTTCTACCTTTACTATAAGTTTGCCTTTACTGATAAGCTTTTAGTTTTTGTGATAGTTGTGTTTCTTGTTGTGTCTTTTTCTGTTTTACTTAGTGAAGTTCCTTTAACGTTTCTTGTAAACCTTGTTTGGTGGTATTGAACTCTTGTAGCTTTTGCTTCTCTGTGAAGCTTTTGATCTCTCCATCAAATCTGAATAAGAGCCTTTCTGGGTGGAGTATTCTTGGTTGTAGGATTTTCCCTTTCTCACTTTGAATATATTGTGCCATTCCCTTCTGGCCTACAGAGTTTCTGCTGAAAAGTCAGCTGATAGCCTTAAGGGAGTTACCCTGTACTTTATATGTTGCTTTTACCTTGCTGCTTTAAATATTCCGTCTTTATCCTTAATTTTTGCCATTTTAGTTACAATGTGTTTTGATCTGTCTTCTTTGGGTTAATTCTGTGTGAGACTCTCTGTGCCTCCTGAACTTGGGTGTCTGCTTCCTTTCCCAGGTTAGGGATGTTTTTAGCTATTCTATCTCTAATTATGTTCTTAGCCCCTTTATCTGTCTCTTCTCCTTCTGGGACCCCTATAATGAAAATATTAGTGGACCTGATATTTTCCCAGTGGTCTCCTATACAGTTTTCATTTCTTTTCATTCTTTTTTTCCTTTTTTAGTTCAGCATCAGTGATTTCCATGACTCTGTCTTCCAGCTCGCTGATCCATTCCTCTGGATTACTTAGTCCGTCATTGTTTCCTTCTAGTGTATTTTTCATGTTAGTTATTTTATTCCTGTTTGGTTATTCTTTATATTTTCTAACTCTGTTAAAAACTTCTAACTTCTTGCTCTGTACATACTTTCTTCTCCGTTGTTCTTTTTTCTTTTTTTAACATCTTTATTGGGGTATAATTGCTTTACAATGGTATGTCAGTTTCTGCTTTATAACAAAGTGAATCAGTTATACATATACATATGCTCCCATATCTCTTCCCTCTTGCGTCTCCCTCCCTCCCGCCCTCCCTATCCCACCCCTCCAGGCGGTCACAAAGCACCGAGCTGATATCCCTGTGCCATGTAGCTGCTTCCCACTAGCTATCTACCTTACGTTTGTTAGTGTATATATGTCCATGACTCTCTCTAGCCCTGTCACAGCTCACCCTTCCCCCTCCCCATATCCTCAAGTCCGTTCTCCAGTAGGTCTGTGTCTTTATTCCTGTCTTACCCCTAGGTTCTTCATAATATTTTTTTCCTTAAATTCCATATATATGTGTTAGCATACGGTATTTGTCCTTTTCTTTGACTTCACTCTGTATGACAGACTCTAGGTCTATCCACCTCATTACAAATAGCTCAATTTCGTTTCTTTTTATGGCTAATATTCCATTGTATATATGCGCCACATCTTCTTTATCCATTCATCCGATGATGGGCACTTAGGTTGTTTCCATCTCCGGGCTATTGTAAATAGAGCTGCAATGAATATTTTGGTACATGACTCTTTTTGAATTTTGGTTTTCTCAGGGTATATGCCCGGTAGCGGGATTGCTGGGTCATATGGTAGTTCTATTTGTACGTTTTTAAGGAACCTCCATACTGTTCTCCATAGTGGCTGAACCAATTCACATTCCCACCAGCAGTGCAAGAGTGTTCCCTTTTTGTCACACCTTCTCCAGCATTTATTGTTTCTAGACTTTTTGATGATGGCCATTCTGACTGGTGTGAGATGATATCTCATTGTAGTTTTGACTTGCATTTTTCTAATGATTAATGATGTTGAGCATTCTTTCATGTGTTTGTTGGCAGTCTGTATATCTTCTTTGGAGAAATATCTATGTAGGTCTTCTGCCCATTTTCAGATTGGGTTGTTTGTTTTTTTGTTATTGAGCTGCATGAGCTGCTTGTAAATTTTGGAGATTAATCCTTTGTCAGTTGCTTCATTTGCAAATATTTTCTCCCATTCTGAGGGTTCTCTTTTGGTCTTCTTTATGGTTTCCTTTGCTGTGCAAAAGCTTTGCAGTTTCATTAGGTCCCATTTGTTTATTTTTGTTTTTATTTCCATTTCTCTGGGAGGTGGGGCAAAAAGGATCTTGCTGTGATTTATGTCATAGAGTGTTCTGCCTATGTTTTCCTCTAAGAGTTTGATAGTTTCTGGCCTTATATTTAGGTCTTTAATCCATTTTGAGCTTATTTTTGTGTATGGTATTAGGGAGTGATCTAACCTCATACTTTTACATGTATCTGTCCATTTTTCCCAGCACCACTTATTGAAGAGGCTGTCATTTCTCCACTTTACATTCCTGCCACCTTTATCAAAGATAAGGTGTCCATATGTGCGTGGGTTTATCTCTGGGCTTTCTATCCTGTTCCTTTGATCTATCTTTCTGTTTTTGTGCCAGTACCATACTGTCTTGATTACTGTAGCTTTGTAGTATAGTCTGAAGTCAGGGAACCTGATTCCTCCAGCTCCGTTTTTCGTTCTCAAGATTGCTTTGGCTATTCGGGGTCTTCTGTGTTTCCATACAAATTGTGAAATTTTTTGTTCTAACTCTGTGTAAAATGCCAGTGGTAGTTTGATAGGGATTGCATTGAATCTGTAAATAACTTTGGGTATAGAGTCATTTTCACAATGTTGATTCCTCCAATCCAAGAACATGGTATATCTCTCCATCTATTTGTACCATCTTTAGTTGCTTTCATCAGTGTCTTATAATTTTCTGCATACAGGTCTTTTGTCTCCTTAGGTAGGTTTATTCCTAGATATTTTATTCTTTTTGTTGCAATGGTAAATGGGAGTGTTTTCTTGATTTCACTTTCAGATTTTTCATCATTAGTATATAGGAATGCTAGAGATTTCTGTGCATTAATTTTGTATCCTGCTATTTTACCAAATTAATTGATTAGCTCTAGTAGTTTTCTGGTAGCATCTTTAGGATTCTCTATGTATAGTATCATGTCATCTGCAAACAGTGACAGCTTTAATTCTTCTTTTCCGATTTGGATTCCTTTTATTTCCTTCTCTTCTCTGATTGCTGTGGCTAAAACTTCCAAAACTATGTTGAATAAGAGTGGTGAGAGTGGGCAACCTTGTCTTGTTCCTGATCTTAGAGGAAATGCTTTCAGTTTTTCACCATTGAGGATGATGTTGGCTGTGGGCTTGTCATATATGGCCTTTATTATGTTGAGGAAAGTTCCCTCTATGCCTACTTTCTGCAGGGTTTTTATCATAAATGGGTGTTGAATTTTGTCAAAAGCTTTCTCTGCATCTATTGAGATGATCATATGGTTTTTCTCCTTCAATTTGTTAATATGGTTTATCACATTGATAGATTTGCGTATATTGAAGAATCCTTGCATTCCTGGAATAAACCCCACTTGATCATGGTGTATAATCCTTTTAATGTGCTGTTGGATTCTGTTTGCTAGTATTTTATTGAGGATTTTTGCATCTATGTTCATCAGTGATATTGGCCTGTAGTTTTCTTTCTTTGTGACATCCTTGTCTGGTTTTGGTATTAAGGTGATGGTGGCCTCGTAGAAGGAATTTGGGAGTGTTCCTCCCTCTGCTAGATTTTGGAAGAGTTTGAGAAGGATAGGTGTTAGCTCTTCTCAAAATGTTTGATAGAATTCGCCTGTGAAACCATCTGGTCCTGGGCTTTTGTTTGTTGGAAAATTTTTAATCACAGTTTCAATTTCAGTGCTTGTGATTGGTCTGTTCATATTTTCTACTTCTTCCTGATTCAGTCTTGGCAGGTTGTGCATTTCTAAGAATTTGTCCATTTCTTCCACATTGTCCATTTTATTGGCATAGAGTTGCTTGTAGTAATCTCTCATGATCTTTTTTATTTCTGCAGTGTCAGTTGTTACTTCTCCTTTTTCATTTCTAATTCTATTGATTTGAGTCTTCTTCCTTTTTTTCTTGATGAGTCTGGCTAGTGGTTTATCTATTTTGTTTATCTTTTCAAGGAACCAGCTTTTAGTTTTATTGATCTTTGCTATTGTTTCCTTCATTTCTTTTTCATTTATCTCTGATCTGATTTTTATGATTTCTTTCCTTCTGCTAGCTTTGGGGTTTTTTTTGTTCTTCTTTCTCTAATTGCTTGAGGTGCAAGGTTAGGTTGTTTATTCTAGATGTTTCCTGCTCCTTAGGGTGGGCTCGTATTGCTATAAACTTCCATCTTAGAACTGCTTTTGCTGAATCCCATAGGTTTTGGGTCGTTGTGTCTCCATTGTCATTTGTTTCTAGGTATTTTTTTATTTCTTCTTTGATTTCTTCAGTGATCACTTCATTATTAAGTTGTGTATTGTTTAGCCTCCATGTGTTTGTATTTTTTACAGATCTTTTCCTGTAATTGATAGCTAGTCTCATGGCGTTGTGGTCGGAAAAGATACTTGATACATTTTCAATTTTCTTAAATTTACCAAGGCTTGATTTGTGACCCAAGATATGATCTATCCTGGAGAATGTTCCATGAGCACTTGAGAAAAATGTGTATTCTGTTGTTTTTGGATGGAGTGTCCTATAAATATCAATTAAGTCCATCTTGTTTAATGTATCATTTAAAGCTTGTGTTTCCTTATTTATTTTCATTTTGGATGATCTGTCCATTGGTGAAAGTGGGGTGTTAAAGTTCCCTACTATGAATGTGTTACTGTCGATTTCCCCTTTTATGGCTGTTAGTATTTGCCTTATGTATTGAGGTGCTCCTATGTTGGGTGAATAAATATTTACAATTGTTATATCTTCTTGTTGGATCGATCCCTTGATCATTATGTAGTGTCCTTCGTTGTCTCTTCTAATAGAATGTATTTTAGAGTCTATTTTGTCTGATATGAGAATTGCTACCCCAGCTTTCTTTTGGTTTCCATTTGCATGGAATATCTTTTTCCATCCCCTTACTTTCAATCTGTATGTGTCTCTAGGTCTGAAGTGGGTCTCTTGTAGACAGCATATATAAGGGTCTTGTTTTTGTGTCCATTCAACCAATCTGTGTCTTTTGGTGGGAGCATTTAGTCCATTTACATTTAAGGTAATTATCGATATGTATGTTCCTATTCCCATTTTCTAAATTGTTTTTGGTTCGTTATTTTAGGTCTTTTCCTTCTCTTGTGTTTCTTGCCTAGAGAAGATCCTTTAGCATTTGTTGTAAAGCTGGTTTGGTGGTGCTGAACTCTCTCAGCTTTTGCTTGTCTGTAAAGGTTTTAATTTCTCCATCAAATCTGAATGAGATCCTTGCTGGGTAGAGTAGTCTTGGCTGCAGGTTTTTCTCCTTCATCACTTTCAGTATGTCCTGCCACTCCCTTCTGGCTTGCAGGTTTTCTCCTGAGAGATCAGCGGTTAACCTTATGGGGATTCCCTTGTGTGTTATTTGTTGTTTTTCCGTTGCTGCTTTTTTTTTTTTTTTTTTTGGTGGTATGCGGGCCTCTCACTGCCATGGCCTCTCCTGCTGCAGAGCACAGGCTCCGGACGCACAGTGTCAGCGGCCACGGCCCACGGGCACAGCCGCTCCGCGGCATGGGGGATCCTCCTGGACCGGGGCACGAACCCGCGTCCCCTGCATCGGCAGGCAGACTCCCAACCACTGCGCCACCAGGGAAGCCCCCTTGCTGCTTTTAATATGCTTTCTTTGTGTTTAATTTTTGACAGTTTGATTAATATGTGTCTTGGCATATTTCTCCTTGGATTTATCCTGTATGGGACTCTCTGTGCTTCCTGGACTTGATTAACTATTTCCTTTCCCATGTTAGGGAAGTTTTCAACTATAATCTCTTCAAATATTTTCTCAGTCCCTTTCTTTTTCTCTTCTTCTTCTGGAACCCCTATAATTCGAATGTTGGTGTGTTTAATGTTGTCCCAGAGGTCTCTGAGACTGTCCTCAGTTCTTTTCATTCTTTTTTCTTTATTCTGCTCTGCAGTAGCTATTTCCACTATTTTATTTTCCAGGTCACTTATCCGTTCTTCTGCCTCAGTTATTCTGCTATTGATCCCATCTAGAGTACTTTTAATTTCATTTATTGTGTTGTTCATCATTGCTTGTTTCATCTTTATTTCTTCTAGGTCCTTGTTAACTGTTTCTTGCATTTTGTCCATTCTATTTCCAAAATTTTGGATCATCCTTACTATCATTATTCTGAATTCTTTTTCAGGTAGACTGCCTATTTCCTCTTCATTTGTTAGGTCTGGTGCATTTTTATCTTGCTCCTTTATCTGCTGTGTGTTCTTCTGTCTTCTCATTTTGCTTATCTTACTGTGTTTGGGGTCTCTGTTTTGCAGGCTGCAAGTTCGTAGTTCCTGCTGTTTTTGATGTCTGTCTCCAGTGGCTAAGGTTGGTTCAGTGGGTTGTGTAGGCTTCCTGGTGGAGGGGACTAGTGCCTGTGTTGTGGTGGATGAGGCTGGATCTTGTCTCTCTAGTGGGCAGGTTCACGTCTGGTGGTGTGTTTTGGGGTGTCTGTTGACTTATGATTTTAGGCAGCCTCTGTGCTAATGGGTGGGGTTGTGTTCCTGTTTTGCTAGTTGTTTGGCATAGGTTGTCCAGCACTGTAGCTTGCTGGTCATTGAGTGAAGCTGGGTGCTGGTGTTAAGATGGAGGTCTCTGGGAGATTTTCGCCATTTGGTATTATGTGGAGCTGGGAGGTCTCTTGTTGATCAGTGTCCTGAAGTTGGCTCTCCCACCTCAGAGGCAGAGCCCTGACTCCTGGCTGGAGCACCAAGAGCCTTTCATCCACACGGCTCAGAATAAAAGGGAGAAAAAGTAGAGAGAATCAGTAGAAGTATGAAGAAAAAAAGAAAGAAAGGAGGGAAGGAAGGAAGGAAGGTAGGAAGGAAGAAAGAAAGAAGCAAAGAAGGAAAGAAGGCAAGAAGGAAAGAAAGGAGGGAGGGAGGAAGGAAGGAAGGAGGGAAGGAATGAAAAAAGGCAGAAAGAAAGAAGATACAGTAAAATAAAATAAAGTATAATAAAGTTATTGAATTAAAAATTATTTAGGAAAAAGAAAAACAAGGGACGGATAGAATCTTAGGACAAATGTTGGAAGCAAAGCTATACAGACAAAATCTTACACAGAAGCATGCACATACACCCTCACAAAAAGAGGTAAAGGGGAAATAATCATAAATCTTGCTCTCAGAGACCACCTCCTCAATTTGGGATGATTCGTTGTCTAAAGGAGGGAAGGAAGGAAGGAAAGAAAGGAAGGAAGAAAGAAAGAAAGAAAGAACAAAGGTAAAGTATAATAAAGTTATTAAAATTAATGATTAAAAAAAATTAAAAAAAAAAAACCATGGACGCACAGAACCCTAGGACAAATGGTGGAAGCAAGACTATACAGACAAGATCTCACACAGAAGCATACACATTCACAAAAAGAGGAAAAGGGGAAAAAATTCATAAATCTTGCTCTCGAAGCCCACCTCCTCAGTTTGGGATGATTCGTTGTCTATTCATGTATTCCACAGATGCAGGTACATCGTTGATTGTGGAGCTTTAATCCGCTGTTTCTGAGGCTGCTGGGAGAGATTTCCCTTTCACTTCTTTGTTCGCACAGCTCACAGGGCCTCAGCTTTGGATTTGGCCCTGCCTCTGCGTGTAGGTCCCTGGAGCGCGTCTGTTCTTCACTCAGACAGGACGGGGTTAAGGGAGCCGCTGATTCGGGGGCTCTGGCGCACTGAGGCCGGGGGGAGGGAGGGGCATTGCGTGCGGGGCAGGCCTGCCGCGGCAGAGGCCGGCGTTACGTTGCACCAGCCTGAGGCCCGCCGTGCGTTCTCCCGGGGAAGTTGTCCCTGGATTCCGGGAACCTGGCGATCCAGGCTCCCCGTGGCGGCCTGCACAGGCTCCCCGGAAGAGGGGTGTGGATGGTGACCTGTGCTCGCACACAGGCCCCTTGGTGGCGGCAGCAGCAGCCTTAGCATCTCCCGCCCGTCCCTGGGGTCCGTGCTTTTAGCCGCGGCTCGCGCCCGTTTCTGGGGTCCGCGCTTTCAGCCGCGGCTTGCGCCCATCTCTGGGGTCTGCATTTAGCCGCGGCTCGCGCCCTTCTCTGGAGTTCGTGCTTTTAACCGCGGCTCGCGCCCGTCTCTGGAGTTCCTTTAAGCAGCGCTCTTAAACCCCTCTCTTTGTGCACCAGGAAACAAAGAGGGAAGAAAAAGTCTCTTGCCTCTTCGGCAGGTGCAACCTTTTCCCCGGACTCCCTCCCGGCTAGCTGTGGTGCATAACCCCTTCAGGCTATGTTCCAGCCGCCAACCCCAGTCCTGTCCCTGCCTCAGCTCCCAGCCCCGCCCGCCCTAGCGGGTGAGCAGACAAGCCTCTCGGGCTGGTGAGTGCCGGTCGGCACCGATCCTCTGTGCAGGAATCTCCCCGCTTTGCCCTCCGCACCGCTGTTGCTGTGCACTCCTCCGCGGTTTTGAAGCTCCCCCCTCCGCCTCCCGCAGTCTCCGCCCACGAAGGGACTTCCTAGTGTGTGGAAACTTTTCCTCCTTCACAGCTCCCTCCCACTGGTGCAGGTGCCGTCCCTATTCTTTTGTCTCTGTTTTTTCTTTTTTTCTTTTGCCCTACTCAGGTATGTGGGGGGGTTCTTGGCTTTTGGGAGGTCTGAGGTCTTCTGCCAGCCTTCAGTAGGTGTTCTGTAGGAGTTGTTCCACGTGTAGATGTATTTCTGGTGTATCTGTGGGGAGGAAGGTGATCTCCGCGTCTTACTCTTCTGCCACCTTCAAGGTCCCCCTCCCTTGTTCTTTGATCATCTTTACAATGACTACCCTGAACTCTTTCTCAGGTACATTGTCTATATCCACTTCACTTAGTCCTTCTGGAGTTTTATCTTGTTCCTTCCTTTGGAGTATGTTCCTCTATCATTTCATTTTGCCTAACTTGGTTTTTTTTTGTTTTTATGTATCTGGTACGTTTCCTGACCTTGGAGAGTGACATTTTAAAGGAGAAGTCCTATGCATGCCAGCAGTGCAATTCTCTCTCTTTGCCAGAGCTATATGCTCTAGGGTTCCCCCCCATGAGGGTTGTATGGATCTTTGTATTGTGGCAGGCTGACTAGCCTAGAGCAGTTCCTGTCTCTTGTTGGGATCATTGTCCTTCAAGCTACTTTATTATACCATGACTTCATTTATTCAACATATCCTTCAGTAGTGACTATAGGCTATGTTGTAGGCACTGTTCTATATACTGGGAATATAGTGGTGAACCTAAGATTCTGCACTGGCTGAGTTACATTCTGGTGTAACTAATTAGACCATTAACACATATACTAATAATATGTAAATTGTCAGGTGATGAGTCCTATGATGTAAAAAAAATAAGATAAAGGGGATAGAAGGTGATTATGTCATTTTATATGAGATGTTCAGAGGAAGTGTGTCTGGTAAGGAGACATTTAATGATGCTTTAGATATGGTATATTTGAGATGACAGTTGGACACTCAAGTGGAGATGTAAATTAGTCTTGAACCCAGTGAGTAGGTCCAGACTGTAGTTAAACAGATGGGATAGCTGGAAGATGTACTGTATTTAAAGCTATGAGATTGGATGAGTATCCAGTAGAGGATCAGAGAAGACTGACTAGTGAAGGAGGAAAACTACAAGATAATGGTGTCCTGGAGACCAATCCTAGAATGTATTGCACAAAGGAGGGGAGACAAACTGTATAAAATTGCTACAGATAGTGATGGGTCAAGTATGATGATTGAAAACTGACCATTTAGATTGGCAATGAGGTTGTTCTGACTTTGAGAATAGTAGTTATGGTAGAATAATGGGAAACAAAATGTTGAATGAAGAGGGTTTAAAGAAAGAATGGGAGGGAAAAAGTAGAAGGCAGGAAGTGAGACAAATTTTACCACGAGATTTGCTGCAAACAGAAGTCAAATGAAGCATTAGCTGGAGGGAAGATGAGATTCCCTCCAATGAGATATGTCACTTTTTTCTGAGCAATATTAGTGTTGATCTGATCTCAGGATCATGGTTTGGCTTATCTGGGTTGATTGAAATGACTTTTTGTCTCTCCCTAGTTTAGTGAATGCTCAGTTATTTAACTGAAGACCTCTCTGTGTTGTTCTTTGAAAGGATTAACAATATTTTCTATCAATCCAGTTTTGTGAACAATCAGCATCTTCACTCTTCTGGAATAGTGGTTCTTCATGTCACAGAACTTGGATCTTACAAGCAGCCCCAAACTGTAATTTTGCTGGGCAACAATTTTGAATCGTTTGTGCTGTATTATTTCAGTATTAAAGTTATTTAGCTAGCTGACTTCTAAGTAGTTACATCTCAAAATGCTCTTATCCTCCATTAATCATTATGATAGGTGTAACTCTGATGTAGTATTACAAAGTTATTCTGAGATGTGGGATAACAACAGTGCAAGAACTAGTGCTTGAAAAAACCAGGGGGCATTCTGCTCATCTGATACCTATATTAACAGATTAATATAAAAGTGTACTCGGGCTACATTAACGAAATTCCAGACTGGGTGGCAGAAATAATAGGAATTTATTTTCTCTCAATTTGTTTTGGAGGCTAGAAGACTGAGATCAAGATGTTGGCAGGTTTGATTTCATCTGAGGCCTTTCTCCTTGGCTTGCAGATGGCCGCCTTCTTGCTGTGTCCTCACATGGTTTTGCCCCTGTGTGTTGTGTGTCCAAATTTCCTCTTCTTATGAGGACACCAGTCAGATTTATGAGAACCCACCCCAACAACCTCATTTTGACTTAATCACCTCTTTAAAGGCTCTATTTCCAAATACTTCAAATTTGGGGGTACTAGGGGTTAGGGCTTTAGCATATGGGTTTTGGGGAAACACAATTCATCCTACCACCTGTGGTAATCTGTTCTGTTAGTGTATAACATATTTTTAAAGGGACGAGAAAAAAATAAGCAATTTGAAAAACAGTAGTAAGAAGTAGCAACTTAGACCAAATGAGAGTTAGAAAAACTAATAAATTAATAAATAACATTTACTACTCCTCTACTGTGGGTCAGGTATGTGATATACACACACATATAAAAATATGTATACAGTCATCTCTCAGTATCTGCAGGAGATTGGTTCCAGGACCTGCTACTGATACCAAAATCTGAGGATGCTCAAGTCCCATAGTCAGCTCTTCATACTCATGGGTTTTGTATCTGTAGGTTCAGCCAACCATGAATAGCATATTAAGTTTTCAGTCACAGTTGCCTGAATCTGTGAATGCAGAATGTGTGGATACTGAGGGCCAACTGCATACTTATTGAAAAAAATCCACAGATAAGTGGACCTGTGCAGTTCTTTCCCTTGAACTATCTGGGGGTTAAGGGCGCTGACCTCTGCCCAGTTGAAAATCCTTATGTAACTTAGAGTTGGTTCTCCCTATCTGTGGAATCAACCAACCATAGATCATGTAGTACTGTAGTATTTACTGTTGAAAAAAATCCATGTATAAGTGAACTGGCACAGTTCAAACTTGTGTTGTTCAAGGGCCAACTGTATATGAGTCATACTACAAGATCAGTGTTATTCCCACTTCTTGGATGAGGACATTTAGATTCTGAACTTTAATAATTCACAAAAAGTCTTAAATCTGTACAGGTATCTCAATTTTTAAAAATGTTACATTCAACATATGGTAGCCATGGCAGAGAAGATAAGGATATACAAAATAATTTAAAACATTTAACAAAAAATTGTTAAAAATAATAACTATAAAATGTAAAGCAGATAAATTTTAGCTATCTACAAGATTCATTTCTGTGATGTCTGTTTCCAAATGATTAGAAATAAATGTGATGATTGTACACATAATAGGATATCCACATTGTTGATAATATTAAAGTCTTGGTGCAAATTTTGATGAGATAGTGAAAGTTTACATTTTCTTCTCCCCAGAGTGATTATCAAAAGTTTAAGAAAACGTGCAAATATCTGGATACTACCATCTATCCAAATACATTTGGTGCATTTTCAAAAGTATTTCCTTTTACAATATAGTTTGTTTTAGGATTAAAAATTATCAAATGTAAATGCAAATTAGCAGCTAATATAGTTATGTGCACATCATATTTTTGCTTCAATTACTTTTGCTTAGTTTTATTCACTTTAGTTAGGGCTCTAGAAATGAGAGTACCATCAATCTGTTTGTGTCATGTCTGCATATATTCATCATTTAAAAAAGAACAATATTCATACTGACATGTTTGAAAAAATGACAGCTAGTTTGAAGTGTATATTAAATTCAGATTTTTTAAAAAAGGCAAAAAGGAAAGGCAATCTATTTGATTTATTTCTCTATTTTGAAAAGTTGAAAGTGGTTATTTTGAAAATCAGTTGCACTCAAGTGGACTTGTAAAACAATTTTAATTTTTACTCAAAATATATGAGAGGTCATCATTAGTCCTTATCTTACACTTGTAAAATGGAGACAATTGTACAGGAAGGGAAGGGAAACAGAAGTTATTAGATTTTAAGCTCAAGTTTCAAAAGTATTCAAATAAGGCAGGTAAAAAAAAAGATACTTTCCCATTGTCCAACATAATTTTCATGTCCCCTTATTTCATAAAACATAAATATCATTTACCAGAAATAATAGTTTATTTTAGATTTTTTCCTAAATACCATGATTTCTTGCTTTTTAAAGGAAGGCTCCCCAGCAGTGCCACCTATAAACTGACCAGCAGTTTCTCTCTTTAAAAAAATTCCAATCTATGTGGATTTAAAGAATAAATATCACACCCCCATGGTAAACTATTTTATCACCACCATATATAAGTGATCAGTATTTTTCAATGAAGAAATTCATAGCATCAAACAGTGTTATACTGCACTATGATTGGACTGACTGAAGTATGGGCCTCTGTATACAAATTCTGATAAGACACCTGAAAAACAGGGGGAAAAGGAAATGGAAACTTACACTGCATTGAAGAGACTGTGTGCAGAGGACCTTGCATGGATGCCACTTGCACTGAGTGCAAGTGGAATAAAGCTAGGAATGAAGCTTGGCTACCTAAAATAATTTTGATCAAAGTAATTTTGATCAAAACTCACCCAACCTAATAAAATTCTAAAGAAACTGACAAAAAGTGCTACCCCTAATGTCACCTATAACTAGATAGTATTGTCTGTGAGGAAAATAACCAACTCAGTAGGTACTCTTTATGTGGAAACAAAAATAGAGGGCTTTGTCATTATTCATCAGGCACAGGGAGGAGAATGCTGCTTTATTAAAAAAAAAAAAAAAAAGACAAGGTTAAAAGTGAACTGGTAGCCCCCAGAAGTATAGTATCAATTGTTAATCTAACTCCTACCTCCAGGTGGCCATATGTTGTACACTTCCAGTAAATTCTGACTCAGTCTTACCTAATAAGAAATGAACATACAAAGAAAAACAATAAACCAACAATAAAACCCTGTGATGATGAATGTTGCTCATTCCAAAATAAGAGTAAGGAACTCTGAATAAAAAAAAAACAAAAATTGCTTGTACACAGCAACAGTGCAAGTGTCATCCATGCCAGGTCCTGTGCACACAATCTCTTCAATGCAGTATAAGTTTCCTCTCAGCAGCCACCTGCAAAGAACTGAAGTGTAGTGAATGGATTTGCACTGCAGCTGATTCACTGACACTGTAAGGAAGAGTGGCCAGTGCCATTATTCGTGTTTAGTGGCTGAATACTAATCTTGGGAAATACTTAGTCACTAGACTTTTTTCTTAACAAGCAGTTTCTCATGAACAAGGTCTGGTCAACAGTGAACTAGAATGAATCTCAACCTGACCTCCTTGACTTTTAGGACATTTTTAACTCTGCCTCTCTTTTTTTTTTAAATGTCGGTTCATTGGTTTGTTTATTTATTTACTTTTGGCTGTGTTGGGTCTTCGTTTCTGTGCGAGGGCTTTCTCCAGTTGCGGCAAGCGGGGGCCACTCTTCATCACAGTGTGCGGACCTCTCACTATTGTGGCCTCTCTTGTTGCAGAGCACAGGCTCCAGATGCACAGGCTCAGTAGTTGTGGCTCACAGGCCCAGTTGCTCTATGGCATGTGGGATTTTCACAGACCAGGGCTCGAACCCCTATCCCATGCATCGGTAGGCAGATTCTCAACCACTGCGCCACCAGGGAAGCCCCCTCTTTGCCTCTTTTAAAGTGTTGTTTGATAGGCAGCCACTAAAATAAATCCTCCCCCTTTCAACTTACTTCCTTTTTTTCCCCTAAGGTTGGCCCTGTGTAAACCTAAAAACATATGGTAACTTTATATACAAGGTTTCTCAAAGTGCAAAATGTGTTACATATAATTTCATAGGCTTCATTTATACAGAGCATTCTATACAATACAGTACAGTTTGCGAATTCTGTTCATAAATTTACACCACTTAGACAACTACAGTTGACCCTTGAACAATGTGGGTTTGAACCGCCATGGGTCCACTTATACATGGACTTTTTTTTTTTTTTTTTGCGGTATGCGGGCCTCTCACTGTTGTGGCCTCTCCCGTTGTTGAGCACAGGCTCCGGACGCGCAGGCTCCGCGGCCATGGCTCACGGGCCCAGCCACTCTGCGGCATGTGGAATCCTCCCAGACCGGGGCACGAACCCGTGTTCCCTGCATCGGCAGGCGGACTCTCAACCACTGCGCCACCAGGGAAGCCCCATGGACATCTTTTGATAGTGAATCCTACGGCACTACATGATCCACAATTAGTTCAGTCCACAAATGCAGAGGAATTTTGTATACAGGGGAGGGGTTTGACTACAAATTATGCATGGATTAACACACCAACCCTTGCCCATGTTGTTCAAGGGTCAACTGTACTTCAAAAGGTGGCCACTCAAAGTAACCCAATGCCTTCCTACACAAGGTTAATATAGCTGAACTGTACAGGCTTTGTTCAGAACAAAACACAGTGAATTTACACTTATATATACATACATAGTTTAAAATGCTCTTTAAATGGTTAAGGATAGCTAGACAAATCTCACCAACCATGAAATATATTTTGGTTTCTGGTTTGCACACATACATTGTACACAATATTTAAAAAAATAATTTGCAAGACAAGTCATTTTATTTATTTTTACACCATCTACTCAGGCTGTGACTCTTTTGGAAGGGTTCTTGCCCGCTGTAGAACCACACTAAGCTCTTCGATGACCTTTGGTGGTAACTTATTATTAGAGTCCAAAGTAGCTTTGCCATTCCTGTCCTCAGTCTTCCTCAATGTCTTTAGGCCTTTCTGGCCTTTCTGTTGCCCTTGAAGGACCTCAGCCTCTGTGTCCTCCAGACAGTTGAAACTCCAATGTTTTCTGGTTCGACTTTGAAGTTTCTCATCCTTGTGCTCCAGGCACTGGGCCACGATGGAGGCTCTCTCCCTTAAGGTGCCATCCCCAGGCTCTTGGTCACGCTTTGCACTGAGCCGTAGCCTTTCGAGTTCTGCTTTTGCACTCTAAAAATAAAACAAAACATCTCACAGGGAAGCAAGATCTGGAACACTTTTTTTAAAGAATACTCTGCACATAAAAGTTGATGCTTCTTGTATTAGAATTTATTTCTATGATTTAGGTTCTAACATGACTTTGGTACAAGCAGCATGTCTGAATTTATAGACTGATCTTAGAGCTACAAAATCAACTGAAATGGAGATCATGGAAATTCATTTTAACAAGCATTTAGCATACCACTTCAAAGATGTCTTTCAAGTTAGTTATTCAAATTAACTCTCATTTCAAACTTGCCTCTTCCAATTCAGTGCCGCTTATATGTGTCACATATTCATGCATCTGTAATTCCTACAGTGTTATACCCAAAGGGCAGAGGAAAAAGGGAGTCTCCGTGGCCATGAGTCCAGGAAATGCTCTGTACTACAGATCCCTCTTTGAGAGTCACAATACATATTAGCATATTAAAGAAGCTAAGAAATATTAGAGCAGAAAAATCTGACTTCTTTTTCTATTTTCTCTTCCCCAAATATTTGACTAGTGAAATCTTTTCCCCACATAATACCCTATTAGAATCCCACAGAAATATATACCCATAGATATACTTATGAAAATACTGAAAGGTATATATAGTTGTGTATTAAAACCCGCTTTTGTATCAATGGATTAAAGTACCCATTCATTCAGTGAACTTTAAGTGCCTACAGGTACCAGAAATACATCGAGACACAACTTGCATTGGGACAGAGGTGCACTTTCCTAACTAGCGTCCAGGGTGTCTTGTGATTGGGCAAGTACTGGCATCCAGAACTCTCATGAGATTCTCAAAGGTGACTACAACCTCATCAAATGTAAGATAAAAGAATGAACAACAGAGAAGCAAGCATCTAGTGGATATGGAGCCACAGCAAAAGGCTACCCAAAAAATTGGGTCAGGGCAGGAAGGCATAGTCATTTTTCTTTTCACAAACAAGAATTGAAGGAATTTCTTCAATATTTCCCTAGTAAAAATTGAAAAGCACAGAAAGAAGAAATCCAAAGAAAATTTTTTTTATTATATTACAAATGTTTGAGAGACAGAAGATGAAATAAAAGGGGTAGTATATAATATTAAGAATGGGACTATTTTGCAGATAGCAGAGTAGTAGGACGTGAGCTCACCCCTTCTTAGGAAAACACCAAAAATCACAACTAACTGTTGAACAACCATGAACCAAAAAAAAAAGCCAGAACCTACCAAAAAAGATACCCTCCATCCAAAGACAAAGAAGAAGCCACATGAGATGGCAGGAGGGGCACAATTGTGATAAAATCAAATCCCGTATCTGCCAGGTGGGTGACCCACAAAACTGGAAACTAATTATACCACAGAAGTTATCCCATAGGAGTGGAAGTCCTGAGCCTCACATGAGGCTTCCCAGCCTGGGGGTCTGGCAACAGGAGGAGGAGCCCCCAGAGAATCTGGCTTTGAAGGCCAGCAGAGTTTGATCACAGGAATTCCACAGGACTGGGGGAAAACAGAAACTCCACTCTTGGAGGGTACACACAAGGTCTCATGCACACCAGGACCCAGGGAAGAAAAAGAAATGAACTCATAAAAGACTGGGCCAGACCTACCTGCCAGTATTGGAGGGTCTTCTGCAGAGGCAGGGGGGAGGCTGTGGCTCACTGTGGGGGACAAAGACACTGGCAGCAGTAGTTCTCGGAAGTACTCATTGGTGTGAGCTTTCCTGGAGGCTGCCATTTCCTCCCCAAGACCTCCAGTGGTGGGACGCCTCAGGCCAAACAACCAATACAGCACCACCCATCAGCAGACAGACTGCTTAAAGTCTTCCTGAGCATGGCCCTGCCCACCAGAAGGACAAGACTTAGCTTCACCCACCATTGGGCAGGAACCAGTCCCTCCCACCAGGAAGCCTGCACAAGTCCCTTAGCCTCATCTACCAGAGGGCAGACAGCAGAAGCAAGAACTACAATCCTGCAGCCTGTGGAAATGAGATGGCAGAGGATTATTTCCCAGATGAAGGAACAAGATGAAACCCCAGAAGAACAACTAAGTGAAGCAGAGATAGGCAATCTACCGGAAAAAGAATTCAGAGTAATGATACTGCAAGATGATCCAAGATCTCAGGAAAAGAATGGAGGCACAGATTGAGAAGTTACAAGAAAAGTTTAACAAAGACCTAGAAGAACTAAAGAACAAACAGAGATGAACAACACAATAACTGAAATGAAAAATACACTAGAAGAAATCAATAGCTGAATAGCTGAGGCAGAAAAACGGATAAGTGAGCTGCAAGACAGAATGGTGGAAATCAATGCTGCAAAACAGAATAAAGAAAAAAGAATGAAAAGAAGTGAAAACAGTCTAAGAGACCTCTGGGACAACATTAAATGCCCCAACATTCACATTACAGGAGTCCTGGAAGGAGAAGAGAGAGAGACAAAGGATTTGACAAAATAATTGAAGAGATAATAGCTGAAAACCTCCCTACCATGGGAAAGGAAACAGTCACCCAAGTCCAGGAAGTACAGAGAGTCCCAGGCAGGATAACCCCAAAAACAACATGCCGAGACACATAGTAATCAAATTGACAAAAATTAAAGACAAAGAAAGAACATTAAAAGCAACAAGGGAAAAGAGACAAATAACATACAAGGGAACTCGCCTAAGGTTAACAGCTGATTTCTCAGCAGAAACTTTACGAGCCAGAAGGGAGTGGCACAATATATTTAAAGTGATGAAAGGGAAAAACCTACAACCAAGAATACTCTATCCAGCAAGGCGCTCATTCACATTTGAGAGAGAAATCAAAAGCTTTACAGACAAGCAAAAGCTAAGAGAATTCACCACCACCAGACGAGCTTTGCAACAAATGCTAACGGAACTTCTCAAAGCAAAAAAGAAAGGGCCACAACTAGAAACAAGAAAATTACAAATGGAAAAAGCTTTCTGGCAAAGGCAAACATACAGTAAAGGTAGGAAATCATCTGCACACAGATATGATTACCAAAACCAGCAACTGTGAGATGAGGAGAGCACAAATGCATATTGGAAATGCATTTGAAATGAAAAGACCAGCAACTTAAAACAATCTTGTTTGTATATAGACTGCTATATCAAAACCTCACGGTAACTGCAAACTGAAAATCTACAATAGATACACTCAAAGAAAAAGGAATCCAAACACAACACTAAAGTTAGTCATCAATTCACAAGAGAACAAAAGAGGAAAGGAAGAAAAAAGAGCTGCAAAAACAAATCCAAAACAATTAACAAAATAGCAATAAGAACATATAGATAATTACCTTAAATCTAAATGGAATGAATGCTCCCACCAAAAACAGACTGGCTGAATGGATACAAAAACAAAACCCCTAGGGCTTCCCTGGTGGCACAGTGGTTGAAAGTCCACCTGCCGATGCAGGGGACACGGGTTCGTGCCCCGGTCCGGGAGGATCCCACATGCTGCAGAGTGGCTGGGCCCGTGAACCTGCACGTCCGGAGCCTGTGCTCCGCAACGGGAGAGGCCACAACAGTGAGACGCCCACGTACCGCAAAAAACAAACAAACAAAAAACCCCTATATATATTCTGTCTACAAGAGATGCACTTCAGATCTAGGAACACATACAGACTGAACGTTAGGGGATGCAAAAAGGCGTTCCATGCAAATGGAAATCAAAAGAAAGCTGGAGTAGCAATACTCATATCAGACAAATAGGCTTTAGAATAAAGACTGTTACAAGAGACAAGGACACCACATAATGATCAAGGGATCAATTCAAGAAGAAGATACAATAATTGTAAATATATAAGAACCCAATATAGGTGCCTCAATATATAGGGCAAATACAGCCATATAAGGAGAAATCGACAGTAACCAATAATAGGGATTTTAACACCCCATTTTCATCAACGGACAGATCATCCAGACAAAAAAATCAGTAAGGAAAAACACTTTAAATGACATATTAGACCAGATGGACTTAATTGAGATTTATAGAGCATTCCATCCCAAAGCAGCAGAATACATATTCTTCTCACGTGCACATGGAACATTCTCCAGGCCATGTGCTGGGCCATAAAGTGAGCCTCAGTAAATTTAAGAAAATTGAAATCATCAAGCATCTTTTCCGACCACAACAATATGAGATTAGAAATCAACTATAAGAAAAAAACCCGTAAAAAACACAAACATGTGAAGGCTAAAAAATATGCTATTAAACAACCAATGGATCACTGAAGAAATCAAAGAGGAAATCAGAAGATACCCAGAGACAAATGAAAATGAAAGCACACTGATCCAAGACCTATGGATGCAGCAAAAGCAGTTCTAAGAGGGAGGTTTACAGCAATGTAATCTTACCTCAGGAAACAAGAAAAATTACAAATAAACAACCTAACCTTATGCTAAAACAACTACAGAAAGAAGAAGAAAAACCCAAAGTTAGTAGAAGGAAAGAAATCATAAAGATCAGAGCAGAAGTAAATGAAATAGAAATGAAGAAAACAACAGAATATCAATGAAACTAAAAAGCTGGTTCTTTGAAAAAATAAAATTGATAAACCTTTAGCCACACTCATCAAGGAAAAAAGGGAGAGGGCTCAAATCAATAAAATCAGAAATGAAAAAAGAGAAGTTACAGAGACACCACAGAAATACAGAGGATCATAAGAAACTACTACAAACAACTATACGCTAATAAAGTGGAAAACCTGGAAGAAATGGACAAATTCTTAGAAAGGTACAATCTCCTAAGACTGAACCAGGAAGAAATAGAAAATATGAACAGATCAATCAGGAGTACTGATATTGAAACTGTGATTAAAAAACTCCCAACAAACAAAAGTCCAGGACCAGATGGCTTCACAGGTGAATTCTATCAAACATTTAGAGAAGAGCTAACACCTATCCTTCTGAAAGTGTTCCAAAAAACTGCAGAGGAAGGAACACTCCCAAACTCATTCTATGAGGCCATCATCACGCTGGTACCAAAACCTGACAAAGATACTACAAAAAATGAAAATTACAGGCCAATATAGCACTGATGAACGTAGATGCAAAAATCCTCAACAAAATACTAGCAATCTGAATCCAACAGTACATTAAAAGGATCATACACCATGATCAAGTGGGATTCATCCCAGGGATGCAAGGATTCTTCAGTATCTGCAAATCAATCAATGTGATACACCATATTAACAAATTGAAGAAGAAAAACCATATGATCACCTCAATACATGCAGAATAAGCTTTTGACAAAATTCAACATCCATTTATGATAATAACTCGCCAGAAAGTGTGCATAGAGGGAACATACCTCAACGTAATAAAGACCATATATGACAAACCCAAAGCTAACATTATATCCAACAGTGAAAAGCTAAAAGCATTTCCTCTAAGGTCAGGGACAAGAGAAGGATTTTCAATTGTGCCACTTTTATTCAGCATAGCTTTGGAAGTCCTAGCCATGGCAATCAGAGAATAGAAGGAAAAAAAAGGAATGCAAATTGGAAAAGAAGAAGTAAAACTGTCACTGTTTGCAGATGATGTGATACTATGCATAGAAAATCCTAAAGATGCTACCAGAAAACTACTAGAGCTCATCAATGAATTCAGTAAAGTTGCAGGATACAAAATTATTACAAAGAAATCTGTTGCATTTCTACACACTAACTATGAAAGATCAGAAAGAGAAATTAAAGAAACAATCTCATTTACCATCTCATCAAAAAGAATAAAATACCTAGGAATAAACCTACCTAAGGACGCAGAAGACTTGTACTCTGAAAACTATAAGACACTGATGAAAGAAATCGAAGATGACACAAACAGATGGAGAGATATACCATATTCTTGCATTGTAAAAATCCACATTGTCAGAATGACCATACTTCCCAAAGCACTGCTATCTTTAAAATAGATAACCAACAAGGTCCTCCTGGATAGAACAGGGAACTCTGCTCAATATTCTGTAATAACCTAATGGGAAAAGAATTTGAAAAAGAATAGATACATGTATATGTATAACTGAATCACTTTGCTGTACACCTGAAACTAACACAACATTGTTAATCAACTATACTCCAATATAAAATAAAAATTTTTTAAAATACTATTTTGAAAAAAAAAAGAATGAAACTGAGTAGCATAAACAGTGCTGTAACTAAGGATGTCTAATATAATGTTTAAAGGGCAACACCTCACCTCTTTATTTTTCTCTGTAGTGCTCATCACTTTCTAATATATATACTAGACAAGCTACTTATATCTCTTGTGATTATCTGAATGCCCTGCTAGAAAGTTAATGCAATGCAAAGATTCTTTTGTTTGATTTGTTCATTGACGTGCAAACCTATCACAGTGCCAGCACACAGGAAGTGGTCAATAAATATTTTCTGAATAGGAAGTGAAGAAAGCTTAAAAAAATTCAGATGTTTAATATTCTGTTCTATTTTCCTAAATTTCAGCAGATCAGGACATGAAATTTTGTAAGTCAAATTCAAGCTGAATAAAAACATTTTAATCAACATAAATTATAAATAATTTTGCAATTTAGAATTTTCTGATAAGCTCATGATTATACATCTCAGATAAGTATTTCTTCTCTAAAACTGATAGGAAGAAATATTTAGTTATTTAGTATCTAGTTGAATTCCAAAGTTTAATTAGAATATGTTTAAGAGAGATAGTAGTAATAGTTGCACAACCATGTGAATGTAATTAACGTACTATGCACTTAAAATGGTTAAAATGGAAAATTTATGTGTATTTTATCACAGTACAAAAAAAATGAGAGATTAGTAAAAATTATGGCTATTTAGCATAGGAATGTGACTGGGAGTTTATCAATATGAATCTTACTAAAAAGTTTCACGTGACATCTATTACGGAAAATCAAGGATCAATATAGAGTGGTTTTATATATTATACAGTTCTCATTACTTTTCAGTTATCAGCAGAAAGACTTTGGGACGCTCTTAGATGCAGAATTTAGAGGCCAAATATTCATACATGTAATGCTGAAATTTCAAGTAAAACTATGATATTAGCCTAAATGACATAACCTTATACAAAGGCGGGGAGGCATGATGAAGTGAACTGGTAGAAATCAAGAGATGGTACTGAGTGCTTTGCATGAACAATATGGTGTGTGGAGTGCCTTTGCATGTTATGGGGAAAGAAAGCCAAGGCATCAGTACTGTGGAAAGAAGGGCATCATTTATGTGCCGCACTATCCTTAAGGTCTTAATAATTTAAAAAGAAAGACTGATAAGGTATGAAATTTAGGAGAGTAAAAGGTAGGCTGGTCCAGACGATGCCAGTTTGTGTCAGAGGGCATTTAGAGAAAACTGTTTGTTTAAATGGAAATGAGGATCTGAAATGGAGTGTGTCTCCCAGCAGAGAGAACACCCCCCCTATGAAGTAAGGGCTTTTATTATCCCTAGGAGCTTACAGATAAAAGCTGAGCACAATGAACACGATGAAGTAGGTACCTAAGTGGAAGTAGGAGGGCCGTAGGTAGCATATAGCTTGTACATTCTTATGCACTATTTGCCTCTTCATGTATGATTTCCTTTGTCAACAACTTACTTCCTCTGGCTTATTCACTAGCTCACTACTAATTTACTCAATAAATTTTGGAAGGAAGCCATCCCTGCCTGGAGGAGGTATTCTCATACAAGTTTCTACTGAACCTCATGAAAGCAAGACAGCTCATGGAATGGGAAGTCACCAAATTCACCAATCTGTCAACAATTTGTTTGAAAAGCAACGCTTCTTGAATATATCTGTTGATATGACTATATATATATATATATATATATATATATATTTTTTTTTTTTTTGTGGTACGTGGGCCTCTCACTGTTGTGGCCTCTCCCATTGTGGAGCACAGGCTCCTGACACACAGGCTCAGCGGCCATGGCTCACGGGCCCAGCCGCTCTGTGGCATGTGGGATCCTCCCGGACCAGGGCACAAACCCATGTCCCCTGAATTGGCAGGCGGACTCTCAACCACTGCGCCACCAGGGAAGCCCGATATTACTATATTTTTTTCTTATGAATCTACTCTTAGTAATACTTTGTCATTTTATTAATATATTTTCTTATGTATTTACATAAATCTAATTCAATAACAAATATTTTATTGGTTCATATGAAAACTTGCAATTCTGTCCTTTTTAAGAATTAAATTTTAAAATTTGTTGAATTACCACATTTACTAAATTTACAAAAAAGCTTGGTTTAGTTTACTAACAAATTTTCTAGCAATTAGTATTTCACAAAATTGCTTTTTAAGCCTTTAACGATTTTGTTACAGTTTTTGTACAGTTTTCTGGTCTCAAGTATGCTAAAAAATAATTGTCTCTGAAATTCTGGATTTGGGATTAAGTAAGAAATTATTATATATTCAATCATCACCTCAGTTCTGTACTGGATACTGGTTAATGTATTTTGATCCTAATAATTTATTTTTTTGCTTTGCTCCGTAATCAATCCTGAGGCACTGTCAGGAGAAGCTGGAGTCACAGTAGGACACATCTACTCCCTATGTTTCTGTGTTCCCTAATCTGGGTTCTTGGGAAACATGACTCTTAAAATTTTAAGATTCCACATTAGCTGAGGAATCCATAGTTCTGCAAAGCAGTTTATTAGGAAGAAAAACCCGTAAGCGCAGAATGGCAGGAGGGACAAGCTCCTGAGTTCTTACTGTCTTATTCCTCCTTTTGATCACAGCAGCGCATAAGGACTGAACAGGCAACAAAGGGAATAAACCATTATTTCAAAGCTTTTATCTTCTGGAGAAGAAGCGTATTACAGTGAGATAAATGTTCAAGGAAAGACAGTCATGGAAAAACATTTAAAAAAAAATCTGATCACTAAATTAAAATGGCTTTTGTCTTTCAAAAGTTATTCCTGTTATACCTGAAACTAACACAACGTTGTAAATCAACTATACTCCAGTAAAAATTAAAAAAAAAAAGTTATTCCTGTTTGGAAAGCAAGGAACTCACACAGCTTAATGGCCAAACCTAGGCTCCAAGAAGAAATAACAGTATCTTTTACATGCTTTTCTTTTTGCTTTGAGGGACTCATTTAAGGCCTTGAAATGCACATTAGTTGCAAATTGTCTAATGAGTTTTGAGTGCAAACAGCCTATGTCTTTTTCCTGAATCAAGACTGATGCTACTTATGGTCACCCTGCCCTTCAAGGTGAGAAGGAAAGCACACAGTTTTCATGAAAGATGCCAAATCTTCTTTATTGATGCTCAGGGGTCATCTTGCAGTTCCTTATATTAACTGAGACACCCCATCGGTTCCCAGCCTCTGAAATTTGATTGTGTTACTGGAAAGTCTAACTACCATGACTCCAGACATTCTGCCATGGGCTCATTCTAAGGAGGTTAGAAGTGAACTTGTAAGGCTAATTTGAGACTGTGATTTTTATCACCAGAACTTATATATACATATTTAAGATTCTTGGCCACTTTAGGAATAAAAACAAAAAGTGGTATTGTACATATTTAATAGAGTGGTCAATGACATTATTAAAATTGATCATTTAAGAGAAGTTAATAAAATATAACACTTCAGAGAGTGGCATAGGGTCATTCATAAAGTTTTCTTGATGGATGTTATTTTTACTGTGCTTTTCAAAGTGCTTATTACTGTGCTTTTGAAACCAATGAAGTAATTAATGCATTTAATCACATTAAGACATAAGAAAACAAATGCTATGATTAATATAAAAACAAATAAAATCCTAACCTTACCTCAATATCTCTCCAGGCTTGGGTTGCATTTTTCTCATGCTGGATGGGAATTAGAGGCAAACCTCCAATTTTGGGAGTTTTGGTTATAGAACGTTTTCGTTCCTTTCCAGCTGGTGGCCATATATCACTTTCATGCTGTGGAAACAAAATTTCTTGCTGTGGGTGTGTGATTTTATTATGTGGTACACCTAATTATATAGTCACTTGGCTCCTTTCTCATATATCCAAGTCAGATGATCTGCTTTCCATGAGAAGGCCGTTTGTAATTATGATGTTCACTCTGATGGTGGTACCGCGTGAGGATGTAAAACTCTTAAGTGAACTGAGCTTTGAGGTCTCAGTTCAATTTCTAAACGTCAAATACATGTCTTCTGTACTACTTATCCAACCAAAAGGGGAAAAATATTTAAGGAAATCGGCAAATCTCTTTGTGGAAGAAAATTAATATACATGTCTACATTTTTAGGCCCTGTAATCAAAGCAATTGTACATTCATTTTCCCTTACCACCAAAGATAACTTTCGTGTCAAAATAATTTGACATTATATATACCCCAAGTCAACCTAAGGCATGGCTACTGGAAAAATTATCTTTATTTTATGACCTTTTGAAAAATGTTATTTTCATTTAATTGAATTCCAAAGAAACGTTACCTTGTACACAGACATTTATACTGAAAATCATTGTACAACAGAGAGTGGCACACATTTGTTCTCAAACTATTGACTACATATTCTGGGCACTGAGCAATTATAGATATGACTGGAGAAAAGGTAATTTTGCAAAGGGGAGAAATATCCATAGGTTAAAAATATAAGCTGTTGGATGATAAATCCTTAAGATATGCATATAAAAGAAAAATCTTTAAAGAATTTTTCTATTCTTCAGGGTAGATTAACTTTTCAGAAGTTGGGAAAAACAAATTGATTTTCAGACAACAACCTGTGAAAGAAATACAGAATACCAACTACACACAATGAGACGTTTACAGATGTTATGATGAAATGAAAACCATTTGGTAAACTATATAGCTAAATGCCTACTCATTTTTTTCCTCTAAAGAATGAACAGATTCTTATTCTTATGTTGCAATTAGTAGTTTAACGTTGTGTTTTATAGCAAAGAACTAATTTCAACAAATGTTGACTATATACTCACTATAAAATAGCAGCTAAGTTATACTGAGGGGCAGACTGCTTGCCTTTGTGCTTATCAATATACGGATATTATCTCATTTAATCCTCAATGATCCTATAGTGCAGGTCCTATTATTACTAGATTTAGTGCATAGGCATCAGATCTACCCTTGGATTTCAGTGAAGTGCTTACTTTGGTTCAGCAAATCTACAATGGTAAATTATACAATATTTCAATCAGAGAGAAAGTTACAAGCTTCATATTATTATTTTTATGTCATGGTCTTAAACTTGGTAAAAAAAACTTTGATATTACGTAATTGGGATGTTCCCAACATGTAAAGCTGGGAGAATACTGGCTGGGAAGGAATTAGGTAATCCTATGAATTATGCCTACACTTTTACTCACTGATGTATAATATATGTGTTAAATGGTATTTTGAGGAATCTAAGAGCAAATGTAGTTTTCAAACACATTTTTTTTTCTGACATGATATACAATGCGGTGAATACCAGCTAATTAGTTCTCACTGGATTGATCCAGGAGGTATTTTTCCCAATAACAGAAATCTTTAGATCTAAGTAATATGTTCTGATAACCTTTATAGTTATGTATAAGTGACTTCAAAAGTCATACTGCATGGAGCATATAGCTGAGGATCATACTCTCATTATAGTGATCACATCCCCAAATCTTCATTTCTGCATCCCACTTTTTCAAATTTTTTCCCCACATCTTTACTGAGGTATAATTGACAAAACTGTAAGGTATTTAAAGTGTACAACGTGATGATTTGATACATGCATACATTGTGAAAGGATTCCCCCCATCGAGTTAATCAGCATATCTATCATCTCACATATTTAACCTTTCTGGGTTTCTTTTGGTAAGAACATTTAAGTTCTACTCTCTTAGCAAATTTAAATTATATAATACAGTGTTATGAACTATAGTCACCATGTCATCTATTAGATCCTCAGACCTTATTCATCTTATATCTGAAAGTATGTACCCTTTTACCAGACTCTCACTATTTCCCCCACAGCCCCTGGCAACCAACTGTTCCATTCTGTTTCTATGAGTTTGATTTTTATATGGAATACCATGCAGTAATTGTCTTTGTCTGGCTTAATTCACTTAGCAAAATGCCCTCCAGGTTCATCCATGTTGTCCCAAATGACAGATTTCCTTTTTTAGGGCTGAACAATATTCCATTGTATACATGTTTGTATATATGTATGTGTGTGTATATACACACACACTACACACATCTTTATCCATTCATCCATCGATAGACACTTAAGGTTGTTTCCATACCTTGCCTATGGTGAATAATCCTGCAGTAAACATGGTTCTGCCTCTCACTTTCTGACCTTGACATCTTTCCAGGTAACCTAGTTTAGTTTCATTAACCCTAAATATTCTTTAGACTCCTTGAGATCTTCAGTCCATTCTCCACCACCATTCTACTTTTCACATTTTTTCCCACTTCCTTCACAGTCTGGCTTAGATTTCATGGTCAATCAGTATACTCACCTCCTTATAAATAAGATCAAGTCCTGTGCTGCTTCTCCTTTGATCATACTTGCCTGGCAAAGCCCCAAGCCTAGTTAAACCCAATTATACTTACTCCATGGGTGCCTCCAAATTGATGGAGGGGAAATAAAAAATAGAAAATCAATCTGGAGATGCATCTCACTTTAAATTTACCCTTAAATTTCAAGTGAGCACTTAGCCTTCCCTTCATATTCTAGTATAGTACAACTGGCTCCCTCACTCTCTGAAGGTATTATCTCATCTTTTATTCTGCCCCTACACTTCTAATATCCTACACTTCTAATATCCCTACACTTCTAATATCCACCCCTGACTCACATGTGGTGACCTCACTGATTTAATTGAAAAATTATTAGTAATCATCCAATAATTTCATTTTCCCACCATGAAATGTACCAGTCTCTCTGGTACATATAAACAAGGCTCCCTTCTCTTCCAATAAGTATTTACTCTGATTATAAATAACTCTGCCCCAATCATATCTATAATCACTCAGTGGGCCAGAATATATAGTCAATAATATGAGAACAAATGTGCCCCACACTCTGTTGTACAATGATTTTTTTTCACAATGCTGAACACATGCACTTGCTCACATTGCTTCCTGTTGGCTCAGGGCCTCTGCTGGTTTAATATTCTATCCTCTAATTCCTTGATAGAATTCTCTACATGTATCACCTGGTTTTCCTCCTTCCTCCAAGCTTCTTATTTCTTTTGCTCAATTTTTCACTTCTGTTTGACCTTTAACGTTTGGAATGTCCTAGGGCTTATTTGTCTGTCTTCTCTTTCTCTGTCTTTCCCTATAGCCTCCCCTCTCCAATTTTGTGTTCTAATTCTCTCTCATTCATACAGTCTCTCTCTCATCTCACCCTATCCTCCAATGGCCTTTCAATACAATCCAAATGCTGACTTCCACAAAATTTACATTTCGGCCCCAAACTTTTGCCTGAGTTGTTGATCTATACACCTAAACTGCTACTCATCATATCCCCTTGTATGTCTAACAGGCATCTCAGATTTCATGTGGCCAAAACAGAACTCTCAATTTTCTTCTGCATCTCTGATAATGTCACCTACATTCATCAGCTGCCCAAGGCCAAACAAACAACTCGGACTCTTCCTTGATTTCTACTCCTCAAACTGCTATAGCTGATCAATCTGTAAGCTTTACTGCCTCTACCTTCAAATACTCCTGGATCTGAATATGTCTTACCAGACCCACTGTTACCACCCTAGTCTGAGCTGCCATCTTCTTCCACAGAGCTGTTCTTCCTGCTTCCATCTTTGACCTTCTACAGTGCAGTTCAACAAAGGAACCAAAATTATTATTTTCCAGTAATATAAGCTGATTATATCTTTCCCTTGTTTCCCACTGAAACTCCTAAACTGGGACTACATCATCTGTCCCCTGCCTTCTTTATCTCTTACATCCTGTCTCAGATAGGCCTTCATGATAGTCATGGAATAAGTCAAGATTATAACATGTCAGGACCTTGCTGACCCCTAACCCTGCCCTGGAATGCTCTGCCTGTCCTGCATACCTGGCTCCCTCATTTCAGACAGGTCTCAGCACACCTTTCAGATACTCAGAAAGGTATTCCCTGAGAATCTTTCTCAATTAATGTCCTCCTTATATCAGTCACACTGGCTTTCCTTTCCCTAGCTTATTTTATTTATTGTTTTATCACACTAATATCTATTTGAAATTTTATCAGATTATCCTCTATACTATTTTAGAAATACTAATTGAGCATGTACTTTACTTTGGAAGATGTATTGGGTTCTGTGATGCAGATATATAATTAGTTCTAGTAAGACTGACAAGGTCCTTCCTCTCATGGAGTTTACATTTTAGTAGGAAAGACAGACATAAACCTAAAGACACAAATGCTTTTTAATTAGTATGACAGTGTTGAAGTAAAGAATGCTAAGGGTTCCTACAGCCTGAAGGTCTAATTGGTCTGAAGGTCAGGGAAGGTTTCTCTGAGAATGTGACATGTAAGCCGAAGACTTTTGAGGCAGGGGTAAGGATGGGGATGGATATTAGAAAAGTATTCAGGGCACCAGAAAGAATGCATTGTAAGGGGCACTCACTGTTGGATTTTGTGTGTGTGTGTGTGTGTGTGTGTGTGTGTGTGTGTGTGTGTGTATGTATGTATTAACGTATATATTAATGTTTGCTATTTTCCTGTCTCTTTCCCTATGGAGGTGAACCATTAAATCCTCAAATCCAAAAGGACCTTAGTGTTTACCTTAATCCTAAGAAGTGGAATGAACTTAAGAAATGTAATTGGGCTGAGTCTCTGGGGCCAACACAATGAGGGACAGGTGAGTCAGGAAGAAATAACTTGGTGGTAAGAGCAACCTCTGCTTCCTGGCTATTTACACCTTAATTTTCAACTACAGAGTCTACTGACTTCAGTTATAAAAATGAAAACAATTTAGTTGTGCCATAACCAGACACTGTAACAGTTTTAGACTCTATAGTTCCAATCTTACTAATACTTCAAGCCTACTCTTTTTACAGTAGGACTTGAATATCTGGATTTTTAAACAGTCACAAAAAAGAAGCAAAGTCTCTAAAATGTTAGCCACTGGTCTTTTTCTGAAAATGCATTCCCAGGTAGTAATAGTAGAATCGGGCTGAGAAAAGCAGTGTTTATTAACCACTGGGAAGGTTAATAAGTTACATGAACAGAGAAAATGGTTTTCAAAACAAATAAGGACAAGATTTGGGGGTGAATTAACTTCTCACCTGTAAGAGAAACAGGGAAGCACATTCTCAGTAATAAACAGTGGCAACTTAATTGTTACCAGTGAATTTCAATGCTCTTGTGGGGAAGCGTTGCTGGGAATTCGGCCAGACAAGGTTGGGGAAGAAACCAGTCCTATTAATGGGTCTATTTAACCCGTCACTGAAAGAGTGAGTGCTCCAATAGGGAGGAGACTAATTGGGGAATTGAGTATAGATGTTGGCCTCTGGTGCCTCTGTGTTAAACCACTAACTAAATGTATGGTCCTAAGCAAATCATGGAGCCTTTGGTAACCTTTGTTCCCTCATCTATAAGCAGTGCCATGCAATTTGTTGCAAGGAATACATGAGTTAACTCTTTTGAAGTATCTAGCACACAATATGTATTTAAAGAAATGTACGTTCCTGTCCTTGTTTCTGGAAAAAGCAGGAAGCTGTGGGGAGAACAAGAAGGAAAAGAGCACATTTTCTAAACAAAGATTAATGTGGGACTGCAAAAAAAAAAAAAAAAAAAAAAAGATGCAACAAAGAGTAGACTCTCTTTCAAAGAGTAATGGGTAAATCTGGGTTCTCATATATTTAAAAAAACATGAATGAGAAAATAAAAGTATGCACATAAAACTCATTAAAAATTCTTTGAAAACTACTACCCTATTAACATTTGCTATAAACAGTTGTTATACTTTACTGGCTAGTTGAAACAGATACAATACCTGGGCGATAAAGATGTTGGCCATCCACTCCATCTGAGTTTGTGAACTATCACAACACAGGTGCCTGCAAAACAATGTTTATAAAATATAATATTGAAAAAGACAGTGGAATTCTCCAGTGTATTTATTTGGTGAGTAAGTGATCAGAAACCTCTTGGGGTTTCTCCTCTTAATGACATTAATGTCATCAAAATGGGAGTATTTCAATACAAGTTGCTTCAGGCTTCTGTTAAGTGTACAGTATCAAAACAGTATAAATATGCTAGTTTAACCAAAATATAGCCAAAGCCTTTGGTAACTGCTGAAAAATGATTGGTGGTATTTTTGGAAAGGCAGAAAGGTCAATGTCATTTGCTTTCTTAGGTACGTGACTGTATAACATCTTTTTCCCCAGAAACTCTGAGCCTAAGAAGAAAAAGTTTGTGCACATAAGAGCAGATTTTTGAAAAAGGCTTAATCAGCCACTTTCATTATGATTATAAACATTATACCCACAAGGCTCATGAAAAATGAACTAAATGAAAAACCACTGCATGTCCAATAACACTGATTCAGTAACCTTTTATTGAAAACCTACACAAAACAGAGATGTTGCCCTCTAGGTTCACATCCTCTATTAGGGGAGCCAGGAATATAAACAAATAAATTATAAGACAGTGAGAAAAAGAGAAAGTAAAGTTGAACACAAACATAAAAAGAAAGGGAGCTTCAAGATGGCGGAAGAGTAAGACATGGAGACCACCTTCCTCCCCACAAATACATCAGAAATACATCTACATAAGGAACAACTCCTACAGAACACCTACTGAACTCTGGCAGAAGACCTCAGATGTCCTAAAAGGCAAACTCCCCACATACCTGGGTAGGGCAAAAGAAAAAAGAAAAAACAGAGACAAAAGAATAGGGACAGAACCTGCACCAGTGGGAGGGAGCTGTGAAGGAGGAAAGATTTCCACACACTAGAAGCCCCTTCGCGGGTGGAGACTGTGGGTGGCGGAGCGGGCAAGCTTCGGAGCCACGGAAGAGAGCACGGTAACGGGTGCGGAGGGCAAAGCGGAGAGATTCCTGCATGGAGGATCGGTGCCGACCAGCACTCACCAGCCCAAGAGGCTTGTCTGCTCACCTGCCGGGACAGGTGGCTGCTGGGAGCTGAGGCTCGGGCTTCCATCGGATCCCAGGGAGAGGAATGGGGTTGGCTGCGTGAACACAGCCTGAAGGGGGCTACTGCGCCACAGCTAGCTGGGAGCGAGTCCGGGAAAAAGTCTGGAACTGCCTAAGAGGCAAGAGACTTTTTCTTGCCTCTTTGTTTCCTGGTGTGCGAGGAGAGGGGATTAAGAGTGTGGCTTAAAGGAGCTCCAGAGATGGGCGCAAGCTGTGGATATCAGCGTGGACCCCAGAGATGAGCATGAGACACTAAGGATGCTGCTGAAGCCACCAAGGAGCCTGTGTGCAAGCACAGGTCACTATCCACACCTCCCCTCCCAGAATCCTGTGCAGCCCGCCACTGCCAGGGTCCCGTGATACAGGGACAACTTCCCCGGGAGGACACACAGTGCACCTCAGGCAGGTGCAACATCACAACAGTCTCTGCCACTGCAGGCTTGCCCCGAAATCCGTACCCCTCACTCCCCCAGGCCTGAGTGAGCCAGAGCCCCCAACTAAGCTGCTCCTTTAATCCCGTCCTGAGCAAAGAACAGATGCCCTTAGTGACCTACATGCAGAGGCGGGGCCAAATCCAAAGCTGAATCCCAGGAGCTGTGCAAACAAAGAAGAGAAAGGGAAATCTCTCCCAGCAGCCTCAGGAGCAGAGAATTAAATCTCCACAGTCAACTTGATGTACCCTGCATCTGTGGAATACCTGAATAGACAAAGAATCATCCCAAACTGAGGATGTTGACTTCAGGAGCAACGATATATATATATTTTTTCCTGTTTCTCTTTTTGTGAGTGTGTATTTGTATACTTCTGTGTGTGATTTTGTCTCTATAGCTTTGCTTTTACCATTTGTCCTAGGGTGCTGTCTGTCCATTTTTTTTGTTTTTTAGTTTTCAGCACTTGTTATCATTGGTGGATATCGTTTTTGGTTTGTTGCTCTCTTCTTTCTTTCTTTTTATTACTTAAAATTTTTTTAAAATTATTATTTAACAATTTATTTTATTTTAATTTATTTTATTTTATCTTCTTTGTTTCTTTTTTTTCTCCCTTTTATTCTGAGCCGTGCGGATGACAGGCTCTTGGTGCTCCAGCCAGACATAAGGGCTGTGCCTCTGAGGTGGGAGAACCAAGTTCAGGACACTGGTCCACAAGAGACCTCCTAGCTCCACATAATATCAAAGGGCGAAAATCTCCCAGAGATCTCCATCTCAACGCCAAGACCCAGCTCCACTCAACGACCAGCAAGTTACAGTGCTGGACAGCCTATGCCAAACAACTTACAAGACAGGAACACAACCCTACCCATTAGCAGAGAGGATGCCTAAAATCATAATAAGGCCACAGAAACCCCAAAACACACCACCAGATGTGGACCTGCCCACCAGAAAGACAAGATCCAGCCTCATCCACCAGAACATAGGCACTAGTCCCCTGCACCTGGAAGCCTACACAACCCACTGAACCAACCTTAGCCACTGGGGAAAGACACCAAAAACAACAGGAACTACGAACCTGCAGCCTGCGAAAAGGAGACCCCAAACACAGTAAGTTAAGCAAAATGAGAAGACAGAGAAACACACAGCAGATGAAGGAGCAAGGTAAAAACCCACCAGACCTAACAAATGAAGAGGAAATAGGCAGTCTACCTGAAAAAGAATTCAGAATAATGATAGTAAAGATGATCCAAAATCTTGGAAATAGAATGGAGAAAATACAAGAAATGTTTAACAAGGACCTAGAAGAATGAAAGAGCAAACAAACAGTGATGAAGAACACAATACATGAAATTAAAAATTCTCTAGAAGGCATCATTAGCAGAATAACTAAGGCAGAAAAACGGGTAAGTGACCTGGAACATAAAATAGTGGAAATTACTACAGAGCAGAATAAAGAAAAAATAATGAAAAGATTGAAGACATTCTCAGAGACCTCTGGGATAATATTAAACGCACCAACATTTGAATTATAGGGGTCCCAGAAGAAGAAGAGAAAAAGAAAGGGACTGAGAAAATATTTGAAGAGATTATAGTTGAAAACTTCCCTAATATGGGAAAGGAAATAGGTAATCAAGTCCAGGAAGCACAGAGAGACCCATATAGGATAAGTCCAAGGAGAAATATGCTAAGACACATATTAATCAAACTATCAAAAAATTAAATACAAAGAAAAAGTATTGAAGGCAGCAAGGGAATAACAACAAATAACACACAAGGGAATCCCCATAGGTTAACAGCTGATCTTTCAGCAGAAACTCTGCAAGCCAGAGGGAGTAGAAGGACATATTTAAAGTGATGAAGGAGAAAAACCTACAACCAAGATTTCTCTACCCAGCAAGTATCTCATTCAGATTTTGTTGTTGTTGTTGTGGTACGCGGGCCTCTCACTGTTGTGGCCTCTCCTGTTGCAGAGCACAGGCTCCGGACATGCAGGCTCAGCGGCCATGGCTCATGGGTGCAGCCGCTCCACGGCATGTGGGATCTTCCCGGACCAGGGCATGAACCCGTGTCCCCTGCATCGGCAGGCGGACTCCCAACCACTGCGCAACCAGGGAAGCCCTCATTCAGATTTGATGGAGAAATTAAAACCTTTACAGACAAGCAAAAGCTAAGAGAACTCAGGACCACCAAACCAGCTTTACAACAAATGCTAAAGGAACTTCTCTAGGCAGGAAACAAAAGAGAAGGAAAAGACCTACAATAACAAACGCAAAACAATTAAGAAAATGGGAATAGGAACATACATGTCGATAATTACCTTAATGTAGATGGATTAAATGCTCCAACCAAAAGACACAGACTGGCTGAATGGATACAAAAACAAGACCCATATATATGCTGTCTACAAGAGACTCACTTCAGACTTAGGAACACATACATACTGAAAGTGAGGGGATGGAAAAAGATATTTCATGCAAATGTAAATCAGAAGAAAGTTGGAGTAGCAATTCTCATATCTACAAAATAGCCTTGAAAACAAAGAGTATTACAAGAGACAAAGAAGGACACTACATAATGATTAAGGGATAAATCCAAGAAGAAGATATAACAATTGAAAATATTTATGAACCCAATACAGGAGCACCCCAATATATAAGGCCAATACTAACAGCCATAAAAGGGGAAATCAACATTAACACAATCATAGTAGGGGACTTTAACACCCCACTTTTACCAATGGACAGATCATCCAAAATGAAAATAAATAAGGGAACACAAGCTTTAAGTGATACATTAAACAAGATGGACTTAATTGATATTTATAGGACAATCCATCCAAAAACAACAGAATACATTCTTCTCAAGTGCTCATGGAACATTCTCCAGGATAGATCATATCTTGGGTCACAAATCAAGCCATGGTAAATTTAAGAATACTGAAATCATATCAAGTATCTTTTCCGACCACAACGCTATGAGACTAGATATCAATTACAGGAAAAAATCTGTAAAAAATACAAACACATGGAGGCTAAACAACACACTACTTAATAACCAAGAGATCACTGAAGAAATCAAAGGGGAAATCAAAAAATACCTAGAAACAAATGACAATGAAAACAGGTTGGCCCAAAAACTATGGGATGCAGCAAAAGCTGTTCTAAGAGGGAAGTTTATAGCAATACAATTCTACCTTAAGAAACAAGAAACATCTCAGATTAACAACCTAACCTTACACATAAAGCAATTAGAGAAAGAAGAACAAAAAACGCCAACGTTAGCAGAAGGAAAGAAATCAAAAAGATCAGATCAGAAATAAATGAAAAAGAAATTATGAAAACGATAGCAAAGATCAATAAAACTAAAAGCTGGTTCTTTGAGACAATAAACAAAATTGATAAATCATTAGCCAGACTCATCAAGAAAAAAAGGGAGGGAGCCTGAACCAAGATAGTAGAGTAGAAGGAATTCCTCTCACGCCCTCTTGTGAGAACACCAGAATCACAACTAGCTGCTGGACAATCATAGACAAGAAGACACTGGAACTCACCAAAAAAGATACCCCATATCCAAAGATAAAGGAGAAGCCACAATGAGATGGTATGAGGGGCACAGTCACTGCAAAATCAAATCCCATAACTGCTAGGTGGGTGACTCAGAGACTGGAGAACACTTATACCACAGAAGTCCACCCACTGGAGTTAAGGTTCTGAGGCCCTCGTCAGCCTTCCTAACTTTGGGGTCTGGCAATGGGAGGAGGAATTCCTAGAGAATCAGACTTTGAAGGCTAGTGGGATTTGATTGCAGGAATTCGACAGGATTGGGGGAAACAGAGACTGCACTTTTGGAGGGCACACACAAAGCACTGTGTGCATTGGGACCCAGGGGAAGGAGCAGTAACCCCAGGGGAGACTGAACCAGACCTACCAGCTAGTGTTGGAGGGTCTCCTACAGAGGCGGGGGGTGGCTGTGGCTCACCATGGGGACAAGGACACAGGCAGCAGAAGTTCTGGGAAGCAGTCCTTGGCATGAGCCCTCCCAGAGTCGGCCATTAGCCACACCATAGAGCCCAGATAGGCTCCAGTGTTGCATTGCCTCAGGCCAAACAACCAATAGGGAGGGAACCCAGCCTCACCCATCAGCAGTCAAGTAGATTAAAGTTTTACTGAGCTCTGACCACCAGAGCAACACCCAGCTCTACCCACCACGATTCCCTCCCATCAGGAAACCTGCACAAGCCTCTTAGATAGCCTCATCCACCAGAGGGCAGACAGCAGAAGCAAGAAGAACTACAGTCCTGTAGCCTGGGGAACAAAAACCACATCCGCAGAAAGATAGACAAGATGAAAAGGCAGAGCGCTGTGTACCAGATGAAGAAACAAGATAAAACCCCAGAAAAACGACTAAATGAAGTGGAGATAGGCAACCTTCCAGAAAAAGAATTCAGAATAATGATAGTGAAGATGACCCAGGACCTCAGAAAAAAAATGGAGGCAAAGATTGAGAACATGCAAGTAATGTTTAACAAAGACATAGAAGAATTAAAGAACAAACAAATAGAGATGAACAATACAATAACTGAAATGAAAACTACACTAGAAGGAATCAATAGCAGAATAACTGAGGCAGAAGAATGGATAAGTGACGTGGAAGACAGAATGGTGGAATTCACTGCTGCAGAATAGAATAAAGAAAAAAGAATGAAAAGAAATGAAGACAGCCTAAGAGACCTCTGGGACAACATTTGCATTATAGGGGTCCCAGAAGGAGAAGAGAGAGAGAAAGATCCCGAGAAAATATTTGAAGAGATTACAGTGAAAACCTTCCCTAACATGGGAAAGGGAATAGCCACCGAAGTCCAGGAAGCACAGCGAGTCCCATGCAGGATAAACCCAAGGAGAAACATGCTGAGACACATAGTAATCAAATTGGCAAAAATTAAAGATAAAGAAAAATTATTGAAAGCAGCAAGGGAAAAACGAAAAATAACATACAAGGGAACTTCCATAAGGTTAACAGCTGATTTCTCAGCAGAAACTCTACAAAGCCACAAGGGAGTGGCATGATATACTTAAAGTGATGAAAGGGAAGAACCTACAACCAAGTTTACTCTACCTGGCAAGGATCTCACTCAGATTCGATGGAGAAACCAAAAGCTCTACAACAAATGGCACAGGAACTTCCCTAAGTGGGAACCACAAGAGAAGAAAAGGACCTACAAAAACACACCCTAAACAATTAAGAAAACAGTCATAGGAACATACATATCGATAATTACCTTAAACGTGAATGGATTAAATGCTCCCACGAAAAGACACAGGCTTGCTGAATGGATACAAAAACAAGACCCATCTATATGCTGTCTACAAGAGTCCCACTTCAGACCTAGGGACACATACAGACTGAAAGTGAGGGGATGGAAAAAGATATTCCATGCAAATGGAAATAAAAAGAAAGCTGAAGTAGCAATACTCATATCAGATAAAATAGATATTAAAATAAAGAATGTTACAAATGACAAGGAAGGACAATACATAATGATCAATCCAAGAAGAAGATATAACAGTTATAAATATGTATGCACCCAACATAGGAGCACCTCAATACATAAGGCAACTGCTAATGGCTGTACAAGAGGAAATCGACAGTAACAGAATAATTTTGGGGGACTTTAACACCTCACTTTACACCAATGAACAGACCATCCAAAATGAAAATAAATAAGGAAAGAGAAGCTTTAAATGACACAAGAGACCAGATATCTTTAATTGACATTTATAGGACATTCCACCCAAAAGCAGCAGATTACACTTTCATCTCAAGTGCGCAGGGAACATTCTCCAGGATAGATCACATCTTGGGTCACAAATCAAGCCTCAGTAAATTTACGGAAATTGAAATCATATCAAGCATCTTTTCTGACCACAATGCTATGAGATTAGAAATGAATTACAGGGGAAAAAACATAAAAAACACAAACACATGGAGGCGAAACACTAGGTTACTAAATAACCAAGAGATCGCTGAAGAAATCAAAAAGGAAATCAAAAAATAGCTAGAGACAAATGATAATGAAAATACGACAACCCAAAACATATGGGATGCAGTAAAAGCAGTTCTAAGAGGGAAGTTTATAGCTATACAAGCCTACCTCAAGAAACAAGAAAAATCTCAAATAAATAATCTAACCTTACACCTAAAGGAACTAGAGAAAAAAGAAGAAACAAAATCCACAGTTAATAGAAGGAAAGAAATCATAAATATCAGAGCAGAAATAACTGAAATAGAAACAAAGAAAAGAATAGCAAGGATCAATACAACTAAAAGCTGGTTCTTGGAGAAGATAAACAAAATTGATAAGCCATTAGCCAGACTCATCAAGAAAAAGAGGGAGAGGACTCAAATCAATAAAATTAGAAATGAAAAAGGAGAAGTTACAACAGACACTGCAGAAATACAAAGCATCACAAGAGACTACTACAAGCAACTCTATGCCAATAAAATGGACAACCTGGAAGAAATGGACAAATTCTTAGAAAGGTATAACCTTCCAAGACTGAACCAGGAAGAAATAGAAAATATGAACAGACCAAACACAAGTAATGAAATTGAAACTGTGATTAAAAATCTTCCAATAAACAAAAGTCCAGGACCAGATGGCTTCACAGGTGAATTCTATCAAACATTTAGAGAAGAGCTAACACCCATCCTTCTCAAACTCTTCCAAAAAGTTGCAGAGGAAGGAACACTCCCAAACTCATCCTATGAGGCCAGCATCACCCTGATACCAAAACCAGACAAAGATACTACAAAAAGAGAAAATTATAGGCCAATATCACTGATGAATATAGGTGCAAAAATCCTCAACAAAATACTAACAAACAGAATCCAACAACACATTAAAAGGATCATATACCATGATCAAGTAGGATTTCTCCCAGGGATGCAAGGATTCTTCAATATATGCAAATCAATCAACATGATACACCATATTAACAAACTGAAGAATAAAAACCATATGACCATCTCAATAGATGCAGAAAAAGCTTTGACAAAGTTCACCACCCATTTATGATAAAAACTCTCCAGAAAGGGGGCATAGAGGGAACCTACCTCAACATAATAAAGGCTATATATGGCAAACCCACAGCAAACATCATTCTCAATGGTGAAAAAATGAAAGCATTTCCTCTAAGATCAGGAACAAGACAAGAATGTCCACTCTCACCGCTCTTATTCAAAATAGTTTTGGAAGTCCTAGCCTCAGCACTCAGAGAAGAAAAAGAAATAAAAGGAATACAAATTGGAGAAGAAGAAGTAAAGCTGTCACTGTTTGCAGATGACATGATACTATACATAGAGAATCCTAAAGATGCCACCAGAAAACTACTAGAGCTAATCAATGAATTTGGTAAAGTAGCAGGATACAAAATTAAAAAATTAAGAAATCTCTTGCATTTCTATATACTAATGATGAAAAATCTGAAAGAGAAATTAAGGAAACACTCCTATTTACCATTGCAGCAAAAAGAATAAAATACCTAGGAATAAACCTAGCTAGAGAGACAAAAGACCTGTATACACAAAATTATGACACTGATGAAAGAATTAAAGATGATACCAACAGATGGAGAGATATACCATGTTCTTGTATTGGAAGAATGAATACTGTGAAAATGACTATACTACCCAACACAATCTACAGATTCAATGCAATCCCTATCAAATTACCACTGGCATTTTTTATGGAATTAGAACAAAAAATCTTAAAATTTGTATGGAGACACAAAAGACCCAGAATAGTCAAAGCAGTCTTGAGGGAAAAAAGCAGAGCTGGAGGAATCAGACTCCCTGACTTCAGACAATACTACAAAGCTACAGTAATCAAGACAATATGGTACTGGCACAAAAACAGAAACATAGATCAATGCAACAAGATAGAAAGCCCAGAGGTAAACCCACGCACCTATGGTCAACTAATCTATGACAAAGGAATCAAGGATATACAAGGGAGAAAAGACAGTCTCTTCAAAAGTGGTGCTGGGAAAACTGGACAGCTACATGTAAAAGAATGAAGTTAGAACAGTCCCTAACACCATACACAAAAATAAACTCAAAATGGATTAGAAAAAAAAATACCTCTATGGAAAGAACAGGTTTGAAACTAAGATTTTTTATTTTTTACTCTGAGTTTTGGTGACTTATTATCCTTTATTTAAAACTGAGTTTTGCCTGCTTATCCCATAAAACCAGAGATTCCTCATTTACATAATGAGTAGGAAGAAATCATGTGTAGCTTCTCTTTACAGGCAGTGGCAAATAGGATACATGAGACTGAAATAGACCTAAACCCTGAAGCAAATCTACTTTCCTCTTCTTAGGCTCAAAGTATTTAGAAAAGATTTTAACTTCACTTAGAAGAAACATTTCCTGTCTCTAGATCTATCTGCCAAATACTAATCCTGTATCATCAATATATCAAATCCAAAACTTGCTGGCTGTTAACTTACCAGAGATGTTTTTCAGAATATGCCGTCAATCCCCAACTGCATCACATGGGAAAAAAACACATGCATACATATTAAAAATGATTCATTTTACAAGATAATACACAGGATTAGATGTTAAGGAGGTAATATTTAATGGTGGGAATGCATAACAGAATTGATACCCACAAGTGATGATTCATTGGGTATCATTTATCTAGAGGTAAATGATAAATGTTGAGGTATTTGGCTACAAATTTAAATACACTGAAGGACACAGGGGGAAAGGGTCTCATGATGTTATGCGGCAGTGGGGGAAATCTCTCACAGGATATTCGGGGCTGAGTAAGGCCAGATGTCTAGGAAAATGGCCAAAATAAGATAATATATATATATTTACTTATTGATACTGTGAGAAATTTTAAAGAATGTGCCAGTCACAACACAGATATATGTGCTGGGCTTAGAAATTAAGCACAGAGGCAAAAGTGAGGACATTTTCAGTGACAGAATCTGAATCATATGCAGTTCATTAAAATGGCATTTCATGATATTAAAAGTATTAGTGCAAACATTAATTAGCTAATCAAAGTAATCCGTGATGAGAAAGTGTGGTATAACTCGAATGTTGGGTTGATTCAAGTGCTAATGAGAAACATAATATTTAAGAAGGGTCCACTTCCTCTCAACCATCTGTGTGCTGTGGGTTTATTACCAAACTCAGCAAAACGAAGGGGGCAAATTATAAAGCCAGGACCAAGATGATGTAAAAGCCATGGAGGCTGGAGGGCAGCATTTGTCTTCCTTTGGGTAGACTTGTTTGGAACATTCCTTACATCGCTAGGCTGTGACTGAGCAAGGAATGGGATGTGGAGAAACCCATGTGCTTCTCAGTAGACAGGGCCTTCTGGGGATTTCTTGTTCTACACAGAGGAGATGCAATCACCCAGTAGCTTGACTTGAGCGGGAACATCATCATCCCTCCTCATCCACCCACACAGGTTCCCTTGATCTGCCATAGGTCCCCTGCCACATGTCTGTGGCAACTTAAGGAATCTTTCTAAAGCTTAACTTATAACAAGTTAGACTAATGCCACTGATCCCTAAGTCCTTGAACAGATATACTTTCCTGTAACTTTTTCAACAGCTCTTCCCTTCCAAGCTTTACCTTGTTGGAGGCTTCATCTTCTTTTTTACTCCAAGATAAAACTTCATTGAACTGAGAGAAAACATTTTGTCAGGTTTACTACTCTGTAAAGGAAAACAAGGTAAATTTGTAATTAAACAGATTTTATCTGTATCCTTCTATTTTCCTTAAGTATTAAGAATCAAGTTTAGAATTATTAGTTTCTCCAATGTTTCATGAATGTAATACCAAATTTTTAGTAAATGAAGATTGTTTTGATTAAAATGTTATAAATTTAAATAAATCTGGATACATACATATGATTACATATGTGTGTATATATACAAACACACACATACAATAATTCCTTATTCAAAACACTTGGGACCAGATGTATATGAGAATTGATAATTTTTCAATTTTTCATACTTAAAAAATACATGTGCAATATATTTTGTAACTCCATGATACCACCAGTGTTGTCTGGGGCAGCACCCTATATTCAAATATATTCATATTTCTCTACAAAAATGCATGACATTTCATACAGTGTGAATAAGTAAAGGTCATAAATATTGTTATGGACTGAATGTTAGTCCACAGTATAGATGAGAATTTAAGTTGAAAAACTTTGGTTAACAATTATCCCAGTCCTTATTAAACAAATCTTTCTTTAGACATGCATTTATGATGGCATAATTATCAAAAATAAATTATGATAAACAGTTACATCTTTTACCTCACTTTATGTTACCAATGCTATCTCTGTTCATTTTTATGCCAGGATATTATCTAACCTATTTTAGTTTTACTGTATGAATAAATAGTTGGATGGGAAATACTTGACAATTATTTTACTTTTTATGTCCCCCAAAATGTTTGTAAATACTCTTCTCTGTTTACCCTTTGAGGTGAGTTATCAAATCATTTTTTCCAAGTTCTAAAAATAATTCCCTTTGCGATTTTGAAAAGAATTACATTAAACCTATAGATCAATATTAGTAGACTTTGTCTTTTTGTGTTTTTATATATAAATTTATTTTTTGGCTGCTTTGGGTTTTCGTTGCTGGGCGTGGGCTTTCTCTAGTTGCGGTGAGTGGGGGCTACTCCTCGTTGCTGTGCACAGGCTTCTCACTGCCTTGGCTTCTCTTGTTGCAGAGCACAGGCTCTAGGCAGGCAGGCTTCAGTAGTTGTGGCACACTGGCTCAGTAGTTGTGGCTCGAGGGCTCTAGCGCGCAGGCTCAGTAGTTGTGGCGCACAGGCTTAGTTGCTCTGCGGCATGTGGGATCTTCCTGGACCAGGGCTCGAACCCGTGTCCCCTGCATTGGCAGGCGGATTCTTAACCACTGCACCACCAGGGAAGTCCATAGATCAATATTAGTAGACTTTACATTAATTTTCTTTCATTTCTATCAGTGCAGTTCTGTAGTCTTCTTCATGTAAGCCTCTTCTTCTTAAGGTCATTTTCTGGTAGTTTATGTGTTTGGTTTGGGGGTATTGATTTTTTAGCTTGCTACTTTACTGAATGTTAAGGAATAACACTTGAAGTCTGATATGGAACAGTGAGGTAGCTTTGTAATTCAGTAAGTTTTCCATATAGGAAAGAGTCAAGGAGAGGAGAACGTAGGAGTGTATATAGTAGCACAGACTCCTGGATACCTTTGTCAGAGGTTCAATCGGATTACATCTGTGGTTAATGTCTCTCCTCAAAGCTTAGACTGCTAGTCCCAATGGAGGCAGCAGCAGGGTCAGGTGAGAGGCTGCAATTCCAGTAGTACAGGTAGAGGGGACCTGCACATTTAAGAATGAGAAGCACTGTGCCTGATCTAAGTGGTCTTATTTATACACGGCATTGATAAGCCCAGGACTGCCTATATTTTGAAACACTGTTGGCAATAGATAGAGAGCCTGAAGTAATACAACTGATTCCCAAGCCACTCTGGACATGCCAGCTCATGACTTTGTATTTTATCCTGTCCAAAGAGAACACAGATGCCATAATTTAAGATGAGTTCAGCCAAGGTGGAAAGAAACCCTTTTCAGTTTCAGTCTTTAAACTGAATAAGCATAAATAGGAACTGTAAGGATCCTAATGCAAAGTTCTATTAAAAGAAATCTCTTTTGGCATTATAACTTTACTGTTGGTTTATTACAACTCTTTAGGTATGTGTACCTTCTGGAGTATTTCTTCAAAAAGTTGAGGTGTTATGAAGTGTATAGTATGTTGCTACAGGCAGTATATTTCAAAGTAAAATTTTTAACTGAGCCAATTAAATTAGTGTGCTTAAAAAATTATTCTTGTTACTAAGAAGAGTTTGCTTATTAGTGCATGCAACTTTTAACGACCACTCCCTCCCCATTTGCTGTTTTCACACCATTAATAGTGTAATGATAATATTCGTTGAAACTTCTCACCTTTTATGTAAATCAAGTCTGAAAACATTTTAATTAACATTTTCTGTGCAGGGAAAACTCTCAAAACAAAATATATCTTCCTCTGTGTATTACCCTAATTTGTTGTTAATGAGCATTCATAAATTATCTCTAATTAACACATAGTCTCTTTAAATACACTTTTCAATTTGTAATTTCTACTCCCTTCTCAGTAAATCATTTTCTAAATATGTACAAGCACACATATATTAAGGGCAACTGTCAAACCAGAGCCAAATCTTTATTCAAATAAGCTAGGAGTTTTTTTACTATTGATTATTTACTGTAAAATCATTTGAAAAGCAAACACTGCCAGTGACTTGACCATCAATATTAAAAGGGAAAGACCAGCAGCATGAAGAAATAACCAGCAAAATAACACCATGTGTTGAAAATAACAGTAGTTTGAGTTTAAAGGAAAACCACAAGTCTCTCATCTGCTTGCCTTAATGTGCAAATTAAAATATCAGTTGCATTAATTGATTCTGACAGATGCATAAATACAACTTTCAAACACTTAGACTATAATTCCGTAACCTGAGGTCACTGTGACAAAAATAAAATGTCTTCATTGTCTTTAAAGAACACTATCTTTCTGACAAACACTATATGATCTCACTTATATGCAGAATCTAAAAAAGTCAAACTCACATAGAAGCAGAGTAGAATGGTGGTTTCCAGGGGATGGGAGTGAGGGAAATGGGAAGGTGTTGATCAAAGGGTACTAAGTTTCAGTTATGTAAAATGAATAGGTCCTGGAAATCTAAACTACAGCATGGTGACTACAGTTAACAGTACTGTATTGTATACTTGAAACTTGCTAAGAGGGTAGATCTTAAATGTTCTCACCACAAGTGCATACACACACAAAACTATGTGAGGTAATGAATATGTTAGTTAGCTTAGATTGTGGTAATCATGGCACAATGTATAGGTATATCAAAAGCATCACGTTGTATAACAAATAAATACAATTTTTGTCAATTATACTTCAATAAACATGGGGAAAAAATTCAAATGTCAAAAAAAAGAACACTGTCTTTCAGGCAAGCTCTCGATACTATTACTGTCTACCAGTTTGTATGAATTATTTTAGATTAAGCAGGATGATACTTTCAAAAAGATACAAATTCTTAAAAACATTCTGTTAAGGGATGAAATTCTTTAGCTCAATTACAAAATCATTTCATCTTAAAAAAAATAATTTCTCCATGAACAGGCTTCCTTGTGGCAGGTTTTAAAATTTACACCAGCTTGGGGAAAAACATTATAAAAAACCTGAATTGTGTAAAGTGTCATATTTGAAAATATTTGGTACTATTAAAATGAAAAACACTTATCCTCTTTAAATAAAATTCCATCAGCAATAACACCAAGCCAAAATAATACAAATTATTGGTTCTATAGTAAGAAACAATAAAGCCTCTGCATAAAGCCTTTGGAAATAGACATCTGGGAATGAATTCTGACTCTATCGCTTATAGGCTAAGTGATCTTGGGCAAGTTATGTAATATCTTGGTATACTACATTTCTTCATCTGTCAAGGGGGAATAACTATAGCACTAGTTTCATAGGACTATTGTAAAGATAAAGTGCGATAATCAAAGCGAAATATATAGAACTCTGCTTTTTATGGATTAACGGGTTGAATGTTAGTTGGGGCCATTATGACTGCACTTCTATTGCTACTAGTTGTTTCTAGCAACCTTCTGTTGCTACACAATGGAAGCGTAGGTTCCTTAATGGGACTAAAAAGTCCATGGTGATTTTAAAATACCCTAAGCAGATATCCAACTACACAAGTGACAATTAACCAACATGTAAATGGAAGGACAAGGATGAAGGAAATGAGTCTAATGAAGATCAAGATGGGTGACGCATTGAAGAAAACCAAACAAAATTCAATCAGATTGAGTTCTAGATGGCTAGAATAAGCAGCTGTGAAGTTTAGCATTTCCTTTCATGAACATAAACCTACAGTTCATGAACCTTAAAATCTGATGTGTTTGGCTCACCTAATCCCAAATTCTTAAATGCCTTATTTCTGCAAACTCCACTCTTCCTGCACTGAACAAAGTGAAGAATGATATCAAATGATAATAAACGGTAACAATCGTTTGATACCCACACAGATTCCCTGCTAGGTTTATCAGATGGAGTAACAAAGTGTGACTTCCAGTATATAATACAGCCCTCTGAAGAGAGGGATTAAGGGCTGCGGAATTCAGTGCTGTTTTGTTAGCTCCCTGCCTGGACATTCCACTGTTCTTGAAGAACAGGAACGTGAAATGGATACACTAAGTAGAATGCTACTAAAATTTATTTATGCCCACCTGGAGGCTTCCCTGCTGGAGGAACATACAGGACAGTGGTCAGTGTGTGGAGAGCTCAGTAGAAGCCACAACTAAATGGGGCTATAGAACTTTGGAAACCTGTTTAATAATTCTTCCTTCATAACAATACAGTATTAAATAATAGATGTTACTAGTCTGGTCCTTCTTTATAGATCTCCAAAACACAACATAGTGAAGCGTCACACGCTTGAAATATGCAAGCAATGCTTACTCAAGCGAATATTAGAATTCAATGGAAAAAAGTAGCTTTAGGTCCTGCCGTCATTCCACATTTAAAAGAATTGCTTGGATATTGCTTGAATCTCAAGGAAGTAGAAATGTTACTGTATATACCCATGTAACCACCACCCAAAACTGGATAGAGAACATTTATTTCTGTTATCCTAGAAAGTACCCTACCGACCCTATGTCCTTGCTTCAGTAGAAAACCTTCTCCACACCACAGGCAAACACTTTCTGACTCCCATCACCATAAATGATTTTGCCTCTTCTTAGACCTTTTATAGACAGACTCATATGGTACTATTTTGGGTCAAACTTTTTTTGCTCAGCAAGGATTTGAACATTCACCCATGTGGTTGCATTCATTCATTTTTCTTGCTGAATATTATTCCATTGTCTGAATATATCATTCTCTTATTGATGGGCATTTAGAATGTTTACAGGTTTTAGCTTTTATAAATAAAGCTGCTTATGAATATTCTTGAACAAGTGCTTTAGTGGATATAATACCTGGGAATAGAGTTGCTGAATCATGGGGTAGATGTATGAATAACTTAATTTTAAAAACTGCCAAAAAAGTTCTAATAGTAATTGTGTGATTTTACCCTTCCACTAGTTACTGATGAGGGTTTTAGTTAATCAACGTCCTTGTCAACATTAGATGTTGTCACTCTTATGATTTTAGTTGTACTAATGGTATAGCTTGTGGTTTTAATTTGCATTTTCCCTGATAACTAATGATGCTGAGCACTTTTGGTTCAACCACTTATTGGCCATTCCTATGTCTTCCTTCCTTCCTAATGTCTGTCCAATACTTTGCCCCAATTTTTATTGGGTTGTCTTTTTATTGTTGATTTGGAGGAGTTCTTTATATTGTGCAAATGAGTCCCTTTTCAGATATATGTACTATGAATAGATTTTTCTCAGGCTGGAACTTCCCTATTCATATTCTTAGTGGGCTGTTTTGATGAGCATGCTAATATACATATATATATATATATATATATATATATATGTTTCACAGTTTGAAAAGGAACTTTTATATATATTCTTATTTAAGCATTACAACAATCTGGCATGCAGGACTCATACTATCATCATCATATTACAGATCTAGAAATGATGGATGACAGTTTAAGATTCTTATTCACACAACCAACTTGGCGGTTTTGAGGTTTTCTGATGCTAAGTTCAATATTCTTATACATACTCCCTCTTTTTCATCTCTAAGTCCTCTCTCCATTCCTCAATTCATTAATAAAAGCTGTTAGGGAATTCAAACATATTGGGATACATCAGTAAGATTCAATTAATAAATACAATATTACGAGTTAATTCATTCAAGAGTATAGGAAATATATTAATCTGATTTAATTTTTAATCAGATTTAGCATTTGGGTTTTGCCTTTTTATTCTACATTTTATTAATTTCCATTTGCTAAACTCAAGCCACTTTTGCCTTAAGGCATGACACATTCTCTTAATTTTATTGACTGAGATGCTGATTTATATGCTAGTTTATGTAACACATATTAGACTTTTCTTTAGAACTTAAGTCAATCTCTGCCCGAAAAAATATGAGGTGCTCAGAAAGGCCGTATAGGGAGTTCTTTACTGTGTTAATAGTTGCATTAATGTCATATCCCAGAGGCTGAAAGTAATCATCAGCTTACTGTACATTTTATTTACTAGAGGCCTTGACTTCCAAGAGAGAGGGCTGAGAGGCATGAAATAAGAATGTTAACACTCACACAAAAGTATATACATATTCAAATACTACATATATTAAATACCTTCATATCCTTGTAAAGAAAGAGATACCCATCTCGTAAAACAAAATACCGGTCTTGAAACTTATTTCCAGAGAGTATTTTAGATGGTTCTTCTTTGATTTTCAAGACTCCCTCTTTGATACTTTCCAGGGCCTTCCTCTCTGTAAAGTACAACATTTACTTTGTAAGTTGGGTACATTTTCATTTATTTGGAATAGAATATAAAACATTTTTGTATTTTCAGTTTTGATGATATAAAGTAATAACTTGTTTCCTACCATTAAGAAGCTTCTAGTTAATTTCTGGGAACACCTTGTGTCAGGGGAGTATTGGATAAGTCATAGATCCAGTAACCAGATCTATTTATATCTATTTATAATACATAGGCCTGCCCATGCTGTCCAATTAGCTACTGGCTAATAAGCATCTGAAACATGGCTAGTCTCAACTGTGATGTGCTATGAGTATAAAATATATACCATATTTTGAAGATTAGTACCAAAAAAATGTAAACATATCACAATTTTATAACACTGATTACATGTTGAACTAATAATATTTTGGATATGTGAGTTTAAATAGAAGATACAAGTAAAATTAATTTCACCTATTTCTTTATATATATGTTTATATATATATTTTAAAATGTGGCTATTAGGCAATTTAAAATTACATACTCAGCTTGCATTTTATTTCTCTGAATAGCACTCATATAAATAATGCAAAATACACAGGTAAAAGAGAAATCTCTTCTGGAATCCTGTCTCAGGAATCCAGGAATTCTTGAGACATTAGAGAAATTCCTATTCCTATGAAACAGGTAAGGGTAAAGAAGGCAAAACTGCTAATAATGCTCGTGCAATACTGCCAGTGTCCCACACTTACAAATCATTTCAACAGTTTTATTAAAAATCACGTTTTTGGTAAAAAAAAAAAATGTTGAAGTTGTGTAGATTTATCACAAATAAATTTATCACTGTATCTCTAGTCTACAGCTTTCTTTGTGAAATCCCAACAGTATTAAACTGCCTACTTGAGAACTGAGGAACAGTGGAAAGAAAAGAAACCTGAAGCCAAGTAGCCACGACATGGTCATTCTGGGGTCAACTCCTGCTTTTCCTGTAAAACAGGAGTAATAACACTTATCCTGCAGATTGTTATCCTCATATTAGATCATGTCCATAAAAGATGAAGCATGAGACATTATATCAGGATGAGGGCTTTTAGCAATTTCCTGGTATTAAGGTGACACAATTTTTAAATATTCATGCAGAGTTTCTAAAATTTACAAATAACTTGATTTTAGAAAGAAAAACTCAATCTAAAACCTAGCATCCCTTGGTTTGGGGAAAACCTTTACTTATACAGCAAATACTACACAGACGTTCACAATTATAGTTAGTATAAGAAGACGAAAGTTAGAAAAAATGGAAATAGTGCCTTATAACTCAAATATGAGCATGGGATGACAATCTAGAAGCAAAAATCCCCATGATTAATCACATCACTGATCCTAACTGCAAACAAAAGTAACTGACAAGCCCCAATAGTTTTCATGATCTGCATACTGGTCACAGATAACATTCTTTTAATTGCGATGTTATACTAAAATAGGTTCTTTTTAGGTGGTCTGTGACCTTAAAATAATTTCTGAAAAATACACTGCTAACATTTGTCTTCTGGTATAATCTCTTAATATTTAATTCCATAGAAAAATATTTTAAGTAATATTTTATAGCTAAATAACTTCTATTTAAATTAAAAATAACACTTATCCAATTAAAAAACTTGAAAGAAGATGTATTTTAATGCAATAGGAAGATCAAGGAAAAAATATAAAAGTAGTATTCAGCAAAATTCATATTACATCAATTCATTCTTCATGAAGTACTAAGAGTCCAGTAATACAATAACCTCAAAAGAGATGATTTCTGGACTTGCAGTGCAGTGTAAGAGACAGAGTGAACATGGACTAACAAACAGTGCTTATATATCCTGATACGAGAAATACGGTAAGCAATCTAGAAAACATTGGGTGGGCTTAGTGATTCAGCTGATTTAGAACAGAAAAGTGGAGAAAGGCATTTATAATGCTATTGATTTAGAAATAGGTAAAGTATTTTAAGAGCATTAAATTATAATCAAGTTGTGAGATAAAGGTATTATATATTGCTCAAGCCAAACCAATTCCATTCACACCTTCTGATTATACTTTTTTAAGATTTTTATTCAACTTAATAAAGCTTTCTAATTTTATCAATAAGAAATAATCGTATGTCCAGTGTTAAAGTAAACCACTCATAGGTCAAATAGAAAACAGGCTTAGGAAAAAAAAATATTGTTGACACCTTTGGTTGCATTTTTATTAAAATTTATTTTTAAAAATCGTATGTAATTATCTTAGCTAAATCTTGTTGTACACATTATTAAGGGACTCGGGAGGAGGCTTTGAGAGGAATATATGTTAAGGAGAAGGAAAGAGCAAAAAGAACCTTGAAACACTAAGTTCCATGATAAATACTGAGAACTTAGAAGAATTTCTAAAAGCTCACACAATGTTAAAATAAGTAGAAAAAACACCCATCGCTTAAGGGCCAAGATGAAGTTATGTACTTTGGGGACATTGTGCATGACTCAGTGTGTAACACAACGAAGGATATGAATTAAATGGCTTCCAATAATTCACTTTTCCAAGCTTTTCCAGTACTGCCAGGTCCCTCAACTGTGGAGTACTTCACACTTGTATTTTCACTCCCTCTACCTCATCCTGGGGAGAAAGTTTAAGATCTAGAGACATTGTTATCATTAGAGAATCATAAACCCCTTTCCCCCTCCAGGTGTTTGCTCAGACAAGGAAGGAAGGCTCAGTTGAGTTCAGTGAAGGTTCTTTAGAGTTAACACTGGGCAAGATAACAGATTGGTATTCTTAGTTATATTGTGCTATAATTTTGTTATTAATTAGAAAAGTCCTTAAAAAGTACATGTATAAAACCACGCAGAATGGTCAATTTATTTATTTAAACAGAACGGACATCATATTACTGAGACTATGAAACTGATCTCCCCACCCAAAGAAAAAAAACAGTTTTCCAAATCATTTGAAAAACCTCAAGTTCTTAGACAAAAATAGTAATTCCTAACTAGTGGCCCCTAATCCCAATAAAATAACTGATCTGTGGAGGAGCTTGGAGGGTCTTGGAAAGGAGAGACAGAGACAGACAGAGATAGGGAGAGACACAAAGAGAGAGAAGCGGGTGGGGGAACATAAACTAGGAATGGTATTTCTAGAATACATATTCCCCCTTTATCCTTCATGCCCAGTCATCTAGCAGTCCAGCCACTGTTCTCTCAAAGTTTCTCTCTGGGGTTCAATTCCACTTCTTTTCCAATATCATCTCCTTAACCCCCGCCTTTTCTACCTAATACCTAGACGCCAGGATTCTATAATTCCACGTCCTGCTTTTCTAATGGCTCCATATAATTCCAGATTTGTGCTATGCAAATACTGTTTTATCATGTTAATACCCTTTCCAAAACTCTATTTTTTTTTTTACTATTTGAAGTCTTACTTATGTAACATTAAAAGCCTAAACTTCTTTCCCTGACTTTTCAAGGACTAAATAAATAGACTCCTCCTACTCATCTTCATAAGCTATTAAGTTAAAATATAATATTTATTTATAAGTCAGTTGATCATAATACACTGTTTGGAAAACCAATCTGTGTCTCTGTGGCATGACTGAAGTTGATCATCTGAGTGAACCTAAGGGAAATTCCATTCTCCTTGGTTCTATACAAATTCTACCCCCCACTTCTGGACCCAACTCATCCTTGAAGATTTTTTCTAACTACTCCAGTCCATACTTGTTATTCATGTCTTTAAAACTCTAAGATAAAAGTTAGGCACTGAATACATGAAAAGTCATGTTTGTCTCATAATTTTGCTCTTAAAAATAATAATTTCAGTCTATGGCTATACCACCCTGAATGCACCCAATCTCATCTGATCTTGAAAAAATAACAATTTCATGTTTGCTTTTTAAAAAATTGTGGGCTTTAAATTTTCCTCCCCAACCTATGTGAGAACTAACATAGCACAGTGACTAAGAGTTTGCTCTGGAGCTAGACTACCTGGGCTTGAATGACAACCACATCCTCCACTGGATCCCAGGTAGTAACCTCTAAATCTCAGTTTCCTCACCTGCTAAATGGGGATTTATACAGTGATCACCCAGTAGATCTGGTATGTAAAGTATTTAGAAGAGTGCTTAGCACATAGCAAGCAGAATGTAATTGGTTATTTATCTAATGGAGGACAGACATCATTTTTTTCTGTACTGCAGAGTCTGTAGTAAACAGTATGGAAAAAATTACCCTTCCAAAGGCCTGGTGATTTATAGACTGAATTTACAAGAGTTTTAAAAACTAAAATCTGCTTCTCCACTTACCAGCCGGTCACCTTGAGGGAGTTACGTAACGTCTCCATGTCCAAGTTTCTCCATTTATAAAAGGCTTAGAGAGTACTAGTAAAAAACCCCTTAAGACTGCTAGGAAGATTAAATGACATGGTGTATGCAAAGCCATCAGCTCAGCATCTGGCGCCCAGTAAATGCATAGAAACTATGAACAATTTATCTCTTATATATGATCTGAGCAACGAAAAGGGAATATAAAACAAATGGGTCTATTTTCCATGGTCTCTATGTGTCTCCCTTCCTCTTTTGCTGGCAAAGACTATTTTCTCAGGCCTGTACATTATCTGAAAAACCAAGTTCCACCCCTGCGCATGTACTCTAAGTGCTGAAGGAGACAAGCAGTTTTCATGAGGGAATGTGCCGCAACCAAGTGATATTTGGCAATATTTGCAGCCTGAAATCTAGAAATTTCTTCCAAATTAAATTAAATTAAATTCCAAATTAAAAATTATCCATATTTTCCTTTGTTTGATATTGATTATATAGAACACATATATTCTTTATTATTTGGAGGAAGCAGAATTTGATATAGTTCACTCACTGCATGACATTCGCTCAAAATGTATTTAATAAAATTTAGTTCTACGACTGAGTAGTATATTTTCCTTTGTTACTTGTATTGAAGAAGTAATGCTTAATAGAACTAGCAGCCTGATAACATCCTTTTGTAATTAGATTATCCTTAAGCAGTAAAATTGTAAATATACTTACTACTGGAGGATTGACTAGAAAAGTGCCAGAGATTCCACACCATTTTACTGACAATGCAGCAAATTGTAGAAAGTAGAACACTACTTTTCTATTCTATCATCAATTTCCAAGAAAATACTTCCACTTGAAGTGGACTGGATCTTACTTTCAACTTTTACACATCTTTGGATTTAAAAAGATATGATGGGAGTGGAATATAAATTATTTCAGCTAGACTATGATTTATGAACTCATATTATTTTTGCTGGAATTTTCCTTTATTTTCTTAAGTCAGTGGATAGGGGATGGCTCAGCTTTCCAGGTCTGAATTTGCTGGAAGCAGTTGCATTTTGAACTATTCTATTCTAATGTAAATTTAATTCCAAAGCATCTGTCATATGTGGCAATCTAAATTTAGAAACCCACACGCATTTTCATTTGAGTTACATCTTCTATCTTAAAAGTAGTTCTTCCCCATTGAGATCATTAAAACTTGATTCTGTTGTATCACATTCTATTGGGGTAATATTAAAGAACTTTAGTGCTTAAAATAAGACTTCTGCAAGAAAAAATTATTTATTCTGGAACCTTATAGAAGCTATAAATTTATGGCTAACTTGTGATAGAGATGTTGAAACTTAATATGAGATAATGATAATATAAGGTGGTCTAATATGATTAGCTCTGACAAAGTCTAAATGGCAATTTGAATGAAGTTTCATTCTCCCTATCTCAATGTCTCAGCCATAATCCATGGGGTAGAAAAGAAATTCAGACTATTATTTTTCTTTTCAAGTTAGTTACCTCCTCATTACAATAAGGACAATAGCCCAAAATGCTTCTCAGAAATACAATGCTGCTTTTGCAAAACACAGAATTGATTTTTAAGTAGAGGCAACAGAAAATTCATTTACTCTTACATACTTGTATAAAAGTAAAGTATGCTTCCTCATTACCTTAAATGAATGAGCAGAAATTAAGTGTTGTTTGACTCTAAAGTCTATTCCTTCTTGTGATATCTATATTTTAAACTATTGAGATAAAATGAACAAACTGAGAAAATTAAAACCCCTAAACAACCCCAAACCCCTAAACTTATTATTTGATAAAATTTTTCATTAAGCAAGAAGGTGGTATCAAACAAAAGTATATGCCTATAATTTGTTGCATAAAATCAGAAATACCATCATGCAATTAATGAAATGCAAGTCGTGTGTGTGTGTGTGTGTGTGTGTGTGTGTGTGTGTGTGTGTGTGCGCGCGTAGATAAAGGAGAGACAGGAAGAGATAGGGATAGGTAGACAGACACTAAGGTTTGTGGCAAAAGGTGTCAGGTATGATGAGACAGGTGTGACGGATGTGTCGGTGCTACTTTATGTTTTAAGAAAATATTAACACAATAGCTATTCATTACTGAGAGAAAAGTATGGTTGTAACCAACCAGCCTTGTTTCAAACTGTGCTAATTTCCACTTGGCCCCCAGGTTAGAATAAGAAAATCTTAAGAAAGGAAAAGAAATCCTTAACATTGTTTCCTCTCTGCTGTGAAGAGCCATGTGTTTCTGAGGTGATTCCAGTTTTTCTGCTAACAAATTGACAGAGAAATCACATTTGATTTACTTTTACTATTTTCCCTTTAGATCCCAATTTTAAGTAGTAGTGCATGTAATGAATGGAGCAATAACTCTGGAGTAGGTGGTCACTGTGATTGATTTAGGAGACATTTGCCAAGACAAAGACAAAGTAGACTGAATACCTAACCAACCTAAAATCTATCACACAGGGTACCCCATAAGAAGTACTTAGAATCCCCAGGTTACTGTAAGACATGACTATAAGAAAAAATCATGACTTTAGAAGTTGATTTAAAAACAAACAATAGGCCAAACCTTTTTTAAAATGACAATCCTAAATGCACACAGATGCAGAACCAACCATAATGAAAAAGATTTTACTTTGACAATCTGAATATAAATCAAGCTCTAATAAAAACATTTATAAAAATTTTATTGTCTAGAAAACTAAAAAAGAAAGTTAAATATTTACTTCATAGGTACTCCTGTTTCTGACCAAAAGTACATAACTACTAATATGAAATGGTCTAATTAATGTATTTCCTGAGGGTTACTCTAAAACCTGACTTTTTTTTTTTTCATTCAGAGGGACATAATTTCCTGGTAGAAAGAACTATTGATATCATAATAACAAGTTGTGTATTGGCTTGGCCAGCTGAGGAGGGTAGAGTGCAGGGGTAGTGATAAGTTTCATAGCTCCCACCCTGTCAGAGGAATGCAGGAGATATGAGAGTAGCATAAGAGTTTACTGACATCTTACTCTAGAGAATATTTCATCCAAATCTCAGAAACTGTCATGTAAGCCTGCTTTCCACTGTTTGTTTAGACCTTTTCCACTGCTTTGTCTAGACCTTACAGAAGCCTGATGCTTTCAAAACAGGACACACTCATAACCCCCAAAAGAGGCCGTGTACAATAGGTGAGGCATCATTTTAATGCCCAATTAAATGCCCAATCCTCCTACCTATTTTGTGGGTAGAGCAATTTATAGTTTGTCACTCGACCATTTCTTGTTGCCCTTAAACAACAAAGATTTTACTCAGATGTGAGTAAACCCACTCAATCTAACATCGCTAATACAGCACTTAATGGTATCCTTGCTTTGGGTTATCCCTCAGGCCACCTGCACAAAACCTTCCTTTATATTATAGCCTTTTAAGATCTTATTCTTGTCTGGTTTTATTCACATAGCCAGTCCACTAGCATTCAAACAAGAGCTAAGTTTTTGCAACATGGAGAATTAAGAGACATTTTTGAGGGATATTAGAAAAAGGAAAATTCTCACCAAAAATAAATTAAAATTTACCTGAAAAGATGACTTATTTTCTAAAAGAAAAGAAGCCATGAGAACCTATAATGTATTTCATAATGCAGGCAGGAGTTTGTTCATAAACTCAATACGTTTCCTTTATCTCAATGTTAAAATGAAAGAATAACAGAATTTAAGAGTTAGGCCAGATTTCAAAGGTTATCTAAATCAGAGATTCTCAACATGACACCATTGACATGTTGAGCCAGATTATGCTTTGTTGTAAAGAGCCTTCCTGTGTATTGTAGGATGTTTAGCAGCATCTCTGGTCTCTAACCACTAAATACCAGAAGCACCACCCTACCCAGTGTGACCATCAGAAATATCTCCAGACATTGCCAAATGCCCTCTGGGGGACAAAAATCTTCCCCACCTGACAATCACTGCTCTATGACAGGGATGCTTGTAGCAGTCATATGATGAGAGAGAATTTCTATTGCAATCGTTGAGCAGTATACAGAGGATGTGGCCAAAATCATATGTAGGAGTAAGAAAGAAGTTAAACAAGATAAAGTTGTCTAAAAGGCTAAATTTCTATAGCAAAAAGAACACATGTTGTGTTTATTTAGATGCTAGTAAGACCAGAATGACACAGAAGCTGTTAAACTGCTTGCATTTTGTAAAAATACTTTTGTGTAATTGTAAGATATGAAGGGCAGAGTTCTGGACTGAATGTTTATGTTTCCCCAATTCATATGTTGAAACCTACCTACATGGTATCAAGTTTTAGGAGGTGGGGCCTTTATGAGGTAATTAGGATTAGATGAGATCATGAGGGTGGAATCCTCAGGAATGGGCTTAGTGCCCTTGTTAAGAGTCACAGAGAGTGCGCTTCCCCTCTCTGCTCTCTGCCCTGGGAGGATACAAGAAGTCCCCAGTCTGCAACCTGGAAGAGGCCTCTCACCAGAACTTGGCCAGGCTGGCACCCTGATGTCAGACTTCTAGGCTGCACACTGTGAGAAATAAACTTCTGTTGTTTATGAGCCATCTAGTCTATTGTAGTCTGTTATAGTAGCCAGATTATCATGAAATCAGAAACATATCAGATTAGCCTGGTACAATTAAGAACTTGCTGATTTATGGCTACTAGCTAGAGAGTCTGCAATCATACCAAGTAGCTTTACCGCATTTAAGAACTGTACCCACCTCCCCATCTTTTTTCTTTTTTCTTAATAATTAGAAGTAAAACCAATCTGTTCTCAAATCTAGTACTTAATAAATGTGTGATCTGGAGGCAAGTTACTTAATTTCTCTGAGCTTCCCTTTTCTCAGTTGTAAAATTCAAATGATAATATAACTCCTGGAGAAATTTTTTAAAAAGTATAAATGAGTTTTGGTATGCAGAGAGCTCATTTTATAATACCTGATTAATAAATAGTAATGGTTATTATCAATATGAATTATAAAAGTTGTGGTAAATTTTATCTTATAAAACTTAAATCCTCTGCTTTCGGGGTTGGTTTATAGACAGTGTGGCAAGAAATCTTTTTCTAATCTGTCAGATGATGTAAACATAACAGAAGAATCTAAATTTCAAAATGAAAGTTTTCTGATACCTCAAACAAGTTCAGAGACTGTCTTATTTGGATCCCCCGTGCTAGCTAACTTCTTATTTAACCTTACATGTATACATGTCTTCTCCCAGTTGGATGGCAAATATCCTTATTGGAAGTATTTATTTTGTATTTGTTTTCCAATATTACTGCAAAATAGGTGAGAATTATAACAAGTACACAATCTCAGAGCTTGCGATTCTTGAATGCTCGGAGAACTTTCAAATGTAAATATAATTCAAGATGATTCACCATCTATCTAAAAATTAGGAAAACACTTAAGCATGGCAAATAAATAAACTAAACCCCAAACCTTAAAAAGATGAATCATTCCTGCTAAATCTTTAATTTGATACGGTCAAACTAACCAACTATTACCACAGTCTGACCCACCAGGAAAATATGACCCTGGCACTTGGTCTATATATTCTTCTTTCTAACAATAATGGCAGTAGATTTTTCATTTAGCTACTCATTTTTACATTTTCAGAAAACACTTGTGCCATAATAATTATCCTTTAACCACTCAAATTTTCAATCATAGTTGCAATGCGAAATAACAGCACCTACCATTATAGTGTTTAACGGTGTCAATGGTTAAGAATCTCTTCACCACAAGATAAGCAGATCCAGGTTCAGCTAATGAACTCCACCGAAGCACCTGTTCCAACACATTTTCTGTGTAGTGAAGAGGGCGCTCTGCAAACAGAGACAAATCAAATTACAAAAGAAATCTTAACTTTTTTTAATTATAAAATTTAAAACGTCCTTTTAGAAAGCTCTGTACAAGACAATAAGCATGACTGTATCTTATGGTACACAAGATAGTGCTAGGACTACATACAGGAAACCCTAAGACCTAGAACAGCATTAAGCACATAATAAAATTTACTGTATAAATAAATCTTTGCAGGAACATTTGTTTGTTACACAACAATTTAAAAAAAATTCAGAGGTACTACCCTTTAAATATAATTTCACAAATATAGCTACCTTTTTGTACAACAAATTAGTGAATTACTCTACTTTTTAATTTAAACAACATTCTGGTTTGCTTATGGAAAGCTGTGTATTTGAATATGCAAATAATAATTATAAAAGGACTAGTAAAATTAGTCTTGTCCAGTACTAAGTAATAACATAAATAAACCCTTTGTTTCTCCCAACAAGACTAGCATAATTTGTGATCAATATTAGTGAATAACTTATAGCTGATACAGTCAACTTACATGAAATTATAAAAAATAACTTCAACAGAGAATATAAGATAATCATTATCAAACAGTACTGAGTAATCTATGTTTAACTATTAGTGGAAATATCAATCAGAAACATTATGTAGCAATATTATACATTAACTGTTCATATAATAGGCCAACAAGCAAGAAGTTGATGACATCTTAAAGATTTCTCCTTGGTAGAAGGACGTGATCTCACTCCCTCTTGCGAGAACACCAGAATCACAACTAACTGCTGAACAGTCATTGACAGGAAGACACTGGAACTCACCAAAAAAGATACCCCTCATCCAAAGACAAAGGAAAAGCCACAATGAGACGGTAGAAGGAGCACAATCACAATAAAATCAAATTCCATAACTGCTGGGTAGGTGACTCACAAACTGGAGAATACTTATACCACAGAAGTCCACCCACTGGAATGAAGGTTCTGAGCCCCACGTCAGGCTTCCCAACCTGGGGGTCCGGCAGCGGGAAGAGGAATGCCTAGAGAATCAGACTTAAAGGCTAGCGGGATTTGATTGCAGGAATTCGACAGGACTGGGGGAAACAGAGACTGTACTCTTGGAGGGCACACACAAAGTAGTGTGTGCATTGGGACCCAGGGGAAGGAGCAGTGACCCCAGGGGAGACTGAACCAGACCTACCAGCTAGTGTTGGAGGGTCTCCTGCAGAGGCAGGGGGTGGCTCTGTCTCACCATGAGGACAAGGACACAGGCAGCAGAAGTTCTGGGAAGTACTCATCAGTGTGAGCCCTCCCAGAGTCTGCCATTAGCTCCACCAAAGAGCCCAGGTAGGCTTCAGTGTGGGGTCGCCTCGGGCCAAACAACCAATAGGGAGGGAACCCAGCCCCACCCATCAGCAGGCAAGATGATTAAAGTTTTACTGAGCTCTGCCCACCAGAGCAACACCCAGCTCTACCCACCACCAGTCCCTCCCATCAGGATACTTGCACAAGCCTCTTAGAGAGCCTCATCCACCAGAGGGCAGACAGCAGAAGCAAGAAGAACTACAATCCTGCAGCCTGTGGAACAAAAACCACATTCACAGAAAGACAAGATGAAAAGGCAGAAGGCTATGTACCAGGTGAAGGAATAAGATAAAACCCCAGAAAAACAGCTAAATGAAGTGGAGATAGGCAACTTTCCAGAAAAAGAATTCAGAATAATGATAGTGAAGATGATCCAGGACCTCAGAAAAAGAATGGAGGCAAAGATTGAGATGATGCAAGAAATGTTTAACAAACACCTAGAAGAATTAAAGAACAAACAGAGATGAACAATACAATAACTGAAATGAAAACTACACTAAAAGGATTCAATAGCAGAATAACTGAGGCAGAAGAACGTATAAGTGACGTGGAAGACAGAATGGTGGAATTCACTGCTGCAGAACAGAATAAAGAGAAAAGAATGAAAAGAAATGAAGACAGCCTAAGAGACCTCTGGGATAACATTAAACACAAAAACAAAAACAAAAATTCGCATTATAGGGGTCCCAGAAAGAGAAGGGAGAGAGAAAGGACCTGAGAAATACTTGAAGAGATTATAGTCGAAAACTTCCCTAACATGGGAAAGGAAATAGCCACCCAAGTCCAGGAAGTGCTGAGAGTCCAAGGCAGGAGAAACCCAAGGAGAAACATGCCGAGATACATAGTAATCAAATTGGCAAAAATTAAAGACAAATTATTGAAAGCAGCAAGGGAAAAAATGACAAATAATATACAAGGGAACTCCCATAAGGTTAACAGCTGATTTCTCAGCAGAAACTCTACAACCCAGAAGGGAGTGGCATGATATACTTAAAGTGATGAAAGGGAAGAACCTACAACCAAGATTACTCTACCCAGCAAAGATCTCATTCATATTCGATGGAGAAATCAAAAGCTATACAGAGAAGCAAAAGCTAAGAGAATTCAGCACCACCAAACCAGCTCTACAACAAATGGTAAAGGAACTTCTCCAAGTGGTGAACACAAGAGAAGAAAAGGACCTACACAAAGAAACCCAAAACAATTAAGAAAATGGTAATAGGAATATACATATCGATAATTAACTTAAATGTGAATGGATTAAATGCTCCAACCAAAAGACACAGGCTTGCTGAATGGATACAAGAACAAGACCCATCTATATGCTGTCTACAAGAGACCCACTTCAGACCTAGGGACACATACAGACTGAAAGTGAGGGGATGGAAAAAGATATTCCATGCAAATGGAAATAAAAAGAAAGGTGGAGTAGCAATTCTCATATCAGACAAAATAGACTTTAAAATAAAGAATGTTACAAGAGACAAGGAAGGACACTACATAATTATCATGGGATCAATCCAAGAAGAAGATATAACAATTATAAATATATATGCACCCAACATAGGAGCACCTCAATACATAAGGCAACTGCTAACGGCTGTAAAAGAGGAAATCAACAGTAACACAATAATAGTGGGAGACTTTAACACCTTACTTACACCAATGGACAGATCATCCACACAGAAAATTAATAAGGAAACACAAGCTTTAAGTGACACAACAGGCCACATAGATTTAATAGATATTTATAGGACATTCCAGGTAAAACAGCAGATCACACTTTCTTCTCAAGTGCACAGAGAACATTCTCCAGGATAGATCACTTGGGTCACAAATCAAGTCTCAGTAAATTTAGGAAAACTGAAATCATATCAAGCATCTTTTCTGACCACAACACTATGAGATTAGAAATGAATTACAAGGAAAAAAACATAAAAAACACAAACACACGGAGGGTAAACAATACGTTACTAAATAACCAAGAGATCACTGAAGAAATCAAAGAGGAAATCAAAAAATAGCTAGAGACAAATGACAATGAAAACATAATGATCCAAAACGTATGGGATGCAGCAAAAGCAGTACTAGGAGGGGAGTTTATAGCTATACAAGCCTACCTCAAGAAATAAGAAAAATCTCAAATAAACAATCTAACCTTACACCTAAAGGAACTAGAGAAAGAAGAACAAAACCCACAGTTAATAGAAGGAAAGAAATCCTAAAGATCAGAGCAGAAATAAATGAAAAAGAAACAAAGAAAAGAATAACAAAGATCAATAAAACTAAAATCTTGTTCTTTGAGAAGATAAACAAAATTGATAAACCATGAGCCACACTCATCAAGAAAAAGAGGAAGAGGACTCAACAAAATTAGAATTGAAAAAGGAGAAGTTACAACAGACACCGCAGAAATACAAATCCTCCTAAGAGACTATTACAAGCAACTCTATGGCAATAAAATGGACAACCTGGAAGAAATGGACAAATTCTTAGAAAGGTATAACCTTCCAAGACTGAACCAGGAAGAAATAGAAAATATGAACAGATCAGTCACAAGTAATGAAATTGAAACTGTGATTAAAAATCTTCCAACAAACGAAAGTCCAGGACCCGATGGCTTCACAGGTGAATTCTATCAAACATTTAGAGAAGGGCTAATACCCATCCTTCTCAAACTTCCATAAAATTGCAGAGGAAGGAACACTCCCAAACTCATTCTATGAGGCCACCATCACCCTGATACCAAAACCACACAAAGATAGTACAAAAAAAAAAAAAAAATTACAGACCAATATCACTGATGAATATCGATGAAAAAATCCTCAACAAAATACTAGCAAACAGAATCCAACAACATGTTAAAAGGATCATACACCATGATCAAGTGGGATTTATCACAGGGATGCAAGGGTTCTACAATATACACAAATCAATCAATGTGATACACCATATTAACAAATTGAAGAAGAAAAACCATATGATCATCTCAATAGATGAAGAAGCTTTTGACAAAATTCAACATTGATTTATAATAAAAACTCTCCAGAAAGGGGGCATAGAGGGAACCTCCTTCAACATAATAAAGGCCATATACAACAAACCCACAGCAAACAACATTCTCAATGATGAAAAACTGAAAGTATTTCCTCTAAGATTAGGAACAAGACAAGGATGTCCACTCTCACCACTATTATTCAAAATAGTTTTGGAAGTCCTAGCCACAGTAATCAGAGAAGAAAAAGAAATAAAAGGAATACAAATTGGAAAAGAAGAAGTAAAACTGTCACTGTTTGCAGATGACATGATACTATACATAGAGAATCCTAAAGATGCTACCAGAAAACTACTAGAGCTAATCAATGAATTTGGTAAAGTAGCAGGATACAAAATTAATGCACAGAAATCTCTTGCATTCCTATACACTAATAATGAAAAATCTGAAAGAGAAATTAAGGAAACACTCCTATTTACCACTGCAGCAAAAAGAATAAAATACCTAGGAATAAACCTACCTAGGGAGACACAAGACCTGTGTGCAGAAAACTATAAGACACTGATGAAAGAAATTAAAGATGACACAACAGATGGAGAGATATACCATGTTCTTGTATTGGAAGAATCAATATTGTGAAAATGACTATACTACCCAAAGCAATCTACAGATTCAATGCAATCCCTACCAAATTACCAGTGGCCTGCCTTTTTTACAGAACTAGAACAAAAAATCTTAACATTTGTATGGAGACACAAGAGACCCCGAATAGCCAAAGCAGTTTTGAGGTAAAAAGCAGAGCTGGAAGAATCAGACTCCCTGAGTTCAGACTATACTACAAAGCTACAGTAATCAAGAAAGTATGGTACTGGCACAAAAATAGAAATATAGATCAATGGAACAGGATAGAAAGCCCAGAGATAAACCCACGCACATATGGTCACCTTATCTTTGATAAAGGAGGCAAGAATATTCAGTGGAGAAAAGACACCTGTTCAATAAGTGGTGCTGGGAAAACTGGACAGCTACATGTAAAAGAATGAAACTAGAACACTCCCTAACACCATACACAAAAATAGAATCAAAATGGACTAGAGATCTAAATGTATGACCGGACACTATAAAACTCATAGAGGAAAACATAGGAAGAACACTCTTTGACATAAATCACAGCAAGATCTTTTTTGATCCACCTCCTAGAGTAATGGAAATAAAACCAAAAATAAACAAATGGAACCTAATGAAACTTCAAAGCTTTTGCACAGCAAAGGAAACCATAAACAAGACGAAAAGACAAGCCTCAGAATGGGAGAAAATATTTGCAAATGAATCAATGGACAAAGGATTAATCTCCAAAATATGTAAACAGCTCATGCAGCTCAATATTAAGAAAACAAACAACCCAATCCCAAAATGGGCAGAAGACCTAAATAGACATTTCTCGAAAGAAGACATACAGATGGCCAAGAAGCACATGAAAAGCTGCTCAACATCACTAATCATTAGAGAAATGCAAGTCAAAACTACAATGAGGTATCACCTCACACTGGTCAGAATGGCCATCATCAGAAAATGTACAAACAACAAATGCTGGAGAGGGTGTGGAGTAAAGGGAACCCTCTTGCACTGTTGGTGGGAATGTACATTGATACAGCCACTATGGAGAACGGTATGGAGGTTCCTTAAAAAAAAACTAAAAATAGAATTACCATATGATCCAGCAATCACACTACTCGGCATGTACACAGAGAAAACCATAATTCAAAAAGACACATGCACCCCAATGTTCATTGCAGCACTATTTACAATAGCCAGGTCATGGAAGCAACCTAAGTGCCGCTTGACAGATGAATGGATAAAGAAGATGTGGTACATATATACAATGGAATATTACTCAGCCATAAAAAGGAACGAAATTGGGTCATTTTTTGAGACATGGACGGATCTAGAGGCTATCATACAGAGTGAAGTCAGTCAGAAAGAGAAAAACAAATATCCTATATTAACGCATATATGTGGAACCTAGAAAAATGGTACAGATGAACTGGTTTGCAGGGCAGAAATTGAGACACAGATGTAGAGAACAAACATATGGACACCAAGGGGGGAAGCAGCGGTGGGGTGGCGATGGTGGTGTGATGCATTGGGAGATTGGGATTGACATGTATACACTGATGTGTATAAAATGGAGGACTAATAAGAAGCTGCTGCGTAAAATAATAAATAAAATAAAATTCAAAAATTCAGAAAAAAAGATTTCTCCTTGATAAATGCTCATTCATATACATCTGTTTTATGTAAGCATCTTTTAAAATACATCACAAGTTCTTAGCATAGAATTAACAAAAAAATCACAGGCTTTTAAAATTACAATCAAAGTTTCATAGGAAATTGTTTTGCTGATCAAAATATGCCAATCAGTTAATAAAATGTTATGACAGTAGCATATGCTGAGAAAAAAAGAAATTCAGGCTTTTTATAGTATACTGAAAATAGCATAATTGAAATAGCCAAGAACATAAGCTCTAACATGAAGATGTTGATGTAACTTTCCTCGTACCACAGCCTTTATAAGTGAGTTCAGCTCTTTCTTACTCTCCTACATGTGAAACGAATAGTGCTTGGCTTTTCGTTTTTGGTTAAAGTAGTAATAAATGCTAATGACAAACAACAAAGCGTATGTCAATAGCATCACACTTGTATATGACCCATGCTATTTTAATTGGTAATAAAATCACAAGTGAAAAAGACCAAATATATCACGTTCTCCTTAATACTGGTCTCCCAGAGAAGTTCAACTACTTGCCTAAAGCCAAATAGCTGGTAAGGAACAAAGATGTGACTCTCAAATGTATCTGACTTTACAGCCCCAAATCATAACTACTACACTCGGTTTTATTTTGGACAAATATGTAAACCTCCCCATGATGATTTTCACACATGTAATTTTGGGGAAAAAGTATCAACTCACCAAGATATTTCTGAGGACTAAATAAGGTAATATAAGCAAAGTGAAAAACAATTCAGTTCACACTTTCTCCTTTACTTTCCTATCCTTAGTGAGAAGATGGTAAGGAAATAAGATAGTTTCAACATCCTATATTTAAAGAAACTGATGATATTGCAGTTGGATTGGCAGTGGGAATGATACTCTTAACTGCAGAACTATCTGGATTGAAATAAAAGCGTACTCTCCTTTATTACAAGATTAAATTTGTAATGAGACATCCAAATATCAGAACATTTATATTAAAGAGGGTCACCATTACAAGTAGATACAATAGTGATAGTTCTGAAGTGCTCTTAGTTATACTGAAATATATCACAGCAGACATAGAGATAAATATAGATGTGCAAAAAATTAGCCAAGTATATTTTTCACATCAGTCTCATAGTATGAAATACTTCAGGAGAATGAAAATCCTGAAGATCCAAGTTCCTGCTTAAAAACAGAGCTGAGAGCTTCCCTCGTGGTGCAGTGGTTGAGAATCTGCCTGCCAATGCAGGGGACATGGGTTCGAGCCCTGGTCTGGGAAGATCCCACATGCCGCGGAGCAACTGGGCCCGTGAGCCACAATTACTGAGCCTGCGCCACTGGAGCCTGTGCTCCGCAACAAGAGAGGCCGCGATAGTGAGAGGCCTGCGCACCATGATGAAGAGTGGCCCCCGCTTGCCACAACTAGAGAAAGCCTTCGCGCAGAAACAAAGACCCAACACAGCCATAAATAAATAAATAAATAAATAAATAAATAATTTTTTAAAAAAGCTGTAAAAAACAGAGCTGAAAAATGGGTTGAAAAGATAAATATTTTAAATCGTTAGACTGTCAAATGATACAATTCTAAAAGAAAGAGGTAAGAGGCAGGAAAAATGGACTGAGTCATCCAACGTTGTTGGAATATAAATTCCTACAAATAAACAAGTTTTTATTAATAGTTACATTTACAACCATCTGTCATGATAGATTTTATGCTATGTAAGTCAGCTGGCATTAGGGCATTATTAGAAATAACTAATTTGCACACTATCTATAGCATTAAACTTGCTGAAAATTCAGTGTAGTTATTTAACAACAGGTCTGGACGTGGTTCTTTTGCTAGGTAAATCATGTTCTCAATAGTTTAAAATCTTGTCCACAGAATTAAACCTGGGCTACCTTGTTAGATAGAGAACTATTCATTTCCACCTGAAATAACAGGTGTTGTCCTTAAACTTCTAGCAGTAATGACACAGGATTTCCAGAGACAGTTATGACTTCCTTAATAATTATTTTTAGTGCCAAGCCTAGAGCCATGCAAGTCTTTCTCTGTCCTATCCACATACTCAGAGGGTGACGGCACTTGTGTCAATCAAGAGAAGAGCTAGAAAGACTCTGATTAAAACTGAACTGATCTTCCATTTCATAGTAGCTATGAAGAGAAGGAAGAAAACATTTTGTTATGATATTGCTGTGTAGAAAGTAACTGCTTCACAAACTTGAACCTCTCAGTGAGGAAGCCCACTTAAATGAGGCCCCGTGGGCAGTTAATTTTTTTCAGCATATGAAGAACCTAAGGGGTATGGGACTACATTGGCAGGGTACAGGTTCATTTTTAAGGTGAAGCATTAAAATAACAGTGTACTTTATAAGTATGGTGAAAGAGATACCCTCTCCTAAGGTGGGTTTCAGCTTGTCCTGATGATTGCCTGACATCTTTCAAAGAATGAAACAGAGAAAGACTTGTTCTCCATCTAGTACAAATTTCAAATGTCCCACAGGCATTCATTTAAAAGGAAAACCTACTTATAAATTAACAGCTTAGAATCTAACTCAGCTTTACATATAAATTCTCAAAATATTTTATATGGTTTTAATGTGGTATTTTTTTTCCCCATGACTGTAACCACTGTATGAGCAAAAAAAAAAAAAAAAAGATTGTGCTTTGTCTGTCAGAAATTTTCTAAGAGTTGTTTACCATTTGCTATGGTCTGAATGTTTGCCCCCTCCCCAGTTCATATGTTGAAACTAATCCCCAATGTGATGGTATTATGAGGTGGGCCCTTTGCAAGGTGATTAAATCATGAAGGCAGAGCCCTCCTGAATGGGTTTAGTGCTCTTATAAAAGAGATCCCACGAGCTCCCTTCTATCATGTGAGGACTCAGTGAAAACATGGACATGTGATCCAGGAAGCAGGCCCTCACCAAACACCAAGTCTGCTGGTGCCTTGATCTTGGACTTCCCAGCCTCCAGAACTGTGAGAAGTAAATTTCTGTTGTGGAGTTCTGTTATAGCAGGCTGAACAGACTAAGATGCCATTTCACCAATGATGGCAATTCTGCTAATGATACATGAGTCACAAACTGACATGCTTGTATCAGTCTGCATTTGTAGCTGTCACATCCATGATAATTCCATTTATAAATTTAAGAATATATTTTCATTATCTTGGACTATATAGGAATGTCTGAGCATTTATGTATTATAACACATATTTTCTTCTTACTTATTTCTATAATTAGGTTATAACATTTTTTTAATGGGTATAATAGAGTATCTCAGGAGAGTAAAGGGACCAAACAAAATATCTATTATACAAAGGGGGCACTGGAAAAGACAGGGTAGAGGACTATTGCTTTAAAATTTACAGGTACCTAAAATAAAATCCAGCACTTCTGGTTCACTTACTTATTTATCCATTTATTTATTTATCTATCTATCTATCTATCTATTTATTTATTTTTGGTTGCTTCAGTTACTTGGAGGATTTATATCTACATTAGGAAAAGCACCAATTCCCTGCTGACATTCTTCCTATCAACTACAATCTTGTGACTACCAATGCCTTCACTTTTATCTTCTTTTTACACTTCACTTTATCTTCCCTGCATGTTACTAGAAATAAAGCTCTTAACATTTCAGAATTTCAGGTGGAGCACACAGGTCCCATCTGCTCCAGTAAGCCAACATAATCACAGGCCCCTTTGTTGCTTTCTTAGCTTTATTCCTCTAAAAGCAGTGAAAATAATATTAGTTTTCCCTTCCGGCAATTTCGACTTGAATGGTTGACCAGACATTAAAACCATGCCAAATTTGAATTCCTAACTCCATCAGATGTATTCTTTCTTGATGTACATGGGGTGTTCCTTTGATTACATATTTGGACATTCACAAGTCAAAACAGCTTGAAGTCTCCTAGTCTTTTTATATCTTCATCAAGATAACTTTTTTTAAATTAGCGAGAAGGAACCACCACCACCACCAACACCACCAACAAAAACCCGACTCCAATCTTACCATTTGTGATGTACTAATGGGCACATGCAAGTTGATAATTAGTCATTTTCAGGGTCAGCCTCCCTTCATTTTCCCAGGTGAAATTTAAAAAGACTGTTTCCAGATACATTGCAATCTCTCTTCTAGCTCTACATAATTCTTCCTATCCTCACCCATTCTGCTTACTCCTCTCAGTCCAAAAGACCAATGCCCAAAGGCACAGACCTCCAGAGCTGTGACACAGGGATATGCTTTGACTCAACCCCTGAGAGAACAAGGGTGGTAGCGAGAGGATGCTTACCCCCAAATCCACGATTCAATTTTGCTGTGGCTTTCCAAAAAAAAAAAAAAAAAAAAAAAAAAAAGCAACAGAAGCATGCAGGAGACCATCAGCTGTCTAAGATCTCACCAGGGCTTTGATATCTCCTAGTGGTTCCTAATCTATAAGCAGAAATCACTTTTTTTGTGCCTTCCATATTTGGATACATCTATCCAAGCAGCAACAATCCCAGTCACTCAGGTTCAGAATGCACCCCTATCCTGTTCCACCTAAGTTAACAAGATATTGAAAATATGTTCCACATCATACACTATGCTAGAGGTACCAAGAGATATAAAGATCTAAAAAATATGGTAAATCCTAAAGAACATAAGGCAGAGCCAGGTTACTATTCTACAAGTCAGATTAGTATGCAGTATTATAGATCTTTAAGCAAATAATCACAAAAGATCAGTGAGAACTATATTCATCTAATTACCATCTTGGAGGAAGGGGCATTTGAGCTGGATCTTGAAGGATGGATAATATGGATAATGAAGAAATAATGAAAGGGTATGTATTTATATATTGAAGTATAGTTGATTTATAATGTTATATTAGTTTCAGGTGTACAACACAGTGATTCAATATTTTTATAGGTTATACTCCATTTAAAGTTATTACAAAATAATGGCTACATTTCCTTGTACTGTATAATATATCCTTGTTGCTTATTTATTTTATACACAGTAGTTTGTATCTCTTAGTCCCCTACCCCTATCTTGCCTCTGCCACTTCCCTCTCCCTCCCTCTGGTAACCACTAATTTGTTCTCTATGCCTGCGAGTCTGTTTCTCTTTTGTTATATATATTCATTTGCTTTACTTCTTAAATTCCACATATAAGTGACTATATGTGGATATAACAGAGTACTTGTATTTTTCTGATTTATTTCATGAGCATAACACTCGCTAGGTCCATCCCATTGTTGCAATTGGCAGAATTTCATTCTTTTTTACGGTTGACTAGTATTTCACTGTACATACACTGTATATACATATCACATCTTCTTTATCCATTCGTCTGTTGATGGACACTTAGGTTGCTTCCATATCTTGGCAATTGTAAGTAATGCTGCTATGAACTTTGGGGTGCATGTATCTTTTCAAATTACAGTTTTCCTCTTTTCTGGCTATATACCCAGGAGTGGAATTGCTGGATCATATAGTAGCTCTATTTTTAGTTTTTTGAGGAACCTCCATACTGTTTTCCATAGTGGCTGCACCAATTTACATTCCCACCAACAGTGTACTAGGGTTCTCTTTTTTCCACATCCTTGCAAACATTTGTTATTTATAGACATTTTGATGATAGCCATTTTGAGAGGTGTGAGGTGATATCTCATTGTGGTTTTGATTTGCATTTCCCTGATGATTAGTGATGTTGGGTATATTTTCATGTACCTGTTGGCCACCTACATGTCTTCTTTGGAAAAAATGTCTATTCAGATCCTCTGCCCATTTATTAATTGGGTCATTTGGGGGGTTTTTGCTACTGACTCGTATGGGCTCTTTATATATTTTGGATATTAACCTCTTAACAGACATATTATTTGCAAATATTTTTTCATATTCTGTAGGTTGTCTTTTTGTTTTGTTGATGGTTTCCTTTGCTGTGCACAGCTTTTGAGTTTAATTAGATCCCATTTGTTTATTTTTCTTTTAGTTTCTTTTGCCTTGGGAGACGGATTCAAAAAATATTGCTACAATTTATATCAAAAGAGTCTTCTGTCTATGTTCTCTTCTAGGAGTTTTATGGATTCAGGTCTTATATTTAAGTCTTTAGTCCATTTTAAGTTTATTTTTGTATACGGTGTGAGAAAATGTTCTAATTTCATTCTTTCACACGTAGCTGTCCAGTTTTCCCAGTACAACTTATTGATATTGTCTTTTCTCCAGTAATGAAAGAGTTTTAAAACGGTTTTAAAACAATATGAGAGAGTGGCATGGACTAATATATACTACCAAATATAAAATAGATAGCTAGTGGGAAGCAGCCGTGTAGCACAGGGAGATCAGCTCGGTGCTTTGTGACCACCTAGAGGGGTGGGATAGGGAGGGTGGGAGGGAGGGAGACACAAAAGGGAGGAGATATGGGGATATATGTATACGTATAGCTGATTCACTCTGTTGTAAAGCAGAAACTAACACACCATTATAAAGCAATTATACTCCAATAAAGATGTTTAAAACAATAACAACAACAAAAATGATGAAAATTAAAAGAAAAAATAAAACAATATGATCCTATTTGTGATTTAGAAAGATAATTCTGGCAGTAATGCTGACAATTATCTTTTACTCACAGATATGATGAAGCTGGTAACCTAGCCCCTCCCCTTAAAATTAAACAAAAATCAAGACTTTACCACCATTGAACCATATAGTAATACAAGAGTGTGCTTCACTTATGTAAAAGATTTTAATTGTATGGCAGCTAGTACTAGGCACTGTGCCAGGGACAGAGACTGTACTAAAGATAGAAAAAAGAGAGGCCCTCCTTCCTTCTAAAGAGATCTCATCAAGAAAGACAAAAATAAATCCACACGATAGGCATTATAAAAAAAGATAAAGACAAAGTGCAATGGAACACTTAGTCTGGGTTTTAAAGGAGGTAAACAGGTGGGCCAGAGGGGGAAGTATAAAGGCACACTTGGGAAACACCTGCTTGCACGTTAGTCAAGCACAAAGGGTAGAAGTGACTGTCTATAAAGAAATGTAAAATGAGAAAAGATGGTAAAAGATCAGAGCAGCAGAAACCCACTGCTTAGGGAACAGACAGAGGAAGAAGAACTGACAAATGAGATAAAACGATTTGAGCACCAGGAGGAGAATCCAGGCAACGATGAAAATAGAGTGAACACTTTCCAAGAAAAAAGGGAACGGTCATTAGCAATAAATGCAACGGTAAGGACAAGCAAAGTAAAGCCGGAAGCAAATCCACTGGACTTGGCAGTTAGGGGTCACAGGAGTCATTTGACAAAGGACCTTCTGTGAGTGGGGCTGACTGAGCCCAACTATGGGCTAGACAGTGTGAACTGACACCGAAGGACCAGTGTCACTGAATCTTGGCAATGAATATTGGAAAGTAGTGTTTTAATACAAATTATATTTTTAAAGAATTGTGCACAATAAAAAGAAAAAAAGGAATAAAAACATCAAGATGGAATAATGAAAGACAAAGTATTTGATAATCTCATTTCATTCTAACACTGATTACAAGACTCCTAATAATACAGGATGAGGTATTTTAACATTCATTTTTAATTTTTGTCTTGAGCTTGTGGGTGGCAAGATTTTACTTTTGGCAGTTTGACATCTATACTTGAAAGGGTCCCAAGACCTTAGCAGGTATCAGCTAGACAGATGGTCAAGGTACAAAGACGTTCTGCATCTCATTTTTTTTTCCTAGAGGTCTTTAAAACCAAATGGTGTCATTATAATGTTAGGCTTATTACTCTTGGGGCAGTCAAGGTGTTTTAAAAGCTCTCTTTATCCTTCTGCATCTGAGATAAAAGATGACAAAATACCTGATTCACTCCACTAAAGATGAAAAAGAAAAAATGAAAAATAAGCTTCTGCTAGGCTTAATACAATATTATTTTTAAAAATAATAAATAACTTTTTAAATCAGTACTCTTGTTCTTGTTAAATAAGTAGCATACAGGAATAAGGTAGAATACGGTGGATAGTGGTGGTGACATTTAGACTATTGTTACAAATCAAATTGCTTGTTCTTATAAATAAGGCCTTATTTCCTGAGGCAACAACATACATGCCTAATGCTTTATACTATATGTTTATGGTCAATAAAATAATTACTTTGATGAGTAAAATCATAGGAGGGCAACCTCAAGTGGCACTAACATACATCAACACATGCACTGAGGTAGAAGGGAAGTCATAACGAGATGTTAAGCTTTAGAAAAACATAAAATGTTAGCAATGACTTGTCACAAAAATAGTATTTCTTCATACTTTAAGCAATTTAAGAATCCCTAGCATGAGAACCACTTACCAAGCTCTTCATTTTCTATGACTTCAAATGTGGCCCAGATATCATCTTTTGTAGGAATTATATTTTTTATTGCTAATATGTCATTAGTTAATTCTTCTGCTTCCATCACGGGAGATATCTAAAAGAGAAGCAAAATTTCTTCAGAATATATGTCAGACACAGAAGTGGCCTTTGCTAGGGCAGTAATACTCCCCCATCTACCACCTAATGATACTCCAAATTTCCTCTTAGTATGTTTACCTAGCTTCTCTAAGCACATGGGGAAAGCCTATTCAGATCTTCTCCATATAATGTAATATATTTTAATGCATGTGTAAAAAAAAGATCACCATATAGGCATAATCAGAGAGAATGTTTTTTTCTCACTTAGTGAACAATTACATCACTCAAAAAGGGAAGAATATACCTACTCATACTAAGACCTTCCACAGACATTGGATCCAATGGTCTTCTAGGGGTAAAACTTTTCACTCAGTTCTATAATTAGGAGTTCCAAGGAGTTTGGTTTATTCAGCTTGGGCCCTAAATTATACACAGTTGACTGCTGTCTGCCATGCCAAAAAGCCCCAGGGTTTTAGTGGTCTGTGGTGTGCCCCACCATGCCAAGTGACAGATGGTGGGACACCGAAGTATGCTCGAGCCAGGCTTTCAGGGCACAGGGCAGAGTCTGCAGTGTCAGCCTGGGGGTCAGCTCTACAACAGTCCCAACACCTCAGGCCATTATATAAGCACGCCATCTTCTTCAGGGACTTTGGGGATTTTTGATTTGTTTCTTCCTGGTTTTGGTTTTGCCAGTCAGTCTTACAGGTATGTTGGCCAAAAGCAAGTTGGCTTTCTCCAATTAGAATTTAGTTATAATGTTAAACAAATAGAAGATGATTTAAGCTTTAGAATATTGCAGCTGCAACTTAATTATACACGTTTTCAGTAAAACTATGTACCTATTCAAAAATTTCTTAGAAAATGTGCTCACTTCCCTTTCTCCTGTCCATTACTAATCTTAAGCACACTGCACATATATAAATAACATAAAACATTTCTCTTACAGGTAATTCATATAGTCTATCTTTTGGAGTTCATGGAATTTAGTGCTTTCTTTGGAATATATTAACGATACAGTGAAGTCCATTATTTGCTATTTAGAAAAGCCTAATGTAATACAACCTTAAAAGAAAAAAAACATTAGCATGGGAAAAGTAGAGCAATTTAAGCAGCTGAAACATCAGTAGATGAGTCACTTCAGTGACACCATTCATCGGAATGGCTTTACACTTTTTTAAGAAGTGTAGCCCTTTCTTAAAATAAATAATGAAACTGAGAAACCAAACTAGTGAAATAGTCAGCAGGGAGTTCCTCAGGTTGACTTAGGAATGTAAGACTGGGACTCATTTCCTTGTCCTAGGTGACACCCAAGGCCCCTCTTAAGAATGCCTAGAACTCCACGAAGCACATTTTGGAAATCATTACTCTAAGCAATATACACATCAGTATAATGATCAGCAGGTTTGGAATATGATGATTAAGGTTTGCATCCAGGCCTGAATGCTATTAATTCCCAGTTTCTACTCATATAAATGTGAGCCATCACCTGTTTCAACTACCTCCTTGGGTTAAGGTAATGATCAGCTGAAATAAATGTAAGAGTTGTGCAAAGTTTTAAGCATTAAACGCATGTTAATGATTATTTTTGTATAGTTTTTGTTATGTTTTTCAAGAGAATTTAGAGTTGTTGTAGGTGAAACTGGACAGTCCTTTATGTGAATATACTTAAAATAAGCACTTTGCTCAACTGTAATAACTTTTGTTATGGCTTTATTAGTCAGATAAGATTAAAACGAGCTACTAGAGAGTTTATGTGTAAGTGGAGTTAAGTCATGTGCTTTGACTACCTCTTCCAGCATTAGTGATGGACTTGGGCTGATTAATCTCTACTATTTCCTCATGTCCCCTGTGATGAACATCACATGTTCAGCATAACAAATAGATGGGGACAAGGAGGGGCAAGGCAGCTCATGTAGTTCAACTGCACAACTAGGCGAGTAATCAGCGCCAAAGAGTCATTATGTGTAATCATTAAAAAATATAAAATAATAATTACAATATCTTTGACCTAAGTGAAGTCCAGAAATATCTAATGTTAAGACCCTGTTTAATCTTGGACTTTAAAAGTGATAAAAAGCTAAAGCTGAATTTCTGCTGTTAGATGGCATCATGTCTATTCTGCCTACAGAGAAAGTAGTCTCACTCTCGCTCAGGCAGACTAAGTACAGAATATGGTAACACGAGAGGGATCTTTTTAATTCAGAACAAATGGCTAACTAATGGTCTCAAGGAAGAAGAGAGTTATTGAATATTCAGGTACATTGAAAGACTGGAAGCTAATGTCTAGGATACAAGGGTGGGGGATTAATAATAATAGTACTACTAGTAGTAGTTATTTATTAAACACTTATGTACCAAGCAATTTGCTAAGTGTTTCATAGGCAGGATCTTATTGAGTCCTCACATCAGTGCTATGATGTAAATACTGTAATGTTCCCTCATTTTACAGATCAGAAGATTGAGACTCAGATGGAGTATATACGTTGCCTAATGTTGACAAGGAAGAAAGGAGAGGAGCAGGTGATTGAGCTCAGGTGGTTTTCCAGAACCTACAGTACGTCCTAACCATAACCTAAAGAACATAGGATGGTCTCTTTCCAACTCATTAAAACATGGAATTCCCAGAGGATATTGGCATGAAGAGTCAAACTTGTCATGACTTGAATCGGACATGTAAAATAAGACAGAAGAAACAATAGAAAATTCAAGACATGCAAACTAATGCTAACACTTATGACTTCCAACAGTACTCTTTACATCCATCTTTAGGGCTCACCCGAATTATAATACTGCAGTCAGGTTCCTTCCTTTCTACATATACTTCAATTAACAAATCTCCGGCCTGGGAAACCTAGAAAAGGGCAGATGTGAAGAGAGCAAATGTAAGTATCTTGCAAGAACACACACATGACACTTAAGATGGTTAGAAAACCCCAGTCATATTTCTAACGATTTTATAATAATGAAATGAGATCATTCCCCCTGTTAAGTTGCATAATGATACCCATTTTCTGGATGTGGTTGATTAAGGACAAGCAATCTACACAAATGACATAGTTAGCAAACTCAATCGCAATGCAGTTTTTTCTCTCTTACTCCAAAGTTTAGTGACCTCACATACCCTTAACATTCTTATTGAGATAATGAATCTGGCTACAGTGGACATAAAGAGATGATAAGTCCAAAAATTGAAATTTGAAGATAAATTAGGTCAGAGCTGTGTTAAAATTACAAATAGAAAAAGTATATTTAGCAAATAAAATTAAAAGTGAAGTGATAGAATAAGGAGATAATAAAGTTTTTATTTTAATTACCTTTAGCTAAGCATCAAGTGCTAGGTTATTTGGGTCACTGTTATAACCAAGAAGACACACTAAGTGAAGAATACACAAGCCAGAAAATAAAAAGCGTAAGATATCACTATGTAGACTGACAGCACATGTGGAGAAGATTAACAAAGAACGAAACGAATCTTGAAAAATATTTTGAGTCGCTTTTTTCAGAAATTCCCTTAAGTTATATAAACACTTGGAAATAATATCCATCACTCATTTTTAAAAAAAGGTCATAATGGAGGAATGATCTTTCCACAGTTAAATCTGCCTCAGAATCAACCTGATGAGTAAATTTAGTAAATTTTTTCAGAAATTCCCTTAAGTTATATAAACACTTGGAAATAATATCCATCACTCATTTTTAAAAAAAGGTCATAATGGAGGAATGATCTTTCCACAGTTAAATCTGCCTCAGAATCAACCTGATGAGTAAATTTAGTGGAAAAAACATTAAAAATGTACTTTGAAGAACTGCTCTTAGTTATTCTGACACTACAGGCTTAGAAAAGCTTATTTCCAATTTTTCTTCCTCACTTTTGGTGCTACATAAAAATTCTAGGGAAGAAAATATACAGTTGACATTTTTACTTTTCCCTGTGTTTGCATAAACAACTCTCCAGGAAGGACACATTTTAAAAATTAAAAAACCAAATACAAAGAACTCATAGCATGCAGCCAAAAACAAGAATAGCTAAGAAATTCAAACAGGGATAAGACTTAGAGACTGTCAGGAAACTACTTCAGAGGAGTTTTGAATGGACTAGAGAAAAACTCCAGCAAAACAACAGATTTTTTCCAAACTGTTCTACTTTTCTTTCCCAATTACTCTATTTTATAGACAATTCTTTTCTTGTTTTACTGACTTCTACTTAATCAGAAAGCATTCAAGGCTCATTTCTTTATTGTAGTATGAATATAAATGATAAACTTGCAGAATGGTACTCATACTTTATCCAATAACAATATAGATAGTGCTGCCAAAGAATATCCCATGGGCTCACACAATCCTTTATTTCATAACTGAAACTCTCCCTGAAAAGCAAGAATCCAAGAGAACTAACTGATAAGGAGCCACATTTTTTAGTGTTACTGCTAACTTGTCTGGAGGCTGCATTAATTACTTTGGGTCAAAATGGAGGACATACTGTCTAAGAGAATTAATGTCATAGTATTAGTACTCGGGGAGCTAGGCACTAGGATGAAAGCCTTTCCTCACATCCCTCATATGGAATGATAACTCCGACAACTTCTCTAATTAGTTGTGTGTATTTCAGGAATGAGGTGAACTTAGGGTTTGACTAAGAAGGAAGCATTGGCCTCATCCTATGAGTGTATCTATATGGAGAATTTATTGATACTTGACCCACTTCTATTATTTGCATTGGTACCCTGAATCCACTACAATTCCTAGTTATTAGAAGACCAACTTTAAGAAAGTCCAGTGAATATTCATCAGACAAGGAAAGGTACTCTAGAAAAGTATAGTGCAACCTGAACACACAAATCTGGTATGATGCAACCAAGGAAAGCAAGAAAAGATCTAGAAAAGTCAACTTAAGACATAAATAACGTATGTTACAAAGAGCACAATAGAAACATTCCCACTAATGCAATCATCCAAGAGCATGCAAAGCAAAAGCATATAAGAAATAACTTATTTCAAAAGGATAATGGAAAGAATCACTAGGGAGTCTGAACTTTCAATTTATTCTAGTATTTCTTTTGACTTTAAATGCTTCTTTTGAAATCCACTAATATTTTCAATAGTGCTTTTATAAATGAAAACTGATTTTAAAAAGGACATTTTGATAAGATTAAAACTGATTTTTCCATCTATGTTTTAAAAAATTTATATTTGCATACTTTGGCATTTTGCATATATGCAATGCTACAGAATTTCATGACTATTTTATCTAGGTTCTTTTTCCCCATTACTTTTACTTCGCTTCAAATAGGAATTTGAAAATAAACACAACAAATATTTACTTACAATGAAAATATTTTTGTTTTTTGTTGTTTAAAAAAAATTTTTTTTTTAATCAGAGATCTAACTATTACTACTCACTTGAGTGTCTTTCCACTTGGTAATAAAGCTATTTTCTATGTCCATTTGTTTGACTTGGTCTTCTTTAACCTGTTTAAAATATAATTTGGGACATTCTAATAAAATACAAGGAGTGATGGTACTTATCCTCACATAACTTTCTTCAGGAATTTAAAGACCAACACATTAAAAATAAATGAGAATGGCCATCTTTAGCAGCGTGGGCCCACAAAGCTAGGGCAGAAATAAAGCCAACTAGATACAGCCTCATAAAGTTCAGAACATCTTATGATGATATCATTTCAGGCTGCAGATTCTATCAATGGAATCCCCTTTGCTGAGGCAATTTAATTAGCAAAGGGGCTGATGATGTGTTTGATAGAGTTTATGTAGGTTGACAGACAAGACTCATTTCTCAAACAGAAATGTTGATCAAGTGCTTATGAAATTTTCACCATTTGGTTAAAGTTGGATTTAACAAAACTATGTAAACATTTTTATTTAACAGTACAAAAATAGAAAATAAACAGAGCATGCAAAGCCACACATTTTTTTTTCTACGTCTTTCATTTCTCAGCATCAGAACTATTGCAAAGAAGTTGCTATTGATCAAAAACAGTAGACACGTATAGGAAGAAGTGAAAAGGAGATCAAAGAGCAAAGAGGATCCAACAATTCTGGTCCATTCCTATATAAATTAAGATACAAACTGTGTTATTTTATTTTATTAAAATAGTTTCTTTCCCTTTGCTAAGTAATCTTTTTATCAGTTATTGTAAGAATGTATGAACTCTACAAAAGGTGACCTATTACATTAAGCTATTTGATTTCATCGGTATATACATAGCCCTGGAAAACAAGGGGTCTTGTACAAGACTGTTTAATAGAATGCCCCAAAAGGCTAAATGGCAACCCTGAGATGGCAGAAGCAGTTAAGCAATGGAGCTGGACCTTTGACCCAGATCCTTTATATTCCCCCCATATTCAAATCCTAGGCTTATGTAGTCTATTTTTACTCCTTTGAATTAAGAAATCATCCCTATTCTAACAGTTTTCTGATAAAACATGAAAATCTGAACTTCATAATATAGCAAATTGAAAAGTCAAATAATTAGAACAGAGATGACTTAATAAAAACCACAGACTGTTAATTCAGAATTTTCTTTTTTTCCAGTTCATGCGCAATTAAAAGAAAACACTAAAATGCTTTCAACTGCAAAACTTATCAGCCTGATGTATATTACCGAATTTGTGAAATTCACAAATTTCATACCTCTAAGTAGACATACTTAATGCATACATATACTGAGGAAAAAAACCATAGAAACACTATAAATAGAAATATTCTGTCCAAGACACCAGATGGTAAAAAAGCTTTAGAAGCAGCCAGATTTAAATGAATGGCTATAGCTTAAAAAGCTAGTTATATCTAAAAAATTAAGGATCATATAACTATCCGTTATTTTCTTTAAATATTCATAAAGACCTGAATAAAACCATCCCAAAATACACATTTTTGTTTGCAAACAGTAACATCAAAACTATTTTTACAATGGTAGGATATAAAATATTTACCTCAAATATTTCAACATAATTATTAATTAAGTCCTCAATTACATTCACTTCTTCACTGGTTTGTCCCTTAGTTTGAAACAAACAGGAGGAAAAAACCAAGGCCAAATTGTGGGCGTTCATGTGATTGATTTCTGAGCATTTCTGAACCCTGTGAGAGAAAAGCAGAGCTTATTACAATGTATTTCTATTTGAAAATTTCATAGAACTTATAAGTCTTCATACTCATTTATTTTGTTCTCTCTCTTTTTTTTAATACACATATATTGAAAGTCTCTGATGTAAAAGGTACAGTGGTGATTTAAAGAAAAATACACAGTTCTTTCTTCCAAGTAGCTCAGTGTAATTAAGAACATAAGAAAAGACTACTGTTAAAGATATTACTACAAGTTACAAAGCAGTACTTGATCATTGCTTTAGAAGAGGAACTCCTCACCCACCATATCCGGACAATTCCACTAATGGGACAACCTGCAGCTAAGGCATAAAGGTGTGCTTGCAGAATGGTGTCAAATGACTTGTGGGGTAGGAGCATAATAAAAGAGGAGAAAGGGGCAGTAGGTAGGCAGGAAATAAGGCAAGAATGGCAGATCAGGAGGCATATAGGAGAGAGTTCCAAATTCAAGGTTTAGGGCTAGGCTGAATTTCCCAAAGTACATATCGGGTGAGAAAATGCCTGGCAGCATGTGTTTGGATGGTTATTCAAAACAGGATATTTTCTCTCAAAAAGCAATCACTTAATTAAAAAATACAATTACATTTTTCTTGGATAGAACTAAATGGCTTTTTACAATGAACGGACATGAACAGAGGAGTCAATTATCCCAACCAGTAGGCTACAACACTTGAGTTTTACAAAGAGCATTTAAAGTACTCACGAATGTAAGTTCAAAGTGATTAAAAACAAAATACAGCCATTACCCCAATAAAAGGAAATTTACCCTGATAAAAATGCTCGAGAACTCTAACTGATGCCCATGGAAGTATCTGTTAATGCTCTCTGTCACTGACTATAGACATAGCAGCTGCTCAGTTGCCTGTCTAATTACATTTGTAAATTTCTAAAATACATACTAAAAAAGGGAGACCAAGTCTATCAAAGGAATAAAGCAAGACTAAGGTAGGTACACCTGGTTATAAAGAGCAAAGATTCTAGTAGGTACAAGAAAAATAAGGAAACACGACAGGAATATATATGATAGTGTAAGAAACTCACAAGGACATGCCAAATTGCATAGCAGAGACAGAGCAAGCTTGATCATCATATATAATTTATAAGATGCAAAAGGCATTGCAAGTTAATAGAGGAAGATGTCATAATGTGGGCATCCCTCTCAAAACCACTTCCGTACTTTCTTTTTTTTTATCACACTGGACTGTAAACATCTGGAAAATTTATCTGCATGTCTGCCTGTGCTACTAGAATCTAAGCATCTCACAGTCAGAGACTTTGTGTTAATCACACTGTAGTGCGTAATAAATACCTGGTCAATGGAATTAAGTCAAAGTTAGTCATGGAGGAAATGGTCTGTTATCTAGGGCAGGGATGGAAGTGAATGCTAAGTCAACCTGACCTTATTCAAACTGACCTCTCAAACTTTTGACAACACTATCAAACGTTCCCATCTCTCCTGAGACCTCCTTCTGCAATAACCTTCTCCTCCAGCACTTGTCACCTCTCCAGTTTCTATAGCTGCCTTAATTTCTGGCATAAAGCATGTACACTATGTATTTTCCTTTTCTTCTTTTATTTCACTGCTCCCACACTAGCATCCCCAAGTGTCCCATATTCAGCCAGCTCACTCTCTTCCCACTCAGCCCTTCTCATCAGAAGCCCAAGGAAATGGTTTCTTAAATAGTTTCTCTGCCTCTATTCTAACCTCTTCCCAATCAACCGCAGGACATGGTTTATTATCCTAAAACAGATTGGATCAGCCACTTCTTAACACTTAAAGGAATGAAATCCAAATGTTTCTCCATGACCAACAGTGTCTTTCGCAGCCTCCTGCCAGCTAGCTACAAACCATCTCATCTCCTGATACACCTATTTCCTAGAAAATATCCTTCAATCATGTCTCGTGCTTATGTTTCTTTCATGCCCAGTTCGTTTATCCATTTAAATCTAAAACATCACTTGGATCTCAACACACAATGAACCACTTAATCCTTCCTGTATAATTCCATGTCTTACGCTAAAATTCTTCATATTAAGATCTGTCCTGAGGGCACTGTGTTTTCCTAAAAAAATGTAAAATGCCCTGCAGCATCCCTGTGAGTTCCCACTGTGATGTCCCAGGGCTCCTTGGTGCTATTTAGAAACTGCAGACTTAAGACTATTTTTGTCATTCATGTATTATTATCAACTATTTTTGTTACATGGAACCTTAATGGACATTGTACTATACATAGTAGGAGCTAAAATGTATGTCAACTGAAGAAAAGGATTGGAAGGAACTCATCTGAAATAAAGTTTAAGAATTATGTGTAACAATGTTTAAAATGTTAATGTGATAACTGTAGCAGCCTGGTGATATATTATAACTTCTGAAGAAAAAATTTTTTGTCCCAATGTCTCATAGGCATAGAGATAGCACTATAAATATATAGACTACATTTATATGATGCAATAAGAAAATCAGATTTACAGTAGGAATGGAGTTTACAAGTATCAAAAGTGGTGGCTGGAAAAGAAAGATAAAGAGAAAAGACCAATTGTGGAGGATTTAGGAATCTAAATTCCAAATAAGGTACTTTTAGTACAATTCAGGTTCACAGAAATTTATTCAAGGGAATATTGCATCCACGAAGGAAGCTGCAAACAATATGTTTCTTAAGCAATATTTACACTGATTTAAGTTTTTGTAACGACAAAACTTGCTCATAGCAAAACAAACAAACAAACCTTAAGTTTGTTGACTTAAAATGTTATTCCTAAACATTGTCATCCTTCAGATGTCATTTCTCAAGCTACCGTTTTATTCCTCTTACCCTCCCAAATGCAGGGGACTACATGCCCCAACATAGAAAATGTTTTTGATTTTTAAAATTTCCCTCATCTAATCAACTGTCTGACACCAAAATATTGGAGTCAAGTTAGATACAAACTCATAATAAAGAAATAAAGGTTTATTAAGAGTCCACCACGAGAAAATACTGTACTCACAGATTCCTGCTATAGAATTCTGGTCCCTGTACTTCCTTCTCTGACATCCCTCTTAAATGTTTTAAAATTCTTGCTTATGTACTGGATGTATCTGATTTGCTGTGCATGATTATTTCCAATCCATTTAAGAAATTCTCCAGTGCTATTTATTTGAAACGTGTCTTAATTCCACTAAGAGACACTAAAGTGATAGTTCATGGGAATTCCATTATGAAACTATTCTGAAGATATGGCGAAAGATTCATAGTCACAAATAGAAGGTTAACCACAGTACTTTAAATTTAAGAAATAATGTCTTATTGAGTGCCACGTTTGAAATGTCTAGAAAAGTTCATGAATCCACCCACCTATAAAGGTGTTCAATTATAGCTGCCAATGTTGCTCTGTTGACCCCAGGAAGAGTACGTATAAATGCTCCATATTTTTTAATTCTTTCCTTGTCATCTTGGGTATCTAGAGGTTAAACACACACACGTAAAACTTGAGGCCTAACTAATCGTCTGTATTACCAATTTGCCTTTTATCAATATTTTAAAACAATATTCACAATTGTTATTTCACTGACACAATCAAGTTTCAATAGGAAAACATTCAAACTTCTATAATTCTGGAAAAGTATTTACAAAAACATTCCAGGGCTATACGTCATAGTTCTTATACTTTGTAATTAAAAATGAAGCACTTTCAAAACCCAGGGTTGTATTTTATCTTCAACTTTACAGACTACTGAATGTCAACTAAGAGGAATCTTTTCAATTAATAACAAATTAGAATACAAATTGAAAAGATAAGCCAAAAGTATTTTAACTGTAGCTATGGAAAGATTTCACTATTTGTTATTTGAAAATGACATTTCTGACTTTTTTCCCTTGTGGAATCATAAAAATCTTCCCCAAACTATGAACCATCCCAGAACTATGAACTGTACCTTACCCCACAGATCCATGTAAGGGAGCTTTCACCAGCCCTGGAACCTTCAACTCTTTGGAGAAGGTAAGGGGACAGTGGAAGAAGTCATGTGTAGGCCCTGGAAACGATGATATAGACTGAGAGGAGGATGGACCCTCTGCCTTAGTCACGGAGAGAAGGATGAGAAGGAATTACTCTCCTCCACCCTCCTAACCCCAAGAAGTCAAATACTTAGAGCAACTACACAGGAACCTCCAAAGTTCTGGAGTCTAGAAGATGTGCAGTGGTGGTCTGGTCTAACCTACTCCCTCACAGGGGAAATAGGAGACCTCTCTTCAAATCAATAACTTGTGCTGACTCTGTAACTCAGGGGGATTGCACTTATATATCCCCTCTCAATTCCCAACTACCTTTGGAAACAAGACTTTTTCATTTTCTGCTTAGCCCTACACATTCTATTAACAGAAAGCCAGCAGCACTTTATGATTCTTTGAAAGTACACAGTCACTTGTAAAGGGCATTCCGATCCCTGGGGAGGTAAGAGACTCTGTGACACATTTCTGAAGTATGCTCCTATTCAAAACTGCAACCGATAGCTCTTTTGTACTGACTTTGCCTGCACATGAGATCTATAAAAGTAAACATGGTCATATTGACTTAACTGTGCTGGTAGATGACTGTCTAAAAGCAAGAGGGGATGACACCCAAATGACATTCAAAGATGATACTAGAAGTGAATTAAGAACTTTCTGTCATCCCTGGTATAATCCAAACATTTTCCCTTGTGTCATCCAGTTTCTAACTGTAGAGGTAATTGTATTTATTCAACAAAATGCAAGTTATGCTATTACAGCATATTTCCACAAATCTTATAAGAATAAAATAGATGATATTTTCAAAATAAAGCTTAAGTAATTGGAAAGGAAAACTGAAGATAGATTTTAGGTCATATAGGAAACACAATGATCTACTCAACTAGCCACAGACTTCAGACAGTTTAATAGCGTTCTTAGAAGAAGAGGTCATATATCATATAAATAGGTGCTATGCCACTGTAGGGCATTCTTCGCCCTGGGCTCACAGGACCCAAGAGAGCTCTCCTGTGAGTTCACCCAGAGAGTTCCAGTTTATTCTTGTCATATCCAACAAAGGGCACTTTTCTGACAGGTCAGGGTGAGCTACATTGGATCTAAAAGCAAAGAACTTTTAACACTATTTGACCCAATAGTAGAAGCCTCCAAGTAAATGTTCAAGGATTCACATCCAAATGAAAGGTGAACACACTCTTCTCTGACACATGCTAATACTTCCCAACTACCTCCTGCTGGTAGATTGACAACAATGAAGACATCTCTATCATGAAATTTGACAACTTCAGCAAAAGCATATTTGTCACAGATTTTTGATAAATGATTTTATAATGAAGACAAATTGTAATTCTTTATAAAATAGAGATACTATAAATAACTTCATGGTTATAAATTACAATAAAATCTTAAAACAAAAAATGAGGATGGCAGGGTAATTGGGCTTACAAGATATATCACCTAATTCCATATTTTATATTCCAGAAAATTATACAATCAACTTTTCTTGTGATTAGAGTTAAAACTATTGATTTTAGAAGTATCGGGAAGTAACTATAAGACTTCTGAGTTAGGCAGTTAAATTGTGAAAAGCTTTATTTTAATAGCAATACTACTCTTTTCTTGCTGACACAAATAAGGGACATTCTTGGAATAATTTTTCAAACTGTGGGTGTTTTATGACATTTCAGAATTAATCCCTTCAAATGTCATAGTTATGTTTTAGATTAAACAAATGCTTTCAATGAAAAAAACTATTTCTCAACAGAGGGACATCATATAGTTAAACTCAAAGGTCATTTTATAAAAAAATTTCTCGAAACAGATTAAATGTACAAGAGAGAAATATATTAGTAACTTATGGTATAATTCAATGATACATTTTAAAAACTGTGGAAAAAATGAAGATTCAAAATTGTCATTTTGAAAGCATTGTAGATATATGGGAAATATTTTTGGTTTATTAATAAAATAGATTATATGTAAATCATAGGCATGGGGACAAAGATTATAAAATAATGTGAAAAATGAAAATAGCTCTATTAGAAATCTGGGAGTAAAGGCAATGTTTATATTTAAAAATATTTATCATAATCTTTCTATAAAAAGTTATTTTGAATTAATTGATGTAAATATAGGTTTTACTAAAATCAATCTGACCCATTAACTTTTCTAGGGTCATTTCTTAAATAAGTTCTCTTACAGTGCAGCAAAGCTTTTTTGCTTCATTAGACAGAATCTAGAAAAAATAAAGAGTAAAAAAAAAAAATTGTTATGTAACTCTAAAGAGGTAGAATGAAAAAGGAAAGCCAAACAGCCATATGGCAAAACCGTGTAAAACCAATCTTATATTAAAACTTTCATTTTAATCTTAATGAGAAAATTAACAGCCTACATGGACTTGACTATAACACTTCCAAAGTTAAGGCAAAGTAAGCACTAAGAAATCTACTGAAAACTAAGTATTACCATAAAACACTGTTTAGCAGTTATCACCATAAATTTCTTTTGAGGCAGATATAAACAACTATTGATTGCAAAATTTCTGTTCTGAAGCATTATGTATATTGTTCCTTTCAATTAAATATTCAGATTATCAAAGGAGATTTTAAAAATCTATTATCAAATGAGAAGGCAAAGCCTTTATTCTGTTCTATATTATATGTGTTACCTAAGGCAGAGATCCAATATGGATA